>NC_000073.6:3566147-3866147 GCF_000001635.26 Mus musculus | reverse complement strand
TTTACCACAGGCCTGCCCCTCTGCTGAGTTGCAGGTAGAGAAGGACTAAACGGAGAGCCTGTGTTCTCGAACACTGCCCTGACTGGGGAGAAGAGGGGACATGCACAAGGGCCGGAGAGGAGGGCAAAGGTGTTTGGTAAGAACCAAACCTCAGTCTCTAGCTGTCACCTTCCCTCTAGGGCTGTCCAAGAAGCCCTCTATGCTGACTCACCAAGGCCATATCCTGGACCCTGGAATGACCCTCACCTTGCAGTGTTTCTCTGACATCAACTATGACAGATTTGCTCTGCACAAGGTGGGGGGAGCTGACATCATGTAGCACTCTAGCCAGCAGACTGACACTGGCTTCTATGTGGCCAACTTCACACTTGGCTATGTGAGTAGCTCCACTGGAGGCCAATACAGATGCTATGGTGCACACAACCTCTCCTCTGAGTGGTCAGCCTCCAGTGACCCCCTGGACATACTGATCACAGGTGAAGAACTCAACAGACTCAGTCAGGAACCTAGCCTCTGCTCAGGCTCTCAAGGGGGAGCTGGAAAGCTGATGGCCAGGATAGATACAGGAATCCTAAGCAGCAGTGGACACAAGAAGACGAGAACAGGAGTTGAGCTCAGTCAGAGAAAAGAGACAGAGGCCCAGGTTCTCAGGATGGAGTCATGTGTGATTCCAGCTCAGAACAAGGAAGCTAGCCTCTCATCATGCCTCTTCTCTTTAGGACAGCTCCCTATCACTCCTTCCCTCTCAGTGAAGCCTAACTACACAGTGCACTCAGGAGAGACCGTGAGCCTGCTGTGTTGGTCAATGGACTCTGTGGATACTTTCATTCTGTCCAAGGAGGGATCGGCCCAGCAACCCCTGCGATTAAAATCAAAGTCCCATGATCAGCAGTCCCAGGCAGAATTCTCCATGAGTGCTGTGACCTCCCATCTCTCAGGCATCTACAGGTGCTGTGGTGCTCAAGATTAATCTTTCTACCTCTTGTCATCTGCCAGTGCCCCTGTGGAGCTCACAGTCTCAGGTGAGGTGATCCTGACATCTCAGAGTGACTCACAATTAACACTGTATCAGAGCTCTTACTGGGGTGGGATTAAGGGCACAAAAGGAATGGTTAGACATAAGGCACATTACTCAGCACATAATAGGATACCAACAATGATCCTTCATGTAATGTTCACTCACCGGGACAAGTTAGGAGGGCATATGTAGGGGAAACAGCAGGAAGAACAGCCTCTTCTTGTTCTGTTTCCTAGAAACCACTGAATCCTCCACCTGGTCTCCCAAAAGGCCCAACCCACCAATTCGTAAGTATCACTCACATCTTTGTAGGAAATGTGCTGCAAACACAGGCAGCCTAACAACCAGATCCTGTTAATGACACTTCTCATTTCTCAGTCATGTCAGCTTGGGAGTATCAAAGACCAGCAAATATCCCAAAAGAGAAACCAGAGGCTGGGGCTTAACTGTTGGGCTACAGAAGGTAGCATCCAAAGAGAGGCATTGAGCCTCAACTTGGATGATGAGACAGGTGGGTAAGATTGTGAGCAAAGAACCCAGAAAGTTCCCTCCCCATAATAATCCTAAGAAAGAAACATTTCACCTGCATAGAATCTGGCCCGGGATTACTAACAAGACTCTGTTGAAATGTAGACTCAGATGGATAAAGCTACTTAAAGGCTTGATAAAGCTACAGCTGGAGATCCTACTTGGACAGTCCCTTCAATTGCTGGGCTGCTATTTCTCTGAGTATAAATGGGAGAAGCCTGGTTCTCGTGTTGTCTTAGTTAGGGTTTCTATTCCTGCACAAACATCATGACCAAGAACCAACTTGGGGAGGAAAGTGTTTATTCAGCTTATACTTCCATACTGCTGTTCATCACCAAAGGAAGTCAGGACTGGAACTCAAGCAGATCAGAAAGCAGGAGCTGATGCAGAAGCCATGGAGGGATGTTCTTTACTGGCTTGCTTCCCCTGGCTTGCTCAGCATGCTCTATTATAGAACCAAGACTACCAGCTGAGAGATGGCATCAACCACAAGGGGCCTTTCCCCCTTGATCACTAATTGAGAAAATGCCTTACAGTTGTATCTCATGGAGGCATTTCCTCAACTGAAGCTCCTTTCTCTGTGATAACTCCAGCTGTGTCAAGTTTACACACAAAACTAGCTGGTACACGTGTCTATGTATTTTTGGTGATGGTCAAAGCTGTTACCTCTCCTGAAAGAGGAGGTCCACAGAACCTAATTCTGCAGTTGGTCTAGCCCACAGTCTACTGATGCATGGCAAGGGTGGGTCAAATAGCCATGGTGGGGGACTCCGGCTGCTTCAGTCTAGCTCATGGGGCATAATACTAAGATCCTCTATGAGTCTGACATCCACCCTTAGGAGCATCTTCAGGTGCTATACATACCTATCTTCCAATGTGTTGTCATACAGCACTGACTCTGCAGTTCATGGTCAAAGGAAAGAAAATCTAGATCTTTCTGAGATAAAGGAGTGTCTCAGAATTTTACATTTACAATAAATATTAGCTAGCATAGGGTTTAAAGCTACAGAGTGTCAGTCAGATGGATATTCACCCTCATGAGTGTGGGAGGCAACCTGAATCATTCTAGGGATGCTCCCTGCTAATGGAATCCAAAGATTTCAGGTAGTTAGAAAAACCATTTTGGGGAGGCCACAGACATATATAGGATCCTATGCAAGGACTGGTTCCCATTGCCAACCTCTTCTCCTCACTCTCAAATAAACAATATTCACAGGATCCCTGTCAGACCCTCGCTCTCAGTGTAGCCATGGACTATGGTGCCTCTGGAAGAGGTGTAATAATTACAAACCCTGTTTAAACATGATGAAAACAGACTCAAATCCATACCTAATCCATGTCAGACAGAATTCTCTATGATATCTAGAACATAGCAATATTCCCATTAAGGAAAACAAAACCCAAATGTTACAATTGATACCTATTGCCTTGTGAAGTCTGTAACCATTACCTTGTGAGTGAAATATAGAAGATGTGACTGTATGATTCATACTTCACTGAGCAGTGACAGCTACGAATGTCTTAATCTACGCCTTGGTACACCTGTCTGAAAAAGAGAAGGTTAGGAGATGGGACCTCCAGGGACTCTTTAACCTTGACCCTGGGATCTTCTAAAGTGATGGAGAACCGTCACCACTCTCTTCTCACAGTGGAGCACACACTGTTGTTGCAATAACTTTTGCTTCTAAAGCCAAGAAAAGTGAGAGTCATGTCAGTCAGTCTTAGGATCTGTGCCTAACATGCCCTAGTCCTGGTATTGAGGGACTCTTAGGGAAAATCCAGTGGATTAACATCCACTCTCTTTTGTTTTCTTTTTTTTTTTTACAGACACAGAAAGAGAGAAAGAGAGAAAGAGAGAGACAGAGACAGAGAGACAGAGACAGAGAGATCAGAAGTAAGGTCAGATCAAGGAAGAAATGGAAGAGTCTGAACGTGACAAGGGAACCAACACTCACTAAAAAAACACACTGAGAATCTGATTCTGTACAACCTCTGATGTCTGGTCTCACTAGTATGCAATTGCTTTTCTATTAGCACAATGTTTGAAGAATTTAGTAAGAATAAGAGAGGGGAACCAGCTATATAACAAGAAACATTCATCCTAGAACTCTATAAGCTTATATGGTGAAAATGATAGGCATCTCCAATACATGATAGAGTGGAACTCAGAAGAAACACTAAGGTCGATTAAGTACAGATACATCCTGCTCCTCTTCTTCTACTATTCTCAGGACCAGCTGATAACATCTGTTCATGCTAGAACATTTCCAAAACCTAGGCAGACGAATAGAGAATTCCATGTCATAGCACAGGAAAGAGTAGAACCTTTTCCTCTCCAGGGACAGCAAGGGCCCTGGTTGGATGCTTAGTTAGGAAACTTCGACCATCCCTAACTTCTGTAACTTCTGTATCTAACTCCACAGCCACAGAGAACCAGGATCACACAACGGAGAATCTCATCAGGATGGGGATGGCAGTCGTGGTCCTCATCGTCCTTTCGATTCTAGCCACTGAGGCTTGGCGAAGCCATAGACAGACCCACCATGCAGCTGGGAACTACTCTGAGGAGAGAAGAATGCATCTTCAATGTTCTACACTCTGGGAAATAAAGATGATGACCCAAAGTTGTCAAAAAAAAACGAAAAAAAGAAAAAAACACTGTTGTGGTATTGAGGAACTGCTGTGATAGAATGTCTGGGGAGCAAAAGTTTGGGGTTCATAGGGAAGTGGAATTTGATAATGAGGTGCTTCACCAACAAGTGAATTACTGTCCCTCCACGTACTCGGAGCCTTTGTTTCCTGAACCGACACTCTTCTGAACCCAGAAAGTGAGGGAATAGGCTGTCCCACCTGCCTGGAATATCTTTCACCTGTGGATTGTATTTTTCTGTATTTCTTTATGGGGTTTATTCATTCACATTTAAAGGCCTCTGTCATCTTTATGAATTGTATTTAAGGACAGTTCCTTGTATGTGAGTGAGTGTGCATATACGGGAGGGTTGGGTGTGTGTATTAGCCTACTGCCATTGGGTGTTCTTTCAGGCACCTTGGTGGGCAGGAGCTTGGGAGACAAAGGCTTAGTTGATGTTCCTTGTGGCAGCAGACCTCCTGGAAAGCATGCAGTCCTTGGGGTAGGAAATGGAGTACTCAGTGTAGGTTATTGCTCTTTCCTAAGTATTCAGGGGAGTTGGCAGGACAGGGCTTGGTGAGGAGATGCTTAACTGGTATCCTGTAGGATGGCAGCCCTCTGAGTAATCAGGCAGGGTTGTGGCTGCTACTATTTTTTAAAGGAACAAACCAATAAAATGACTCCTGGGTCAATGTCTTGCTCAGCAACTATCAGAGCAGCTTCCTCCTGCAGGAGATGGGAACTTATGCAGAAATCCAAAACTGAAACTGCAGAGAAAGATCTGAAAATACTGAATCCTGAATGGATAAACACTTGCAAAAGAACATTTAGTTTTTCTAACAAGTCACACTGGTACACAAAGCACACTGAAGGGCAGGTCTCATGCCCAGTGGTACGTGGCCAACATAAAATGAACTCACTGGTATTTTCGAAGACTGTGCTTATAATGCTTGTCTGTTACTTATATATTATGATGACCTGTCATGTGTTTTTAGAAGATCTCAGGGAATTCATAATGTAGATGTATAAAAAAATCATAGAACTACACACCTCACAAATGTACAGTTCTATTGACCAATGACTCCTGTATAATTAGCAAAAAGATTTTCTTTGTTTTTTTCTTCTATTTTTCTATTCTGTATGACTACTTACATTATTGTGCCTAATGTCATTTCACTGTGAATTTCATTTTTATTTTTTTGTGATTTAAATGCATTTATACATCAAATGTATTAGTAACAAGTACTTTGAGAATCATATAATACATAAAAATTTGTTCAACTTCTATATTCACATCCTTTCATACCCTAAATTATCATTAATAAATATTCAATACTATCCTTAACTGAGGATTCTGCATCTAATGTTGAATCCTAAATTGATTCAAAACATACAAAATATTCTTTGGGAGTTAAGCATAGTAAAAAAGCATAAAATACTAAAAATGAATCATCAAGAAATATATTCAAAGGCCCTGATATGATACCACCTGACATAGTGAGAGAGTAATTAAAATACATAAGATTTCTTTGTACAATATCTAACAATCATTTTACTTAAAAAAGTTTATCAGCGTTTCTAGGAGAGAAATGATTTTGTCAGTAAGTAGATTTTAAAATTTTCTTTTTTTTTCAGTTTAATTTTTTTTATTATTATTAGGTATTTTCCTCGTTTACATTTTCAATGCTATCCCAAAGGTCCCCCATACACACACCCCCAATCCCCTACCCACCCACTCCCCCTTTTTGGCCCTGGCGTTCCCCTGTACTGGGGCATATAAAGTTTGCAAGTCAAATGGGCCTCTCTTTGCAGTGATGGCCAACTAGGCCATCTTTTGATACATATGCAACTAAAGACAAGAGCTCCCAGGTACTGGTTAGTTCATATTGTTGTTCCACCTATAGGGTTGCAGTTCCCTTTAGCTCCTTGGGTAATTTCTCTAGCTCCTCCATTGGGGGCCCTGTGATCCATACAATAGCTGACTGTGAGCATCCACTTCTGTGTTTGCTATGCCCTGGCATAGTCTCAGAAGAGAGAGCTATATCTGGGTCCTTTCAGCAAAATCTTGCTAGTGTATGCAATGGTGTCAGCATTTGGAAGCTGATTATGGGATGATCCCTGCATATGGCAATCACTAGATGGTCCGTCCTTTCATCACAGCTCCAAATTTTGTCTCTGTAACTCCTTCCATGGGTGTTTTGTTCCCATTTCTAAGAAAGGGTAAAGTGTCCACACTTTGGTCTTCGTTCTTCTTGAATTTCATGCATTTGGCAAGTTGTATCTTATATCTTGGGTATCCTAAGTTTCTGGGCTAATATCCACTTATCAGCGAGTACATATTGTGAGAGTTCCTTTGTGATTGGGTTACTTCACTCAGGATGATACCCTCCAGGTCCATCCATTTGCCTAGGAATTTCATAAATTCATTTTTTTAATAGCTGAGTAGTATTCCATTGTGTAAATGTACCACATTTTCTCTATCCATTCCTCTGTTGAGAGGCATCTGGGTTCTTTCCAGCTTCTGGCTATTATAAACAAGGCTGCTATGAACATAGTGGAGCATGTGTTCTTCTTACCGGTTAGGACAACTTCTGGATATATGCCCAGGAGAGGTATTGAGGGATCCTCCGGTAGTACTATGTCCAATTTTCTGAGGAACCGCCAGACTGATTTCCAGAGTGGTTGTACAAGCTTGCAATCCCACCAACAATGGAGGAGTGTTCCCCTTTCTCCACATCCTCGCCAGCATCTGCTGTCACCTGAGTTTTTGATCTTAGCCATTCTGACTGGAGTGAAGTGGAATCTCAGGGTTGTTTTGTTTTGCATTTCCCTGATGATTAAGGATGTTGAACATTTTTTCAGGTGCTTCTCTGCCATTCGATATTCCTTAGGTGAGAATTCTTTGTTCAGCTCTGAGCCCCATTTTTAATGGGGTTATTTGATTTTCTGGAGTCCACCTTCTTGAGTTCTTTATATATATTGGATATTAGTCCCCTATCTGATTTGGGATAGGTAAAGATCCTTTCCCAATCTGTTGGTGGCCTTTTTGTCTTATTGACGGTGTCTTTTGCTTTGCAAAACTTTGCAATTTTATGAGGTCCCATTTATCGATTCTTGATCTTACAGCACAAGCCATTGCTGTTCTATTCAGGAATTTTTCCCCTGTACCCATATCTTCGAGGCTTTTTCCTACTTTCTCCTCTATAATTTTCAGTGTCTCTGGTTTTATGTGGAGTTCCTTAATCCACTTAGATTTGACCTTAGTACCAGGAGATAGTACTGGATCAATTCGAAATCTTCTACATGATAACAGCCAGTTGTGCCAGCACTATTTGTTGAAAATGCTGTCTTTTTTCCACTGGATGGTTTTAGCTCCCTTGTCAAAGATCAAGTGACCATAGGTGTGTGGATTCATCTCTGGATCTTCAATTCTGTTCCATTGGTCTACTTGTCTGTCACTATACCAGTACCATGCAGTTTTGATCACAATTGCTCTGTAGTACAGTTTTAGGTCCGGCATGCTAATTTTACCAGAGGTTCTTTTGTCCTTGAGAAGAGTTTTTGCTATCCTCGGTTTTTTGTTATTCCAGATGAATCTGCCGATTGCCCTTTCTAATTCGTTGAAGAATTGAGTTGGAATTTTGATGGGGATTGCATTGAATCTGTAGATTGCTTTTGGCAAGATAGCCATTTTTACTATATTGATCCTGCCAATCCATGAGCATGGGAGATCTTTCCATCTTCTGAGATCTTCTTTAATTTCTTTCTCTAGAGACTTGAAGATCTTATCATACAGATCTTTCACTTCCTTAGTTAGAGTCAAGCCAAGGTATTTTATATTATTTGTGACTATTGAGAAGGGTGTTGTTTCCCTAATTTCTTTCTCAGCCTGTTTGTCCTTTGTGTACAGAAAGACCATTGACTTGTTTGAGTTAATTTTATATCCAGCTACTTCATTGAAGCTGTTTATCTGGCTTAGGACTTCTCTGGTGGAATTTTTAGGGTCACTTATATATACTATCATATCATCTGCAAAAAGTGATATTTTGACTTCTTCCTTTCCAATTTGTATCCCCTTGATCTCCTTTTGTTGTCTAATTAGTCTGGCTAGGACTTCAAGTACAATGTTGAATAGGTAGGGCGAGAGTGGACAGGCTTGTCTAGTCCCTGATTTTAGTGGGATTGCTTCCAGTTTCTCACCATTTACTTTGATGTTGGCTATTGGTTTGCTGTAGATTGCTTTTATCATGTTTAGGTATGGGCCTTGAATTCCTGATCTTTCCAAGACTTTTATCATGAATGGGTGTTGGATTTTGTCAAATGCTTTCTCAGCATCTAACGAGATGATCATGTGGTTTTTGTCCTTGAGTTTGTTTATATACTGGATTACATTGATGGATTTCCGTATATTGAACCATCCCTGCATCCCTGGGATGAAACCTACTTGGTGAGGATGGATGATTGTTTTGATGTGTTCTTGGATTCGGTTAGCAAGAACTTTATTGAGGATTTTTGCATCAATATTCATAAGGGATATTGGTCTGAAGTTCTCTATCTTTGTTGGGTCTTTTTGTGGTTTAGGTATCAGAGTAATTGTGGCTTCATAGAATGAGTTGGGTAGAGTACCTTCCGTTTCTATTTTTTGGAATAGATTGTGAAGAACTGGAATTAGGTCTTCTTTGAAAGTCTGATAGAACTCTGCACTAAACCCGTCTGGTCCTGGGCTTTTTTTTTTTTTTTTTGGCTGGGAGACTATTAATGACTGCTTCTATTTCTTTAGGGGATATAGGACTGTTGAGATCATTAACCTGATCTTGATTTAGCTTTGGTACCTGGTATCTGTCTAGAAACTTGTCCATTTCATCCAGGTTTTCCAGTTTTGTTGAGTATAGCCTTTTGTAGAAGGATCTGATGGTGTTTTGGATCTCTTCAGGATCTGTCGTTATGTCTCCCTTTTCATTTCTGATTTTGTTAATTAGGATGCTTTCCCTGTGCCCTCTAGTGAGTCTGGCTAAGGGTTTATCTATCTTGTTGATTTTCTCAAAGAACCAACTCCTTGATTGGTTGATTCTCTGAATAGTTCTTCTTGTTTCCGCTTGGTTGATTTCGCCCCTGAGTTTGATTATTTCCTGCCTTCTACTCCTCTTGGGTGAATTTGCTTCCTTTTCTTCTAGAGCTTTTAGGTGTGTGGTCAAGCTGCTAATGTGTGCTCTCTCTAGTTTCTTTTTGGAGGCACTCAGAGCTATGAGTTTTCCTCTTAGGAATGCTTTCATTGTGTCCCATAAGTTTGGGTATGTTGTGGCTTCATTTTCATTAAACTCCAAAAAGTCTTTAATTTCTTTCTTTATTCCTTCCTTGACCAAGGTATCATTGAGAAGAGTGTTGTTCAGTTTCCACGTGACTGTTGGCTTTCTATTATTTATTTTGTTATTGAAGATCAGCCTTAGTCCATGGTGATCTGATAGGATGCATGGGACAATTTCAATATTTTTGTATATGTTGAGGCTTGTTTTGTGACCAATTATGTGGTCAATTTTAGAGAAGGTACCATGAGGTGCTGAGAAGAAGGTATATCCTTTTGTTTTAGGATAAAATGTTCTGTAGATATCTGTTAAGTCCATTTGTTTCATCACTTCTGTTAGTTTCACTGTGTCCCTGTTTAGTTTCTGTTTCCATGATCTGTCCATTGGTGAAAGTGGTGTGTTGAAGTCTCCCACTATTATTGTGTGAGGTGCAATGTGTGCTTTGAGATTTACTAAAGTTTCTTTAATGAATGTGGCTGCCCTTGTATTTGGAGCAGAGATATTCAGAATTGAGAGTTCCTCTTGGAGGATTTTACATTTGATGAGAATGAAGTGCCCCTCCTTGTCTTTTTTGATGACTTTGGGTTGGAAGTCAATCTTATCAGATATTAGGATGGCTACTCCAGCTTGTTTCTTCATACCATCTGCTTGGAAAATTGTTTTCCAGCCTTTCATTCTGAGGTAGTGTCTATCTTTTTCTCTGAGATGAGTTTTCTGTAAGCAGCAAAATGTTGAGTCTTGTTTGTGTAGCCAGTTTGTTAGTCTATGTCTTTTTATTGGGGAGTTGAGACCATTGATATTAAGAGATATTAAGGAGAAGTAATTGTTGCTTCCTGTTATTTTTGTTGTTAAAGTTGGCATTCTGTTCTTGTGGCTGTCTTCTTTTAGTTTTGTTGAGGGATTATCTTCTTGTTTTTTCTAGGGCATGGTTCCCGGCCTTGTATTGTTTTTTTTTCTGTTATTATCCTTTGAAGGGCTGGATTCGTGGAGAGATAATGGGTGAATTTAGTTTTGTCATGGAATACTTTGGTTTCTCCATCTATGGTAATTGAGAGTTTGGCTGGGTATAGTAGCCTGGGCTGGAATTTGTGTTCTCTTAGTGTCTGTATAACATCTGTCCAGGCTCTTCTGGCTTTCATAGTCTCTGGTGAAATTTCTGGTGTAATTCTGATAGGCTTGCCTTTATATGTTACTTGACCTTTTTCCCTTACTGCTTTTAATATTTTATCTTTATTTAGTGCATTTGTTGTTCTGATTATTATGTGTCGGGAGGAATTTCTTTTCTGGTCCAGTCTATTTGGAGTTCTGTAGGCTTCTTGTATATTCATGGGCATCTCTTTCTTTAGATTTGGGAAGTTTTCTTCAATAATTTTGTTGAAGATGTTTGCTGGTCCTTTGAGTTGAAAATCTTCATTCTCATCCACTCCTATTATCCGTAGGTTTGGTCTTCTCATCGTGTCCTGGATTTCCTGGATGTTTTGAGTTAGGATCTTTTTGCATTTTCCATTCTCTTTGATTGTTGTGCCGATGTTCTCTATGGAATCTTCTGCACCTGAGATTCTCTCTTCCATCTCTTGTATTCTGTTGCTGATGCTCAAATCTATGGTTCCAGATTTCTTTCCTAGGGTTTCTATCTCCAGCGTTGCCTCACTTTGGGTTTTCTTTATTGTGTCTACTTCCCTTTTTAGTTCTAGTATGGTTTTGTTCATTTCCATCACCTGTTTGGATGTGTTTTCCTGTTTTTCTATAAGGACTTTTACCTGTTTGGTTGTGTTTTCCTGTTTTTCTTTAAGGACTTGTAACTCTTTAGCAGTGTTCTCCTGTATTTCATTAAGTGAGTTATTAAATTCCTTCTTTATGTCCTCTACCATCATCATGAGATATGCTTTTAAATCCAGGTCTACTTTTTCAGGTGTGTTAGGGTGCCCTGGACTGGGCGAAGTGGGCGTTCTGGGTTCTGATGACGGTTAGTGGTCCTGGTTTCTGTTAGTAGGATTCTTACGTTTACCTTTCGCCATCTGGCAATCTCTGGAGTTAGTTGTTATAGTTGTCTTTGTTTAGAGATTGTTCCTCTGGTGATTTTGTTACCCTCTAGCAGCAGACGTGGGAGACTAGCTTTCTCCTCTGAGTTTCAGTGGTCAGAGCAGTCTCTGCAAGCAAGCTCTCCTCTTTCAGGGAAGGTGCACAGTTATCTGGTGTTTGGACCTCCTCCTGGCTGAAGATGAAGGCCCAAAACAGGATCTTTCCCAGAAGCTGTGTTGCTTTGGCCAGGAAAGTGGCCGGTTGTCTGGAGCTGAAGATGGCGCCGCCTCAGAAGCTCTGTGGCTCTCGCCTGTCCCAGAAACTGCTGGCCTCTGTATTCCACACCCTCACCCGTGCAGCCTGCCCTCCGCGGAGTCCCGGAACCAAGGTGGCTCCCACCGGAGCCTGAGGCAGAAACCTCTTGGGCCAGGCGGACCCCTGTGCTCTCAACAGGAAGGTCGTCTGTTGTCTGGAGCCGAGGATGGCACCGCCTCAGAAGCCCTGTGGCTCGCGCCTGTCCCAGAAACTGCTGGCCTCTGTATTCCACACCCTCACCCTTGCAGCCTGCCCTCCACGGAGTCCCGGAACCCTAAAATTTTCAAAATAGCAAAACCTCTTTGTAGCTAAACATTAAGGAAATGTTAATTGTAAGCACAGTGAGAAAAATATGAACAACATTTCCATGATGTTGGTAGAATATGATTTTAATATTTCGAACTATTAATATTAGACAAAGAGATTAATTCTTAAAATGTATTTTGTTGTTATGTCTCCCTTTTCGTTTCTGATTTTATAAGTTAGGATATTGTCTCTGTGCCCTCTGGTTAGTCTGGTGTGATGGTTTGTATATTCTTGGACCAGGGAGCGGCACCATCTGGAGGTGTGGCCTTGTTGGAATAGGTGTGACCTGGTGGGAGTAGGTGTGTCACTGTGGGTGTGGGCTTAAGGTCCTCACCTTAGTTGCCTGGAAGTTAGTCTTCCACTAGCAACCTTTGGATGAAGATGTAGAACTCTCAGCTCTGCCTGCACCATGCCTTTCTGGTTACTGCCATGCTCCCACCTTGATGATAATGGACTGAACCTCTGAACCTGTAATCCAGCCCCAATTAAATGTTGTTTTTCATGAGACTTGCCTTGGTCATGGTGTCTGTTCACAGCAGTAAAACCCTAACTAATATATCTGGCTAAGGGTTAATCAATCTTGTTGATTTTTCTCAAAGAACCAGCTCCTGGTTTTGTTGATTCTGTGTATACTTCTCCTTATTTATATTTGGCTCATGTCAGCCATGAGTTTGATTATTCCTGCGGTCTACTCCTCTTTAGTTTATTTGCTTCTCTTTGTTCAAGAGCTTTCATGTGTGCTGTCAAAATGCTCATGTAAGCTCTCTTCAGTTTCTTTTTGGAGGCACTTATAGATCTGAGTTTTGATTTTACCATGCTTTCATTGTGTCCCATAAGCTTTGGTATGATGTGTTTTCACTTTCATTAAATTCTAAGGAGCCTTTAATTTCTTTTCTTTATTTTCCTTGTTCAGCGTTGATGTGTATGTGTGCTTTCTGTTGTTTTTGTTAGAATTTAAGACCAGGCTTAGTCTGATATGATCTGATAGGGTTCATGAGATTATGTCAATGCTTATGTATCTGTTGAGGTCTGTTTTGTGACCAGTTATATGGTCATTTGTGGAGGAGGTACCATTAGGAAGAAGGTATATTCTTTTGCTTTGGATTAAATGTTCTATAAATATCTCTTGGATCCATTTGGTTCATAACTTCTGTTAGTTTCACTGTGTCTCTGTTTAGTTTCTGTTTCCATGATCTGTCCATTGCTGAGAGTGGAGTGTGGAAGTCTCCCACTATTATTGTGTGGGGTGTGCTGTGTGCTTTCACTTTAGTAAAGTTTCTTTTATAAATGTGGGTGCCCTTGCAATTGGGGCATAGATGTTCAGAATTGAGAGTTCATCTTGGTAGATTAATACTTTAACCAGTATGAAATGTCATTCCTTATCTTTTTTGATAACTGTTGGTTGAAAGTTCATTTTATTCAATATCAGAGGGCTCCTTCAGCTTGTTTTGGGGGAACATATTCTTGGAAAATTGTTTTCCAACCTTTTACTCTGATGTAGTGTGTGCCTTTGCATACTGTCCTGTATGCATCAAAATGCTGGGTCCTGTTTACATATCCAGTCTGTTAGTCTATGTCACTTTATTGGGGAACTGAATCCATTGATGATAAGAGATATTAAAGAGAAGTGATTGTTACTTCCTGTTGTTTTTGTTGTTAGATATGGAGTTATGTTTATGTGGCTATCTTCTTTGTGGTTTGCTGAAAGATTATTTTCTTGCTTTTTCTAGGGTATAGTTTCCCTCTTTCTATTGGTGTTTTCAATCTATTATCCTTTGTAGGACTGGATTTATGGAAAGATATTGTGTAAATTGGGTTTTGTCATGGAATATCTTGTTGTCTCCCTCTATGGTACTTGAGAGTTTTGCTGGGAATAGTATCCTGGGCTGGCATTTGTGTTCTCTTAGGGTCTGAATAACATCTGTTCAGGATCTATCTTCTACCTTTAGTAGTGTCTGGTGAGAAGTCTGGTGTAATCATGAAAAGTCTGCCTTTATATGTTACTTGACCTTTTTCCCTTACTAATTTTAATATTCTTTCTTTGTTTAGTGCTCTTGCTGTTCTGATTATTATGTGATGGGAGGAATTTGTTTCCTGATCCAGTCTACTTGGAGTTCTGTAGGCTTCTTGTATCTTCATGGGCATCTTTCTTTAGGTTAGGGAAATTTTCTTCTATAGTATTGTTGAAGATATTTATTTACCCTTTAAAGTGGGAATCTCCACTCTCTACTATACCTATTATCCTTAGGGTTCATCTCCTTATTGTGTCCTGGCTTTCTTGAATGTTTTGGGTTAAGAACTTTCTGCTTTTTTTTTTCATTTTATTTGATGGTTATGTCAATGTTTTCTATGGTATCTTCTGCACCTGATACACTGTCTTCTATCTCCTGTACTCTGTTGGTGATGCTTGAATCTATGACTCCTGATCTCATTCCTAGGTTTTCTAACTCCAGGCTTGTCTCCCTTTGTAAATTCTTTATTGTTTCTAGCAACATTTTGAGGTCTAGGATGGTTTTGTTCATTTCCTTCACTTGTTTGGTTGTGTTTTGTTATAATTTTTTATGGGATTTTGGGTTTCCTCTTTAAGGGCTTCTACCTGTTGACCTGTGTTCTCCTATATTTCTTTAATGAAGTTACTTATGTCCTTCTTAACATCCTCTATCACCTTCATGGGAAGTGATGTTAGACCAGAATCTTGCTTTTCGGTAGGATGATGTATCCAGGACTTGCTATGGTGGGAGAATTGGATTCTGATGATGCCTATTAACCTTGGTTTTTCTGTTGCTTATGTTCTTACAATTGTCTCCCGCCAACTGATTATTTCTAGTGCTATCTGCCCTCACTATATCTAACTGGAGCCTGTCCTTCCTATGATCCTGGGACAGTGTAGGAGAATGAACAAGACACAATGCCCTAAGGGGTTCATATCCACCAACAAGTGTGATATCTCTGCCAGCTCTCTGCATCTGACACATCAGCACTATAGATGATGAGAGTGGGTGATGAGAAACCATGTATGCCTCAAAGTCATCTGAGGCAAGTTCCTCACACGGAGATCATCTAACCAGGAGAGGGCAGCATCTCTTCCTGCCTATGGGGAGGATGGTGTGAATGATCTCACAGCACTCCTTGTAAGTCTTGCCAGTACAATGCCATAACCCATCACTTACTATCAGGTCAAGAAAAACAGCTGGCCAGAAAAGAGACACCACAGTCATGTGACACACAGGGCATGACAGTTCCCAAAGTTCATGAAATAGAGACTGGGTCAGAAATGGCAGTTTACAATAGGATATAATGCAAACCTTGGGGTATGCCTCCAGTGTGAGAGCTTTATAGTAAATATATTAATCATTAATTTTTGGAAGACAAACAGAGGCATAAAATGTTGTTAACATTGTCCATCACATACTGTAGAGAACTTTTAGTTGTTGTTGTTTTGGGAAATAGCTGGATATACTCTGGGCTGATTGAAACTTACTTCATAATGACCTCTACTACTAAGTCCATGTGCTGGGGGATGAAATCACACATATGAGCATCCACATCACATCCATGCAGAGCTGCATATAAAACCCAGACCTCTGAGGAAACCAAGAAAGTATTTTAACAACTGTTCTCTCCTCTCATTTGATAGAGGGCATGTATAGACAGCCACATAATAAGTAAGTGTGTACATTTTCTAGGCTCAGTAACAAAAGGGGAAAATACAAAGTAACCTCTCTCTCATCTCACTATCAGATAACCAGGACACATGTTACTCCTGGGCCCATCCTTCAAAGTGATGCTGAGATGAAGATTTCCCTCAGAGAACACAGTCTTAGCACAGGATCATTACAAACGTGGAGGCTGAGAAATCCTAAGACCTAGAGATGACGGATGACTACAGGAAGGCTCTTCTCTGAGGGCTTGCAGAGATGAGCTCACAGAGTGTGATAGTATCTAAAGCCCATAAACGCCCAATACAGACTAAACCCAGCATGGGGATGGAAAATGATGATCCCACCCTTAGGTGGTGAGCTATTGGAACCTGAGAGCTCCTGCAAAGAGAGAGTCAGTTATCACTAATGGTGTGGCCGGTTATATAAGGACAGCACAAAGTGGACTGAGTGGAAGAAGGGAAGAGCAGATAGTTAGGAGTAAAGGAAGGGCACTAGATGGGGAAAGAGCTTGGAAGAGAGTTGAATCAAACCACACGGCTTAATATTTTAAACAACTGATTGCTAAAATGAGGAAGAAAGAGAGAGTTGGTATTCCAGCAAAGATTGATAGCAGATACGAACTTAAATTTCAGTGAGATTTGGAGTAATGCACTTGGTACACCAGAAGGAAAAAATGGCTGTCAGGGGACCAAAAACAAAAAAACAAACAAACAAAAAAACAAAACAAACAAAAAAACAAAAAAAAATCAAGCAATTGGCAAAAGATACTGTCATGAAGATTGACTCAGAAATAGAGAAGCAGTCCAATGGTTAAGAGGACTGATTGCTCTTGCAGAGGGCCTGAGTTCAAGCCCAAGTACCTGTACTGTGCTCACAATAAGTTGAGACCCAGGAAATCAAGTGATCTCTTCTGAACACAACATATGCAAGGCAAACACATATTGCACACACACACGAAAGCAAAATACTCATACCTGTAAATTAAATAGATCTAAAATGAAATTTTTAAAATATAAACACCCACACAAAACATGCGGAAGAGACAGATAGCAAGATGATTCAGACCACTCTAACCACTTTGATATTAAACAGAATATCTAGCCAGAATATCAATAAGGCATCAGCAAACACCACAAGCACAACTTCAGACCAAGTGCTCCATTATACAAAAAGCCTCCAAGACACAAAGATTCCACAACAATCTCCAGGACAGGCCACTGCAGGTCACTGGACAGGTCTCTGGATTAAGAAATGAGCTCAGCTGGGCAGTGGTGGCACACACCTTTAATCCCAGCACTTGGGAGGCAGAGGCAGGTGGATTTCTGAGTTTGAGGCCACCCTGATCTACAAAGTGAGTTCCAGGACAACCAGGGCTATACAGAGAAACCCTGTCTCCAAAAATGAAAAAAAAAGAAAGAAAGAAAGAAAGAAAGAAAGAAAGAAAGAAAGAAAGAAAGAAAGAAAGAAATGAGCTCAGCTGGGCAGTGTTGGATCACACCTTTAATCCCAGCACTTGGGATGCAGATGCAGGTGGATTTCTAAGTTCCAGGCCAGCCTCATCTACAGAGTGAGTTCCAGGACACCCAGGGCTATACAGAGAAACCTTGTCTCCCAAACCTCCCCACCCAGAAGAAGAAGAGAAAGAAGGGCTGGAGAGATGGCTCAGCGGCTAAGAGCACTGACTGCTCTTCCAAAGGTCCTGAGTTCAAATACCAGCAACCACATGGTGCCTCACAACCATCTGTAATGGGGTCTGACTCCCTCTTCTGGTGTGTCTGAAGACAGCTACAGTGTACTCATATAAATAAAATCTTTTAAAAAAAAAAAAAAAGAAGAGAAAGAAGAGGAAGAAGAGGAAGAAGAGGAAGAAGAGGAAGAAGAAGAAGAAGAAGAAGAAGAAGAAGAAGAAGAAGAAGAAGAAGAAGAAGAAGAAGAAGAAGAAGAAGAAGAAGAGGAAGAGGAAGAGGAAGAAGAAGAAGAAGAAGAAGAAGAAGAAGAAGAAGAAGAAGAAGAAGAAGAAGAAGAAGAAGAAGAAGAAGAAGAAGAAGAAGAAGAAGAAGAAGAGAAGGAGGAGGAGGAGAAGGAGAAGGAGAAAGAGGAGAAGGAGAAGAAGAGCTCACATCAGAAGAACCTCAGCCAGAAAGAGAAAAAAAATACACACGTTTATGAACTGAAAGGGGGAAATAAGAACTCTCATGGGATTGAACAGCAAATTTCCAAACCAGAAGTTCAGGGGAAGAAACAAAAATACATTCAGGTTAGTAAGGAGGGTAAGCTGGTGAACAGGGTAAGGAAAAGGGAAGATGTGGGGATAAAGACTCAATCAACACACAGTATACACAGGAATGGAATTCATACAGACTTAAAATAGTAAACACAGGAGTCAGTGTGGTGGCCCACATCTCTCATCCCTGCACTTTTGAACCATAGGGAGGAGACCTCTATGAAGGTCAGTTTAGACTGGTCTACACAACCAGGTCCAAGTCAACCAGGACGACATAGCCAGGGACTGTCTCCATACAACCACAAAGATAACTAAACCCATCAGCATAGGGAAAAAGATAGTAGAGAAAAAATTAAAACACCAAACATTGAAACCTACAGAGTAAATTTGGCTTGTACCTCGCAGGTAGAGTATGTGCTTAGAACACTGGAGGCTGTTCCACCAATTCCTAATGAAAAATAAACAAGAAAAATGCAATTTTCCTGAGCTCTTTCTTTTGAACTGTGCCACTGTGCAGATACAAACATGTCAATATTTGGGAGGCACTGCAGGGCAAGTCAGTCATTTTTGAAGTTGAACTCAGAGACACCACTGAGGAAGTCAAGACTGAGACCCAGGACCAAGAAGTCATGTCAACAAAACTCTAGCAGCTGCCGGTACTTCCCACCAGCAGATGGAGAAAGATAAAACCCTGGATGACTACAACATCCAAAAATATTGTCTTAGTCAGGGTTTTACTGCTGTGAACAGACACCATGACCAAGGCAACATTTAATTGGGGCTGGCTTACAGGTTCAGAGGTTCAGTCCATTATCATCAAGGTGGGAGCATGGCAGTATCCAGGCAGGCATGGCGCAGGCAGAGCTGAGAGTTCTATATCTTCATCCAAAGGCTGCTAGTGGAAGACTGACTTCCAGGCAACTAGGGTGAGGATCTTATACCCACACCTCAGTGACACCCATTCCAACCAGGTCACACCTATTCCAACAAGACCACAACTTCAGATGGCACCACTCCCTGGTCCAAGGATATACAAACCATCACAAAGATAACCCAGCAGTTGGTGCTGGGCCTGTGTGGTGGCATCCTCGACCAACCCCAAAGCTACCTTCTCAAGTTTACAACTGCAACACAATGATACAGTGGTGCTCACAAATACTGCCCATGCCTGCACCACTGTGTGTGGAACTTCAACAAGAACCATGGCAACCATCTTACCAAAAGCAATCTACAGATTCAATGCAGTCCCCATCAAAATTCCAACTTGATTCTTCATAGATTACGAAAGGGCAATTCTCAAATTCATCTAGAATAACAAAAAAACCTAGGATAGCAAAAAGGACTCTTAACAATAAAAGAATTTCTTTGGAAATCACCATCCCTGACCTCAATCTATACTATAGAGCAATAGTGATAAAAACTGCATGGAATTGGTACAGATACAGACAGGTACATCAATGAGGTAAAATTGAAGACCCAGAAATGAACCCACACAGCTATGGTTACTTGATCTTTGACAAAGGAACTAAAACTATCCAGGGGAAAAAAGACAGCATTTTCAACAAATGGTTCTGGTTCAACTCGCAGTCTGCATGTAGAAGAATGCAGATCGATCCATTTTTATCTCCTTGTACAAAGCTCAAGTCCAAGTGGATCAAGGACCTCCACCTAAAACCAGATATGCTGAATCTAATATAAGAAAATGTGTGGAAGAACCTCAAATTCATAGGCTGGCATGACCACCCAGTTCTCCCTGAGTCTAGACCACCAACTAAGGAGTGTACCTGGAGGAATCCATGGCTGAAGGTACATATGTAGCAGAGAATGGACTATCTGAGAGCAATGGGAGGGAAGACTGCTTTGATGGCCCAGAGTAGGGGGATGTTTGAGCAGTGGGCGAGAGTGTGGAGGGGTGAGGGGCACTCTCATACAGGCAAAAAGAATGGGGAGGCCATATGTAGGATAGGGGGTTGGTAAAGGGAGTAACAGGAAGTGGGATATCATTTGCGATGTAAACAAATGGAATGATTAATAAAAAAAGAATTATGGTCCTATTCGTACAACTACAACCTGTATCCCAAGAAACTCAAATGAACTTGAACCTGTGTGGACCACTAACCCCATGACAATATAATTTGTTGAATAAGCAGAAGGATTTAGGAAAACAATGATGGTAAGTGTTAGGACAGTGATGTGGCTCAGTGTCTGCTGCCAAAATAAGACCTGGCTCTATACAGGAGAAATCCAGGGCCAAGAAGTGGGAGTGGGTGGGTGGGAGAGTGGGTGAGGGAGCAGGTAGGGGACTTTTGGGATAGCATTGGGAATGTAAATGAAAAAATATCTAATTAAAAGAAAAAAAAGCTCAGCCAAAATAAATAAATGAATGAATAAATAAAGTAGAACTAAACCAAAAAAAAAAAAAAAAGATCTGACTCTGTTGACAGAATCCACACTGGACGAAGAAAACTGATTGCTAAAGTTGTATTCTGACCTCCATACATGTGCTTTGACACACATGCATATGTATATACAAACAAACATAGAGACACAAAAACAAACACTAAAAAATGAATAGAAATATGTACCCTTAAAATTGGAAGGGAAAACATAAACATAATAAAAACAAAAAACAAATTGTAATGCCCAGTCTTAATGCATCACTTGAGACTAAAAAGAAAAAGCTGTAAATCTCACTCCAGGCAGATCCTTCTCAGAAACATCAAAACTGTTGAAAAGAAAGAAATAGTTCACATAAAACAATGAGGAACAAAGAAAACCACATTTACATTTTTACTGTTGTGTGAAATGTTCACACATGTTTGCTACAATATGGCCATGACAGTAATGTGCACAGGTGAGGCAGACACTGGTGGGCTGAGGAAACGCCATCTGTGTAAGACCTAATGGCAGAGGGTCGACTGCCTGGCCTAGTCACACCATTGAGGAAGTCAGAGCATGGTCCTGAGGAGGGCAGTTCCTCTTTCTGTGGGGCTGCTGATATATGACCATGTCATGGGGACTGCCCTGCCTCCAGAGCCACACCCTGTACACAATCCCTTCAGAAAGGCTCTGTAGCTCTGCCCTCAAGCACAGTTGGAGCCACTGAGGGGAGATGCCATGTCCTGCACCTTCACAGCCCTGCTCTGTCTTGGTGAGATGTGAAGAGGGGGAGGGAATACTGAGGTCTGGAAATGATCATGGCCTGTAGACCAGCACTCACCCAAAAGGAAACCTCAGGGTCTCAGATGTTTCTGCAGACTTGCTCAGCCTTGGGGACAAATCTCTTACAAAGAACTCTCTTCCAGGACTGACTCTGAGCCTCTGGATCCCAGTGCTGACAGGTGAGTGTGTCTGCAGCTGACCTGAAATGCTCTTTTCTTCATATCCAGGAGCCATGCCTGGGCTGTAATGGTGGAAAACACCACCTGTGTGTGAGTCCTGTGGGTGGCAGGAAGGCCATGGGGTTAAGGACTGCAATCTGAGTGTGTTTGTCCTGTGTCCTAGTTGCTCTGTTACTTGCAGGGTCCCTCCCTAAGCCTATCCTCAGAGTACAGCCAGACTCTGTGGTCTCCAGGAGGACTAAGGTGACCTTCTTGTGTGAGGAGACAATTGGAGCCAATGAGTACCGCCTCTATAAAGATGGAAAGCTATATAAAACCGTAACAAAGAACAAACAGAAGCCAGCAAACAAGGCTGAATTCTCATTCTCAAATGTAGACCTGAGTAATGCAGGTCAATATGAATGTTCCTACAGCACCCAGTATAAATCATCAGGCTACAGTGACCCCCTGAAGCTGGTGGTGACAGGTGAGAGACACACAGGATCCTAGGCCTCAGGTTATAACTGTCCAGACTTGGCTCTGTTAACAGGAATGCCCACCCTCACTGTGGGAACCTCAGAGCCAAGGAGAATGAGGCCTGCGGACATTTAACTGACTCCTCCTTCTCTCCTAGAAGACTACTGGACACCCAGCCTTTCAGCCCAGGCCAGCCCAGTGGTAACTTCAGGAGGGTATGTCACCCTCCAGTGTGAGTCCTGGCCGAGCTATGACAGGTTCATTTTGACTGTAGCAGGACCACAGAAGTTCTCATGGACACAAGACTCACAGTATAACTACTCTACACGGAAGAACCACGCCCTGTTCTCTGTGGGCCCTGTGACCCCCAACCAGAGATGGATATTCAGATGTTACAGTTATGACAGGAATAGACCATATGTGTTCTCAGCTCCAAGTGAATCCGTGGAGCTCCTGGTCTCAGGTGAGGAACCTCAGCCTTCCATAGAATGATACTGAAATCATACAGGTTTCAGAGACCACTTGATGTGCGGTGTATCCAGGTGGGGATCCAGGGCTCTTTTGAACTTTGACACAGAGCACAGGAAACAGTGAGTCCAAGACTCACAGTGACAGTCAAGCCCAGAGTGCCCATTAGGGAGATGATGCTTTATGAGGGCTTCGGTTACTCTGGATCAGCTGTAGCACCATCCACCAGAGCTCCGAGATTCTGGAATAACAGAGAGAGGAAGGATGATGGTAGCTAGAGAGGTTGAGGATACCCGGAGGACACGCCCTGGAGAACACAGAATCAACTAAGCAGGAATCCTGAGGGCTCACAGAGCCTGCACGGGTGTACCCTAGGACCTCTGCGTACATGCTGTGACTGCTCCAAATGATAACATTTTTTATAACCCGGTATAGTGGTCCACGCCTTTAATCCCTGCACTCGGAAGGCAGAGGCAGGCAGATTTCTGATTTTGAGGCCAGCCTGGTCTACAGAGTGAGTTCCAGGACAGCCAGGGCTATACAGAGAAACCCTGTCTCGAAAAACCAAAAATAGAAAACCATACAAAAAAAACAAAAACAAAAAACATTTTTTTAGTGGTAGGGGGATTTTATTTCACTGTGTAGTTCTAACTTATTTACCTGGAACTCATTCTGTAGATCAGGCTATCCACCAAGTCAGAAATCCACCAGCCTCTGCCTCCTTTGTACGCAGATTAAATGTGTGTTCCAGAAGCACCTGGCTTGCTTCAGTTTTTTATAGGACTCCTAACAGTAGGAGTGGGGATCTCTCTGACACTTTTGCCTACACAAGGGATCTTTGTGCTCCTACTGGCTTGCCTTGTCCAGTGCTAATATGAGGGTGTGGGCCTAGTGTTCTTCCATCTTTTTATGCCATATTCAGCCCATATCACTAAAAAGCCTTCTCTTCTCTGAAATAGAGGAGCAGTGAATCTGGGAGAGAAGGGAGGTGGGGAGGACTGTGTCATATCAGGGAGGAGGGAAGAATGGGAAGTTGTCTTCTGGTGAATTGTATGGGAGAAGGATGAAAACGACAAAGGCAACATCTTCTGGTGGGACATTCTCTGTGCCACTTTCCAACACACCCATGTGCTTCACTCTGACTTCTATGTAGGTAATCTCCAAAAACCAACCATCAAGGCTGAACCAGGATCTGTGATCACCTCCAAAAGAGCAATGACCATCTGGTGTCAGGGGAACCTGGATGCAGAAGTATATTTTCTGCATAATGAGAAAAGCCAAAAAACACAGAGCACACAGACCCTACAGGAGCCTGGGAACAAGGGCAGGTTCTTCATCCCTTCTGTGACACAACAACATGCAGGGCAATATCGCTGTTATTGTTACAGCTCAGCTGGTTGGTCACAGCCCAGTGACACCCTGGAGCTGGTGGTGACAGGTGAGGGGACAGTCAGATTCTCAACCCCAGGCTCTGCTCCTAGGAGTCTTCCCTTCCCACAAAGTATTGCAAGAGAACACTGGGACGGTGTGAGAGCATGTAAGAGACGGCTTCCTTCTCTCCTAGGAATCTATGAATACTATGAACCCAGGCTGTCAGTACTGCCCAGCCCTGTGGTGACAGCAGGAGGGAACATGACACTCCACTGTGCCTCAGACTTTCACTACGATAAATTCATTCTCACCAAGGAAGATAAGAAATTCACCAGCTCACTGGACACAGAGCATATATCTTCTAGTAGACAGTACCGAGCCCTGTTTATTATAGGACCCACAACCCCAACCCACACAGGGACATTCAGATGTTATGGTTACTACAAGAATGCCCCACAGCTGTGGTCAGTACCTAGTGCTCTTCAACAAATACTCATCTCAGGTAAGTCCCCACTATCATTCTCCAAACATTTTCTGAGACCCCAAGCCCTTTGCCATAGGCCTGCCCCTCTGCTGAGTTGCAGGTAGAGAAGGACAAAATGGAGAGCCTTTGTTCTTGAACACTGCCCTGACTGGGGAGAAGAGGGGACATGCACAAAGGCAGGAGAGGAGGGCAAAGGTGTTTGGTAAGAATAAAACCTCAGTCTCTAGCTGTCACCTTCCCTCTAGGGCTGTCCAAGAAGCCCTCTCTGCTGACTCACCAAGGCCATACCCTGGACCCTGGAATGACCCTCACCCTGCAGTGTTTCTCTGACATCAACTATGACAGATATGCTCTGCACAAGGTGGGGAGAGCTGACATCATGCAGCACTCTAGCCAGCAGACTGACACTGGCTTCTCTGTGGCCAACTTCACACTGGGCTATGTGAGTAGCTCCACTGGAGGCCAATACAGATGCTATGGTGCACACAACCTCTCCTCTGAGTGGTCAGCCTCCAGTGAGCCCCTGGACATCCTGATCACAGGTGAGTAACTTAACAGACTCAATCAGGAACCTAGCCTCTGCTCAGGCTCTAATGGGGTGGGGCGGGGAGGGGGGGGCTGGAGAGCTTATGGCCAGCATGGACACAGGAATCCTAAGCAGGAGTAGACACAAGAAGATGAGAACAGGAGTTGAGCTCAGTCAGAGAAAAGAGACAGAGGCCCAGGTTCTCAGGGTGGAGTCATGTGTGATTGGAGCTCAGAACAAGGAAGCTAGCCTCTCATCATGCCTCTTCTCTTTAGGACAGCTCCCTCTCACTCCTTCCCTCTCAGTGCAGCCTAACCACACAGTGCACTCAGGAGAGACCGTGAGCCTGCTGTGTTGGTCAATGGACTCTGTGGATACTTTCATTCTGTCCAAGGAGGGATCAGCCCAGCAACCCCTGCGACTAAAATCAAAGTCCCATGATCAGCAGTCCCAGGCAGAATTCTCCATGAGTGCTGTGACCTCCCATCTCTCAGGCACCTACAGGTGCTATGGAGCTCAAGACTCATCTTTCTACCTCTTGTCATCTGCCAGTGCCCCTGTGGAGCTCACAGTCTCAGGTAAGGTGATCCTGACTTCTCAGAGTGACTTACAATTAACACTGTATCAGGGCTCTTACTGGGGTGGGATTAAGGGCACAAAAGGAATGGTTAGACATAAGGCACATTCGTCAGCACATAACAGGATACCAGCAATGACCCTTCATGTAATGTTCACTCACTGTGACAAGTTAGGAGGGCATATGTAGGGGAAACAGCAGGAAGAACATCATCTTCTTGTTCTGTTTCCTAGAAACCATTGAATCCTCCACCTGGTCTCCCAAAAGGCCCATCCCACCAATTCGTAAGTATCACACATATCTTTGTAGGAAAAGTGCTACAAACACAGGCAGCCTAAAAACCAGCTCCTGTTAATGACACTTCTCATTTCTCAGTCATGTCAGCTTGGGAGTATCAAAGACCAGCAAATATCCTAAAAGAGAAACCAGAGGCTGGGGCTTAACTGTTGGGCTACAGAAGGTAGCATCCAAAGAGAGGCATTGAGCCTCCACTTGGATGATGAGACAGCTGGGTAAGATTGTGAGCAAAGAACCTAGAAAGTCACCTCCCCATAATATCCCTAAGAAACAAACATTTCCCCTGCACAGAATCTGTCCCGGGATTACTAACAAAGACTCTGTTGGAATGTAGGCTCAGATGGGTAAAGCTGCTTATATCCTGATAAAGCTGCAGCTGGAGGTCCTACTTGGACAGTCCCTTCCATTGCTGGGCTGCTCCTTCTCTGAGTATGAATGGGAGAAGCCTGGTTCACGTGTCTGTGTATTTTTGGTGATGATTGAAGCTGTTACCTCTCCTGATAGAGGAGATCCCCAGAACTTGATTCTGCAGTCAGTCTAGCCCACAGTCTACTGATGCATGGCAAGGGTGGGTCAAATAGCCATGGTGGGGGACTCAGGCTCCTTCAGTCTAGCTCATGGGGCATAATTCTAAGATCCTCTATGAGTCTGTGACATCCACCCTTAGGAGCATCTTCAGGTGCTATACATACCTATCTTCCAATGTGTTGTCATACAGCACTGACTCTGCAGTTCATGGTCAAAGGAAAGAAAATCTAGATCTTTCTGAGATAAAGGGGTGTCTCAGTATTTTCCATTTACAATAAATATTAGCGAGCATAGGGTTTAAAAGCTGCAGAGTGTCAGTCAGATGGGTATTCACCCTCATGAGGGTGCGAGGCAACCTGAATCATTCTAGGGATGCCCCCTGATAATGGAATCCGAAGATTTCATGTAGTTAGAAAAAACCATTTTGGGGAGGCCACAGACATATATAGGATCCTATGCAGGGACTGGTTCCCATTGCCAACCTCTTCTCCTCACTCTCAAATAAACAATATTCACAGGATCCCTGTCAGACCCTCGCTCTCAGTGTAGCCATGGCCTATGGTGCCTCTGGGAGAGGTGTAATAATTACAAAGCCTGTTGAAATCTGATGAAAACAGATTCAAATCCATACCTAATCCATGTCAGACAGAATTCTCTATGATATCTAGAACATAGCAATATTCCCATTAAGGAAAACAAAATCCAAATGTTACAATTGATACCTATTGCTCTGTGAAGTCTGCAACCTTTATCTTGTGAGTGAAATATAGAAGTTGTGACTGTACAATTCATACTTCACTGAGCAGTGACAGCTACGAATGTCTTAATCTAGGCCTTGGTACACCTGTCTGAAAAAGAGAGGGTTTGGAGATGGGACCTCCAGGGACTCTTTAACCTTGACCCTGGGATCTTCTAAAGTGATGGAGAACCTTCACCACTCTCTTCTCACAGTGGGACACATACTGTTGTTGCCATAACTTTTGCTTCTAAAGCCAAGAAAAGTGAGAGTCATATCAGTCAGTCTTAGGATCTACGCTTAACATGCACTAGTCCTGGTATTGAGGGACTCTAAGGGAAAATCCCAGTGGATTAACATCCAGTCTCCTTTTTTTGTTTGTTTGTTTGTTTTTTGATTGTTTTTTTACACACAGAGAGAGAGAGAGACAGAGACAGAGAGAGAGACAGAGACAGAGACAGAGACAGAGACAGAGAGATCAAAAGTAAGGTCAGATCAAGGGAGAAATGGAAGAGAAATGGAACGTGACAAGGGAACCAACACTCACTAAAAAAACACACTGAGAATCTGATTCTGTACAACCTCTGATGTCTGGTCTCACTAGTATGTAATTGGTTTTCTATTAGCACAATGTCTGAAGAATTTGGTAAGAATAAGAGAGGGGAACCAGCTATATAACAAGAACCATTCATCCCAGAACTCTATAAGCTTATATGGTGAAAATGATGGGCATCTCTGATAAATGATAGAGTGGAACTCAGAAGAAACACTAAGGTCGATTAAGTACAGATACATCCTGCTCCTCTTCTTCTACTATTCTTAGGACCAGCTGAGAACATCTGTTCATGCTAGAACATGTCCAAAACCTAGGCAGTTGAATAAAGACAATTTCAAGTCATAGCACTGGAAAGAGTACAACATTGTCCTCCCCAAGGACAGCAAGGGCTCTGGTTGGATGCTTAGTTAGGAAACTTTGACCATCCCTAACTTCTGTAACTTCTGTATCTAACTCCACAGCCACAGAGAACAAGGATCACACAATGGAGAATCTCATCAGGATGGGGATGGCAGTCCTGGTCCTCATCGTCCTTTCGATTCTAGCCACTGAGGCTTGGCGAAGCCATAGACAGACCCACCCTGCAGCTGGGAACTAATCTAAAGAAAAAAGAATGCATCTTCAATGTTCTACACTCTGGGAAATAAAGCTGATGACCCAAAGTTTTCTGTCAAAAGAAAAAAAAAATCCTGTTGTGGTATTGAGGAACTGTTGTAAGAATGTCTAGGAAGCAAAAGTTTGGGGTTCAGAGGGAAGTGGAAGTGTCATAATGAGGTGCTTCCTCAATAAATGAATTACTGTCCCTCCACATACTGGGAGCCTTTGTTTCCTGAACCCACACTCTTCTGAGCCCATAAAGTGAGGGAATAGGCTGTCCCACCTGCCTGGAATATCTTTCACCTGTGAATTGTATTTTTCTGTATTACTTTATGGGATGTATTCATTCACATTTAAAGGCCTCTGTCATCTTTATGAATTGTATTTAAGGACAGTTCCTTGTATGTGTGTGAGTGTGCATATACAGGAGGGTCGGGTGTATGTATTAGCCTACTGCCATTGTGTGTTCTTTCAGGCAACTTGGTGGGCAGGGGCTTGGGAGACAAAGGCTTAGTTGATGTTCCTTGTGGCAGCAGACCTCCTGGAAAGCATGCAGTCCTTGGGGTAGGAAATGGAGTACTCAGTGTAGGTTATTGCTCTTTCCTAAGTTTTCAGGGGAGTTGGCAGGACAGGGCTTGGTGAGGAGACGCTTACCTGGTGTCCCTTAGGACGGCAGCCCTCTGAGTAATCAGGCAGGGTTGTGGCTGCTACTATTTTTTAAAGAAACAAACCAATAAAATGACTCCTGGGTCAATGTCTTGCTCAGCATCCTCCTGCAGGAGATGGGAACTTATGCAGATACCCACAACTGAACACTGCAGAGAAAGATCTGAAAATACTGAATCCTGAATGGGTAAATACTTGCAAAAGAACATTTAGTTTTTCTAACAAGTCACACTGGTACACAAAGCACACTGAAGGGCAGGTCTCATGCCCAGCGGTACGTGGCCAACACTAAATGAACTCACTGGTATTTTCGAAGTCTGTGCTTATAATGCTTGTCTGTTACTTATATATTATGATGACCTGTCATGTGCTTTTAGACGACTTCAGGGAATTCATAATGTATATGTATAAAAAAAAATCACAGTACTAGACACCTCACAAATATACAGTTCTATTTACCAAGGATTCCTGTATAATTAGCAAAAAGATTTTCATTGTTTTCTTCTTCCATTTTTCCATTCTGTGTGACTACTTACATTATTGTGCCTAATGTCATTTCACTGTGAATTTCATTTTTTAAGTTTTTGTGATTTAAATGCATTTATACATCAAATGTATTAGTAATGAGTACTTTGAGAATCATATAATACATAAAACTTTGTTCAACTTTTATATTCATATCCTTTCATATCCTAAACTATCATTAATAAATATTTAATACTATCTATAACTGAGGATTCTGCATCTAATGTTGAAATATAAATTGATTCAAAACATACAAAATATTCTTTGGGAGTTAAGCATAGTAAAAAAGCATAAAATATTAAAAATGAGTTATTAAGAAATATATTCAAAAGCCCTGATATGATACAGTGAGGGAGTATTTAAAAGGCATTATATATCTGTTTACATTTTCTAACAGTTTACTAAAAAAAAGATTATCAGTGTTTCTAAGAGGTAAATTATATTATCAGTAACTATAGTTTAAAAAATTCAAAATATGTCTCTAGCTGCATATGTATCAGAAGATGGCATAGTCGGCCATCATTGGAAAGAGAGACCCACTGGTCTTGCAAACTTATATGCCTCAGTACAGGGGAACGCCAGGGCCAAGAAGTGGGAGTTGGTGGGTAGGGGAGTTGGGGGGGGAGGATATGGGGGACTTTTGGGATAGCATTGGAAACGTAAATGAAGAAAAATACCTAGTGAAAAATAAAAATAAAAAAATTTCAAAATATCAAAAACTCTTTGAAGTTAAACAGTAAGAAAATGTTAATTGTAAGCACAGGGAGAAAAAATATCAACAAGATTTCCATGATGTTGGTAGAACATGATTTTAATATTTTCAACTGTTAATATTCAACAAACAGAATAATTTTTAAGATGTACTTCATTGTTATGTCTCTCTTTTTCTTTCTGATTTTATTAGTTTGGAATTTCCTCTGTGCCCTCTGGTTAGTTTGACTAATGGTTTATCAACCTTGTTGATTTTCTCAAAGACCCAGCTTCTGGTTTTGTTGATTCTGTGTATTCTTCTTTTTATTTCTATTTGGTTCATTTCAGCCCTAAATTTGATTATTTCCTTCTGTCTACTCCTCTTGTGTGTATTTGCTTCTTTTTCTTGTAGACCTTTCAGATGTGCTGTCATCCTGCTCCTGTAAGTTCTCTTTAGTTTCTTTTTGGAGGCACACTTAGAGCTATGAGTTTTCCTCTTAACACAGCTTTCATTGTGTCCCATAAGGTATGATGTGTCTTCACTTTCATTAAATTCTAAAAAACCTTTAATTTCTTTATTTTTCCTTCTTCAGAGTCCATGTGCATGTGTGCTTTTGGTTGTTTTCATTGGTATTTAAGACCAGGCTTATTCAGTGATGATCTGATAGGATGCATGAGATTATGTCAATGTTCTTGTATCTGTTGAGGCCTGTTTGTGACTAGTTATATTGTCATTTGTGAAGAAAGTACCATGAGGTGCTGAGAAGAAGGTGCTGAGAAGGTATATTCTTTTGCTTTAGGATTAAGTGTTCTATAAATATCTCTTAGATCCATTTGGTTCATAACTTGTGTACTTTCCCGGTGTCTCTGTTTAGTTTGTGTTTCCATGATCTGTCCATTGCTGAGAGTGGAGTGTGGAAGTCTCCCATTATTATTCTATGGGGTGCAATGTGTGCCTTGAACTTTAGTAATGTTTCTTTTATAAATGTGGGTGCCCTTGCAATTGGGGCATAAATGTTAAGAATTGAGAATTCATCTTGGTAGATTAATTCTTTAACCAGTATAAAATGTCCTTCCTTTTTTGATAACTGTTGGATGAAAGTTAATTTTATTCGATATCAGATTGGCTACTCCAGCTTGTATCTTGGGACCATTTGCTTGGAAAATTGTTTTCCAACCTATTACTCTAAGGTAGTGTCTGTCTTTGTCACTGAGGTGCATTTCCTGTATGCATCAAAATGCTGGGTCCTGTTTACATATCCAGTCTGTTAGTCTATGTCTCTTTATTGGGGAATTGAATCCATTCATGCTAAGAGATATTAAGGAAAAGTGATTGTTGTTTTTGTTGTTAGAGATGGAAGTATGTTTGTGTGGCTATCTTCTTTTGGGTTTGTTGAAAGATTATTTTCTTGCTTTTTCTAGGGTGTAGTTTCCCTCCTTGTGTTGGTGTTTTCCATCTATTATCCTTTGTAGGGCTGGATTTATGGAAAGATATTCTGTAAATTTGGTTTTCTCATGGAATATCTTAGTTTCTCCCTCTATGGTAATTTAGACTTTTGCTGGGTTTATAGGAAGGACAGGCTCCAATCACATATATTGAGGGCAGCAAGCACTTGAGATAATCAGATGGCAGAAGGCAAGCATAAGAACAGAAGCAACAGAAACCAAGGTTACTTGGCATCATCAGAACCAAACTCTCCCACCATAGCAAGTCCTGGATACACCATCACACCAGAAAAGCAAGACATGGATCTAAAGTCATTTCTCATGATGATGATGGACAACTTTAAGAAGGAAATACAGGAAAACACAGGTAAACAGCTAGAAGCCCTTAAAGAGGAAACACACAAATCCCTTAAAAAGTTATAGGAAAACACTACCAAACAGTTGAAAGAATTGAGCAAAACCATCCAGGATCTAAAAATGGAAGTAGAAACAATAAAGAAAACCCAAAGGGAGACAATTCTGGAGATAGAAATCCTAGGAAAGAAATCAGGAACCATAGATGTGAGCATCAGCAACAGAATACAAGAGATGGAAGAGAGAATCTCAGGTGCAGAAGATTCTATAGAAACCATGGGCACAACAATCAAAGAAAATGCCAAATGCAAAAAGATCCTAACTCGCCGGGCAGTGGTGGTGCACGCCTTTAATTCCAGAACTTGGGAGGCAGAGGCAGGTGGATTTCTGAGTTCAAGGCCAGCCTGGTCTACAAAGTGAGTTCCAGGACAGCCAGGACTACACAGAGAAACCCTGTCTCAAAAAAATAGACTAAGACATACAGGAAATAGACTAACAGACTGGATAAGTAAACATGAACCAGCATTTTGCTGCATACAGGAAATGCATATCAGTATCAAACACTACCTCAGAATAAAGGGCTGGAAAAAAAATTTCCAAACAAATGGTCCCAAGAAACAAATGGAAGTAGCCATTCTAATATCAAATAAAATCGATGTTCAACCAAAAGTCATCAAAAAAGATAAGGAAGGATACTTCATACTCATCAGAGGAAAATCTACCAAGAACTCTCAGTTCTGAGCACCTATGCCCCAAATGCAAGGGCACCCAGAATTTTCAACTGAGTAATACCAAATGGCTGACAAGCACCTAAAGAAATGGTCAACATCCTTAGTCATCAGGGAAATGTAAATCAAAATAACCCACTTTAAAAATTCCATTTCACAACAGTCAGAATAGCTAAGACCAAAAATTAAGGTGAGAGCCAATGCTGGCAAAGATGTGGAGAAAGAGGAACATTCTCCCATTGCTGGTGGGATTTCAACTACCCTGGAAATCAGTTTAGCACCTCCTCAGAAAATTGGACATAATACTACCTGAGGATCCAGCAATACCACTCCTGGGAATATACCCAAAAGATGTTTCAACTTGTAATAAGGACACATGCTCCACTATGTTCATGGCAGTCTTATTTATAATAGCCAGAAGCTGGAAAGAACCCAGATGCCCCTCAACAGAGGAATGGATATAGAAAATGTGGTACATTTACACAATGGAGTACTACTCAGCTGTTAAAAACAACGAATTCATGAAATTCTTACACAAATGGATGGAATTAGAAAATATCATCCTGAATGAGGTAACCCAATCACAAAAGAACACACATGATATGCACTCACTGATAAGTGGATATGAGCCCAGAAGCTCAGGATACCTAAAAAAAATGCAGGGACAAAATGGAACAGAGACTGTAGGTAAGACCATCCAGTGACTGGTCCACCTTGGTAACAATTCCATACACAGGCATCAAACCCTGACACTATTACTGATGCCATATTGTGCTTTCAGACAGGAGCTTAGCAAGATTACCCTTTGAGAGTCTCTACCAGCAGCTGACTGAAACAGATGCAGTTACTTACAGCCATCGATTGGACTGGGGTAAGGCACCCCAATGGAAGAGTTAAGTGCAGGACTGGGGATACTGAAGGGAATGGAAACCCCATAGGAAGAACAACCGTGTCAACAAACCTAGATCCCTAGGCACTCTGGTGAGTCTGAAGACAGCTACAGTGTACGTAAGTATCATAATAAATAAATCTTGGGCCAGAGCAAGCAGGGACTGAGCCAGTGGTGTTGACCAGAGCAGGCAGGGCTGACTGGATTGAGCAGAGGTCCAAAGTTCAATTCCCAACAACCACATGAAGACTCACAACCATCTGTACAGCTACAGTGTACTCGTATACATAAAATAAATAAATACATCATTAAGAGAGAGAGAGAGAAGATTGGCCAAAATAAACATGGAGCAGAGATTGAGGGATGGCCAAGCAATGATTGACCTAACATGGCTACGTATTTGTAGGTCACCTAGATCAAGCATGGTTTGGTTGATGGTCCATTTTCTCTGCGTCCACATGGGCCCAACATAGTTAACTTTATAGGTCTTCTTTGAGGTGTTCTTGTCCCCTGTCACTACCTTAATCTTACTTCCCACTCTTACACAAGACTCTCTGAGCTCCGTCTATTGTTTGGCTGTGTAGATCCATCCCAAGGGAGAGAAATGACTGCTGACACTATTAAGGATATTCTGCCGTGTCTAAAGACTGGACTGTAAAATAACTGTCTTCTAAGAAGCTTAATCCAGAGGCAGGAGGATTTCTGAGTTCGAGGCCAGCCTGATCTACAAAGTGAGTTCCAGGACAGCCAGGGCTATACAGAGAAACCCTGTCTCGGGGGGGGGGGGGGGGGCTTAATTCAGCAGCAGATAAAATAGACGCAGAGACTGACAGCCAAACAAAAGGCAGAGCTTGGGGAGTCCAGAGAAAGAGTAAGGGGAACAATCAAGGGAGGCAGAGGGGTCAAGGACATCACAAGGACACCTACAGAGTCAAATAACATGACCCAGTGGGAGCTCACAGAAACCGAACCATGGAAGAGCAATCATGCTTGGGATGAACCTAGGCCTTACACATATGTAGCACATGTGCACCTTGAACTTCACGTGAGTACCCTAGCAATTGGGGTGGCAGCTGTCTGGGTCTCTTGCCTGTCTTTGGATCCCTCAGTGAGAGAGGATGCACTTAGTCCTGCAAACAAATCGATGTGCTACATTGGGTTGTTTCTCATGGGTTAGGGGCTGCTCTTATCAGAGCAGAAGGGGGGAGGGGATTGGGAAGATGGGACTGTCAGACTGGGATAAGAAGAGAAAAAGGAACAACAGTGGACCCATATAGGGAATATGTTAGTTAGTGAATTATAAAAAATGATACTATCTCTATCAATTGTGTCATGACAAGAGTGTTCTTAGGAGAGAAAAGAGCCTTACCTAGTCAATCATGGAACAAGAGGAGGCGTTTCTTGTGTCCAAGGAGAGAAACAATACCCTGAACTAAATATTAGCCAGTAGCTCACCATGGCAAGTAAGAGGGATGATGCACATGATCAACATAGGTTTTATTCCAAAAGGTAAGGTTGATCTATGAAAGGAAACCTCTCATAGTGCTCTCAGTCTCCCTGTGCCTGTGCATCTGAGTGTGCATGTGCGTGTATGTGTTGGACTTTCACTCACAGACAAATGAAAATGGGTTCCCTCTAATAGATGAAGAACCATGATGAAATCAAATATTTACAATGAGGATTTGCACTCAAGTGGAGAAACAGAATCCACACCCTTCCCAAAACAATGAAATATTAGAGTGTGGATGCAAAAGAAGTCACACAAAAACACAGCCCACCTTCAAGACACAGCCACTTAGATGTGGCTCGAGGCTGAGGAAAATTCAGGAGAGAAACCCGAATTTTACCAGCATGAAGCAACAGGAGTCATCCTCACCTGCAAAAACTCATATAGACAATAGGATTGTAGGTCTGACACAACAGAGTCCATCTCACTATGTGCTCAGAGAATGTGGGGTGGGGAGGTAACATCAATGGGGCAATGTGGGAGAGCAAGCATGACACAATGCCCTAAGGAGTTCATATCCACCAACAAGAGAGAAGTCTCTGCCAGCTTTCTGCATCTGACAAATCAGTACTACATATGAGGTGACTCAGTGAGGAGAGGCCATGTATGGCTAAAAGTCATCTGAGGCAAGTTCCTCACATGGAGATCATCTAACCAGGAGAGGGCAGCATCTCTTCCTGCCTATGGGGAGGATGGTGTGACTGACCTCACAGTACAATGCCATAACTCATCACATACTGTCAGGTCAAGAAAAACAGCTGGCCAGAAAAGAGACACCACAGTCATCTGACACACAGGGCATGACAGTTCCCAAGGTTCATGAAATAGAGACTGGGTCAGAAATGGCACTTTACAATAGGATGTAATGCAAAACTTGGGGTATGCCTCCGCTGTGAGAGCTTTATAGAAAATATATTAATCATTAATTCTTGGAAGGCAAACAGAGGCATAAAATGTTGTTAACATTGTCCATCACATACTGTAGAGAACTTTTAGTTGTTGTTGTTGTTGCTGTTGTTGTTTTGGGAAAAGGTAGAATATATCGTGGGCTGATTCAAACTTATTGCATAATGACCTCTACTACTAAGTACATCTGTCGGGAGCTGAAATCACACAGATGAGCAACTACATCAGATTCATGCAGAGCTGGATATAAAACCCAGGCCTCTGAGGAAACCAATTAAGTACTTTAACAACTTATCTCTTCTCTAATTTGATAGAGGGCATGTATAGACAGCCACATAATAAGCAAGTGTGTACATTTTCTAGGCTCAGTAATGAAAGGGGAAAATACAAAGTAACCTCTATCTCATCACACTATGAGATAACCAGGACACATGTTACTCCTGGGCCCATCCTTCAAAGTGATGCGGAGTTAGAAGATTTCCCTCAGAGAACACAGTCTTAGCACAGGATCATTACAAACGTGGAGGCTGAGAAATCCTAAGACCTAGAGATGACGGATGACTACAGGAAGGCTCTTCTCTGAGCGTGCTGAAAGCTTGCAGAGATGAGCTCACAGAGCTGGCATAGTATCTAAAGTCCCATAAACGCCCAATACAGACTAAACCCAGCATGGGGATGGAAAATGAGAGATCCCACCCTTAGGTGTGAGCTATTGGAACCTGAGAGCTCCTGGAAAGAGAGTGTCAGTTTTCACTAAGGGTGTGGCCAGTTATATAAGGACAGCACAAACTGGACTGAATGGAAGAAGGGAGGAGCAGATAGTTAGGAGAGAAGGAAGGGCACTGGACTGGGAAAGAGCTTGGGAGAGAGTTGAATTAAACCACATGGCTTAATATTTTAAACCACTGATTGCTAAAATGAGGAAGAAAGAGAGAGCTGGTATTCCAGCAAAGATTGATAGCAGATACAAACTTAAATTTCAGTGAGATTTGGAGTAATGCACTTGGTACACCAGAAGGAAAAAATGGCTGTCTGAGGACCAAAAACAAAAAAACAAACAAACAAACAAACAAACAACAACAACAAAAAATCAAGCAAATGACTAAAGATACTGTCATGAAGATTGACTCAGAAATAGAGAAGCAGCCCAATGGTTAAGGCACTGATTGCTCTGGCAGAGGGCCTGAGCTCAAACCCAAGCACCTGTATTGTGATTCACAAAAAGTTGAGACCCAGGGAATCCAGTGATCTCTTCTGAACACAACATATACAAGGCAAGCACATGTTGCACACACACAAACACACACACATATGAAAGCAAAATACTCATACCTGTAAATTAAATAGATCTAAAATGAAAATTTTAAAACATAAACACCCACACAAAACATGCAGGAAGAGACAGATAACAAGATGATTCAGACCACTCTAACCACTTTGACATTAAACAGAATATCTAGCCAGAATATCAATAAGGCATCAGCAAACACCACAAGCACAACTTCAGACCAAGTGCTCCATTATGCAAAAAGCCTCCAAGCTCCATTATGCAAAAAGCCTCCAAGACACAAAGATTCCACAACAATCTCCAGGACAGGCCACTGCAGGTCACTGGACAGGTCTCTGGATTGAGAAATGAGCTCAGCTGGGCAGTGGTGGCACACACCTTTAATCCCAGCACCTGAGAGGCAGAGGCAGGAGGATTGCTGAGTTTGAGGCCACCCTGATCTACAAAGTGAGTTCCAGGACAGCCAGGGCTATACAGAGAAACCCTGTCTCCAAAAATGAAAAAAAAAAAAAAAGAAAAGAAAAGAAATGAGCTCAGCTGGGAAGTTTTGGAGCACACCTTTAATCCCAGCACTTTGGATGCAGATGCAGGTGGATTTCTAAGTTCCAGGCCAGCCTCATCTACAGAGTGCGTTCCAGGACACCCAGGGCTATAGAGAGAAACCTTGTCTCCCAAACCTCCCCACCCAGGAAGAGAAGGAGAAGGAAAAGAAGAAGAAGAAGAAGAAGAAGAGGAAGAAGAAGAAGAAGAAGAAGAAGAAGAAGAAGAAGAAGAAGAAGAAGAAGAAGAAGAAGAAGGGGAAGAAGGAGAAGAAGAAGCAGCAGCAGCAGCTCACATCAAGAAAAACCTCAGCCAGAAAGAGAAAAAAAATACACAAGTTTATCAAATGAAAGGGGGAAATAAGAACTCTCATAGGATTGAATAGCATATTTCCAAAAACCAGAAGTTCATGGGAAGAAACAAAAATACATTCAGGTTAGTAAGAAGGGTAAGCTGGTGGACAGGGTAAGAAAAAGGGAAGATGTGGGGATAAAGACTCAATCAACACACAGTATACACAGGAATGGAATTCATATAGACTTAAAATTATAAACACAGGAGTCAGTAAGGTGGCTCACATCTCTCATCCCTGCACTTTTGAACCATAGGGAGGAGAGCTCTATGAAGGCCAGTTTAGACTGGTCTACATAACCAGATCCAAGTCAACCAGGAAGACATAGCCAGGGACTGTCTCCATACAACCACAAAGATAACTAAACCCATCAGCATAGGAAAAAGAAAATAGAGAAAAAATTAAAACACCAAAAAATTGAAACCTACAGAGGAAATTTGGCTTGTAGCTCACAGGTAGAGTATGTGCTTAGAACATTGGGGGCTGTTCCACCAATCCCTAATGAAAAATAAACAGGAAAAATGCAATTTTCCTGAGCTCTTTCTTTTGAACTGTGCCACCGTGCAGATACAAACATGTCAATATTTGGTGAGGCACTGCAGAGCTAGTCAGTCATTTTTGAGGTTGAATTCAGAGATTCCACTAAGGAAGTCAAGACTGAGACCCAGGACCAAGAAGTCATGTCATCAAAACTCTAGCAGCTGCCGGTACTTCCTACCAGCAGATGGAGAAAGATAAAACCCTGGATGACTACAACATCCAAAAAGATCAACGCTGCAGTTGGTGCTGGGCCTGTGTGGTGGCATTCTCCACCAACCACAAAGCTAGCTTCTCAAGTTTACAACTGCAACACAATGATACAGTGGTGCTCACAAATACTGCCCATGCCTGCACCACTGTGTGTGGAACTTCAACAAGAACCATGGCAACCATCTTACCAAAAGCAATCTACAGATTCAATGCAGTCCCATCAAAATTCCCACTAGATTCTTCATAGAATTAGAAAGGGCAATTCTCAAATTCATTTGGAATAACAAAAAAAAAAAAAAAAAAAAAAACCCAGGATAGTGAAAACGACTCTTAACAATAAAAGAATTTCTTTGGAAATCACCATCCCTGACCTTAATCTATACTATAGAGCAATAGTGATAAAAAGTGCATGGAATTGGTACAGATACAGATAGGTACATCAATGAGGTAAAATTGAAGACCCAGAAGTGAACCCACACAGCTATGGTTACTTGATCTTTGACAAGGGAGCTAAAACCATCCAGGGGAAAAAAGACAGCATTTTCAACAAATGGTTCTAGTTCAACTCCCAGTCTGCATGTAGAAGAATGCAGATCGATCCATCTTTATCTCCTTGTACAAAGCTCAAGTCCAAGTGGATCAAGGACCTCCACCTAAAACCAGATATACTGAATCTAATATAAGAAAATGTGTGGAAGAGCCTCAAACTCATAGGCTGGCATGACCACCCAGTTCTCCCAGAGTCTAGACCACCAACTAAGGAGTGTACCTGGAGGAATCCATGACTCCAGATACACATGTAGCAGAGAATGGACTCTCTCACAGCAATGGGAGGGAAGACTGCTTTGATGCCCCAGAGTGGGGGGATGTTTGAGCAGTGGGCGAGAGTGTGGAGGGGTCATGGGCAGTCTCATACAGGCAAAAAGAATGGGTTACCATATGTAGGATGGGGGGTTGGTGAAGGGAACACCAGGAAGTGGGATATCATTTGAGATGTAAACAAATGGAATGATTAATAAACCAAAAAAAAGAATTATGGTCATATTCGGACACCTACAACCTGTATCCCCAGAAACTCAAATAAACCTGCACCTGTGTGGACCAGTAACCCCATGACAAGATAATTTGTTAACTAAGCAAAAGGACTTAGGAAAACGATGATGGTAAGTGATGAGACACTGATATGGCTCAGAACATAAGTGTCTGCTGCCAAAATAAGACCTGACTCTGTTGACAGGATCCACACTGGACAAGGAAAACTGATTGCTGAAGTTGTATTCTGACCTCCATACATGTGCTTTGACACACATGCATGTGTATATACAAACAAACATAGAGACACACAAACAAACACTAAAAAATGAATAGAAATATGTACCCTAAAATTGGAAGGGAAAACACAAACATAAAAAACAAAAACCAATTGTAATGCCCAGTGGTAATGCATCGCTTGAGACTAAGAAGAAAAAGCTGTCATCAATCACACTCCAGGCAGATATACAGGAAGATCCTTCTCAGAAACATCAAAACTGTTGAAAAGAAAGAAATAGTTCCCATAAAACAAAGAGGAACAAAGAAAACCACACGTAAATTTGTACTGTTGTGTGAAATGTTCACACATGTTTGCTACAATATGGCCATGACAGTAATGTGCACAGGTGAGGCAGACACTGGTGGGATGAGGAAACGCCATCTGTGTAAGAACTAATGGCAGAGGGTCTACTGCCTGGCCTAGTCACACCATTGAGGAAGTCAGAGCATGGTGCTGAGGAGGGCAGTTCCTCTTTCTGTGGGGTTGCTGATATATGACCATGTCATGGGGACTGCCCTGCCTCCAGTGCCACACCCTGTACACAATCCCTTCAGAAAGGCTCTGTAGCTCTGCCCTTGAGCACAGTTGCAGCCACTGAGGGGAGATGCCATGTCCTGCACCTTCACAGCCCGGCTCTGTCTTGGTGAGATGTGAAGAGGGGGAGGGGATACTGAGGTCTGGAAATGATCATGGCCTGTAGACCAGCACGCACCCAAAAGGAAACCCCAGGGTCTCAGATGTTTCTGCAGACTTGCCCACCCTTAGGGACAAATCTCTTACAAAGAACTCTCTTCCAGGACTCACTCTGAGCCTCTGGATCCCAGTGCTGACAGGTGAGTGTGTCTGCAGCTGAACTGAAATGCTCTTTTCTTCAGATCCAGGAGCCATGCCTGGGCTGTGATGGTGGAAAACACCTCCTGTGTGTCAGTCCTGTGGGTGGCGGGAAGGTCATGGGGTTAAGGACTGCAATCTGAGTGTGTTTGTCCTGAGTCCTAGTTGCTCTGTTACTTGCAGGGTCCCTCCCTAAGCCTATCCTCAGAGTACAGCCAGACTCTGTGGTCTCCAGGTGGACTAAGGTGACCTTCTTGTGTGAAGAGACAATTGGAGCCAATGAGTACCGCCTCTATAAAGATGGAAAGCTATATAAAACCGTAACAAAGAACAAACAGAAGCCAGCAAACAAGGCTGAATTCTCATTCTCAAATGTAGACCTGAGTAATGCAGGTCAATATGAATGTTCCTACAGCACCCAGTATAAATCATCAGGCTACAGTGACCTCCTGGAGCTGGTGGTGACAGGTGAGAGACACACAGGATCCTAGGCCTCAGGTTATAAATGTCCAGACTTGGCTCTGTTAACAGGAATGCCCACCCTCACTGTGGGAACCTCAGAGCCAAGGAGAATAATGAGGCCTGCGGACATTTAACTGACTCCTCCTTCTCTCCTAGAAGACTACTGGACACCCAGCCTTTCAGCCCAGGCCAGCCCAGTGGTAACTTCAGGAGGGTATGTCACCCTCCAGTGTGAGTCCTCGCAGAGCTATCACAGGTTCATTTTGACTGTAGAAGGACCACAGAATCTCATATGGAGACAAGACTCACAGTATAACTACTCTACAAGGAAGTACCACGCCCTGTTCTCTGTGGGCCCTGTGACCCCCAACCAGAGATGGATATGCAGATGTTACAGTTATGACAGGAACAGACCATATGTGTGGTCACCTCCAAGTGAATCCGTGGAGCTCCTGGTCTCAGGTGAGGAGCCTCAGCCTTCCATAGAATGATATTGAAATCATACAGGTTTCAGAGACCACTTGATGTGCGGTGTATGTGGGGATCCAGGGCTCTTTTGAACGTTGACACAGAGCACAGGAAACAGTGATTCCAAGACTCACAGTGACAGCCAAGCCCAGAGTGCCCATTAGGGAGATGATGCTTTATGAGGGCTTCGGTTACTCTGGATCAGCTTTAGCACCATCCACCAGAGCTCAGAGATTGTGGAATAACAGAGAGAGGAAGGATGATGGTAGCTAGAGAGGTTGAGGACACCCGGAGGACACGCCATGGAGAGCACAGAATCAACTAAGCAGGAATCCTGAGGGCTCACAGAGCCTGCATGGGTGTACCCTAGGACCTCTGCATACATGCTGTGACTGCCAAATGATAACATTTTTTATAGCCGGGCGTGATGGCACACACCTTTATTCCCAGCACTCAAGAGGCAGAGGCTGGTGGATTTCTGAGTTCAAGGCCAGCTTGGTCTACAGAGTGAGTTCCAGCACAGCCAGGGCTAGACAGAGAAACCCAGTCCTGAAAAACACAAAACAAAACAAAACAAAACAAAACAAAACAAAACAAAACAAAACAAAACAAAAATTTTAGTGGTAAGTGGATTATATTTCACTGTGTGGTCCTGATTTATTTACCTGGACCTCATTCTGTAGACCAGGCTGGCCTCCAAGTCAGAAATCCACCAGCCTCTGCCTCCTTTGTACGCAGATTAAATGTGTGTTCCAGAAGCACCTGGCTTGCTTCAGTTTCTTATTGGACTCCTAACAGTGGGAGTGGGGATGTCTCTGACACTTTTGCCTACACATGGGATCTTTGTGTTCCTAGTGGCTTGCCTTGTCCAATCCTCATGTGAGGGTGTGGGACTAGTGTTCTTGCATCTTTTTATGCCATGTTCAGCCGATATCACTAAAAAGCCTTCTCTTCTCTGAAACAGAGGAGCAGTGAATCTGGGAGAGAAGGGAGGTGGGGAGGACTGTGTCATATCAGGAAAGAGGGAAGAATGGGAAGTTGTCTTCTGGTGAATTGTATGGGAGAAGGATGAAAACGACAAAGGCAACATCTTCTGGTGGGACATTCTCTGTGCCACTTTCCAACACACCCATGTGCTTCACTCTGACTTCTATGTAGGTAATCTCCAAAAACCAACCATCAAGGCTGAACCAAGCTCTGTGATCACCTCCGAAAGAGCAATGACCATCTGGTGTCAGGGGAACCTGGATGCAGAAGTATATTTTCTGCATAATGAGAAAAGCCAAAAAACAGAAAGCACACAGACCCTACAGCAGCCTGGGAACAAGGGCAAGTTCTTCATCCCTTCTGTGACACAACAACATGCAGGGCAATATCGCTGTTATTGTTACAGCTCAGCTGGTTGGTCAGAGCCCAGTGACACCCTGGAGCTGGTGGTGACAGGTGAGGAGACAGTCAGATTTTCAACCCCAGGCTCTGCTCTCAGGACTATTCCTTCCCACAGAGTATCCCAAGAGAACACTGGGATGGTGTGAGACATGTAAGAGACGACCTCCTTCTCTTTTAGGAATCTATGAACACTATGAACTCAGACTGTCAGCACTGCCCAGCACTGTGGTGACAGCAGGAGGAAACATGACACTCCACTGTGCCTCACACAGTCACTATGATAAATTCATTCTCATGAAGGAAGATAAGAAATTCACCAACTCACTGGACACAGTTTATATATCTTCTAGTAGACAGTACCAAGCCCTGTTTATTATAGGACCCACAACCCCAACCCACACAGGGACATTCAGATGTTACGGTTACTACAAGAATGCACCACAGCTGTGGTCAGTACCTAGTGATCTCCAACAAATACTCATCTCAGGTAAGTCCCCACTATCATTCTCCAAACATTTTCTGAGGCCCTAAGCCCTTTGCCACAGGCCTGCCCCTCTGCTGAGTTGCAGGTAGAGAAGGACAAAATGGAGAGCCTGTGTTCTCGAACACAGCCCTGATTGGGGAGAAGAGGGGACATGCATAGGGGCAGGAGGGGAGGGCAAATGTGTTTGGTAAGAACCAAACCTCAGTCTCTAGCTGTCACCTTCCCTCTAGGGCTGTCCAAGAAGCCCTCTCTGCTGACTCACCAAGGCCATATCCTGGACCCTGGAATGACCCTCACCCTGCAGTGTTTCTCTGACATCAACTATGACAGATTTGCTCTGCACAAGGTGGGGGGAGCTGACATCATGCAGCACTCTAGCCAGCAGACTGACACTGGCTTCTCTATGGCCAACTTCACACTGGGCTATGTGAGTAGCTCCACTGGAGGCCAATACAGATGCTATGGTGCACACAACCTTTCCTCTGAGTGGTCAGCCTCTAGTGACCCCGTGGACGTCCTGATCCTGATCCCAGGTGAGTAGCTTAACAGACTCTGTCAGGAACCTAGTCTCTGCTCAGGCTCTCATGGGGGATAAGGGGGGAGAGGGCTGGGGAGCTTATGGCTAGGATGGATACGGGAATCCTAAGCAGGAGTGGACACTAGATGAGGAGAACAGGAGTTGAGCTCAGTCAGAGAAAAGAGACAGAGACCCAGGTTCTCAGGGTGGAGTCATGTGTGATTCGAGCTCAGAACAAGGAAGCTAGCCTCTCATCATGCCTCTTCTCTTTAGGACAGCTCCCTATCACTCCTTCCCTCTTAGTGAAGCCTAACCACACAGTGCACTCAGGAGAGACCGTGAGCCTGCTGTGTTGGTCAATGGACCCTGTGGAGACTTTCATTCTGTCCAAGGAGGGATCAGCCCAGCAACCCCTGCGACTAAAATCGAAGTCCCATGATCAGCAGTCCCAGGCAGAATTCTCCATGAGTGCTGTGACCTCCCATCTCTCAGGCACCTACAGGTGCTATGGAGCTCAAGACTCATCTTTCTACCTCTTGTCATCTGCCAGTTCCCCTGTGGAGCTCACAGTCTCAGGTGAGGTGATCCTGACATGTCAGAGTGACTTACAATTAACACTGTATCAGGGCTCTTACTGGGGTGGGATTAAGGGCACAAATGGAATGGTTGGACATAAGGCACATTCCTGAGCAAATAACTGGATACCAGCAATGACCCTTCATGTAATATTCACTCACTGTGACGAGTTAGGAGGGCATATGTAGGGGAGACAGCAGGAAGAACAGCCTCTTCTTGTTCTGTTTCCTAGGAACCATTGAATCCTCCACCTGGTCTCCCAAAAGGCCCATCCCACCAATTCGTAAGTATCACACACATCTTTGTAGGAAATGTGCTGCAAACACAGGCAGCCTAACAACCAGCTCCTGTTAATGACACTTCTCGTTTCTCAGTCATGTCAGCTTGGGAGTATCAAAGACCAGCAAATTTCCCAAAAGAGAAACCAGAGGCTGGGGCTTAACTGTTGGGCTACAGAAGGTAGCATCCAAAGAGAGGCATTGAGCCTCCACTTGGATGATTAGATAGCTGGGTAAGATTGTGAGCAAAGAACCAGAAAGTCACCTCCCCATAATATCCCTAAGAAACAAACATTTCCCCTGCATAGAATCTGTCCCGGGATTACTAACAAAGACTCTGTTGGAATGTAGGCTCAGATGGGTAAAGCTGCTTATAGCCTGATAAAGCTGCAGCTGGAGATCCTACTTGGACAGTCCCTTCAATTGCTGGGCTGCTCTTTCTCTGAGTATGAATGGGAGAAGCCTGGTTCACGTGTTGTTTTAGTTAGGGTTTCTATTCCTGCACAAACATCATGACCAAGAAGCAAGTTGGGGAGGTAAGGGTTTATTCAGCTTACACTTCCATACTTCTATTCATCACCAAAGGAAGTCAGGACTGGAACGCATGCATGTCAGAAAGCAGGAGCTTATGCAGAAGCCATGGAGGGATGTTCCTTACTGCCTTGCTTCCCCTGGCTTGCTCAGCCTGCTCTCTTATAGAACCAAGACTACCACCAGCCCAGAGATGGCACCACCCATGAGGGGCCTTTCCCCCTTGATCACTAATTGAGAAAATGGTTACAGTTGTATCTCATGGGGGCATTTCCTCAACTAAAGCTCCTTTCTCTGTGATAACTCCAGCTGTGTCAAGTTGACACAAAACTAGCCAGTACAATTGACACCTTGTCAACTTGACACACAAACACATCACAAGTAAGCCTCAACCCTTACATTTGTATTCATCCCCAAGGTCTAAACAACTTTAAATGTCCCACAATCTTTACATATTCTTAAAATTTCAATATCTTTAAAATATCCATCTCTTTTAAAATCCAAAGTCTTTTTACAATTAAAAGTCTCTTAACTGTGGGCTCCACTAAGTAGTTTCCTCCTTCAAGAGGGAAAGTATCAGGGCACAGTCACAATCAAAAGTAAAAATCAATCTCCAACTGTCCAATGTCTGGGATCCAACTCACGATCTTCTGAGCTCCTCCAAGGGCTTGGGTCACTTCTCCAGCCATGCCCTTTGTAGCACACGTGGCGTCCTCTAGGCTCCAGAGGCCTGTACTCCACTGCTGCTGCTCTTGGTGGTCATCTCATGGTACTGGCATCTCCAAAACTCTGCATGACCCCTTCAGTCCTGGGCCGTCAATTGCAACTGAAGCTGCACTTCACCAATGGCCTTCTATGGCCTCTCACAGTGTCGAGCCTCAGCTGCTCTGCATAACCCCTTCATGCCTTCAAAACCAGTACCACCTGGGTGACTCTTACACATTACCAAGTCCAGCCACAGCACAAGGTACAGCCTTGGCTATCTCTGGAACACAGCCTCTGTGCTTTCAGAAAACACTTCCCAGAAGATGTCACCTCAATGATGCTGGTCTCTTCTTAATCACTACTAATTTCTTAACTCCAACTAACCAGCATCAATAGTCCCAGTAATGCAAAGTTTTCGCTTTAGTAGTTCAGGTATCTTGTTAATAACAGCTGATTCTTCAGCCCCAGCTAACCAGAACCACAGAATCTTCCCAACCAAAGTAACAATGGCCCTGAAAAGAGTCGTTAATTTTCCCTCTGAAATTTCACAAGCCAGGACTCCATCTTCTGCACTGTTTTCAACATTATGTTCCAAGCTCCTACACAACATCTGACAGAGCTCTTAACACTGAATGGATCTTCTAGCCCAAAGTTCCAAAGTCCTTCCACAGTCCTCCCCAAAACATGGCTAGGTTGTCACAGGAATACCCCACTCCTGGTACTAATTTGTCTTAGTTAGGGTTTCTATTCCTGCACAAACATCATGACCAAGAAGCAACTTGGGGAGGAAAGGGTTTATTCAGCTTACACTTCCATACTGCTGTTCATCACCAAAGGAAGTCAGGACTGGACCTCAAGCAGGTCAGAAAGCAGGAGCTGATGCAGAACCATGGAGGGATGTTCTTTACTGGCTTGCTTCCCCTGGCTTGCTCAGCCTGCTCTCTTATAGTACCAAGACAACCAGCTGAGAGATAGCATCAAGCACAAGGGGCCTTTCCCCCTTGATCACTAATTGAGAAATGCCTTACAGTTGTATCTCATGGAGGCATTTCCTCAACTAAAGCTCCTTTCTCTTTGATAACTCCAGCTGTGTCAAGTTGACACACAAAACTAGCCAGTACACGTGTCTATGAATTTTTGGTAATGGTCGAAGCTGTTACCTCTCCTGAAAAAGGAGGTCCCCATAACCTAATTCTGCAGTTGGTCTAGACCACAGTCTACTGATGCATGGCAAGAGTGGGTCAAATAGCCATGGTGGGGGACTCAGGCTCCTTCAGTCTAGCTCATGGGGCATAATTCTAAGATCCTCTATGAGTCTGTGACATCCACCCTTAGGAGCATCTTCAGGTGCTATACATACCTATCTTCCAATGTGTTGTCATACAGCACTGACTCTGCAGTTCATGGTCAAAGGAAAGAAAATCTAAATCTTTCTGAGATAAAGGGGTGTCTCAGTATTTTCCATTTACAATAAATATTAGCTAGCATAGGGTTTAAAGCTGCAGAGTGTCAGTCAGATGGGTATTCACCCTCATGAGGGTGGGAGGCAACCTGAATCATTCTAGGGATGCTCCCTGCTAATGGAATCCAAAGATTTCATGTAGTTAGAAAAACCACCATGGGGAGGCCACAGACAGATATAGGATCCTATGCAGGGACTGGTTCCCATTGCCAACTTCTTCTCCTCACTCTCAAATAAACAATATTCACAGGATCCCTGTCAGACCCTCGCTCTCAGTGTAGCCATGGCCTATGGTGCCTCTGGGAGAGGTGTAATAATTACAAACACTGTTTAAACATGATGAAAACAGACTCAAATCCATACCTAATCCATGTCAGACAGAATTCTCTAAGATATCTAGAACATAGCAATATTCCCATTAAGGAAAACAAAATCCAAATGTTACAATTGATACCTATTGCCTTGTGAAGTCTGTAACCCTTTACCTTGTGAGTGAAATATAGAAGATGTGACTGTACCATTCATACTTCACTGAGCAGTGACAGCTACGAATGTCTTAATCTACGCCTTGGTACACCTGTCTGAAAAAGAGAAGGTTTGGAGATGGGACCTCCAGGAACTCTTTAACCTTGACCCTGGTATCTTCTAAAGTGATGGAGAACCTTCACCACTCTCTTCTCACAGTGGAATGCATACATTGTTGCAAAAACTTTTGCTTGTAAAGCCAAGAAAAGTGAGAGTCATATCAGTCAGTCTTAGGATCTATGCTTAACATGCACTAGTCCTGGTATTGAGGGACTCTTAGGGAAAATCCCAGTGGATTAACATCCACTCTCTTTTTTTTTCTTTTTTTTTTTACAGACACACACACACAGAGAGAGAGAGAGAGAGACAGGGAGACAGAGAGAGAGAGAGAGAGAGACAGAGACAGAGACAGAGAGACAGAGACAGAGACAGAGAGACAGAGACAGAGAGATCAGAAGTAAGGTCTGATCAAGGGAGAAATGGAAGTGTCTGAATGTGACAAGGGAACCAACACTCACTAAAAAAACACACTGAAAATCTGATTCTGTACAACCTCTGATGGGCTCATGAGAATCACCATAGTCAGAATTTTCTGGTCTCACTAGTATGCAATTGCTTTTCTATTAGCACAATGTTTGAAGAATTTAGTAAGAATAAGAGAGGGGAACCAGCTGTATAACAAGAAACATTCATCCCAGAACTCTATAAGCTTATATGGTGAAAATGATGGGCATCTACAATAAATGATAGAGTGGAACTCAGAAGAAACACTACGGCCACTTAAGTACAGATACATCCTACTCCTCTTCTTCTACTATTCTCAGGACCAGCTGAGAACATCTGTTCATGCTAGAACATGCCCAAAACCTAGGCAGACGAATAAAGAGAATTCCATGTCATAGTACAGGTAAGAGTAGAACCTTGTCATCTCCGGGGACAACAAGGGCCCTTGTTGGATGCTTAGTTAGGAAACTTTGACCATCCCTAACTTCTGTAACTTCTGTATCTAATACCACAGCCACAGAGAACCAGGATCACACAACAGAGAATCTGATCAGGATGGGGATGGCAGTCGTGGTCCTCATAGTCCTTTCGATTCTAGCCACTGAGGCTTGGCGAAGCCATAGACAGACCCACCCTGCAGCTGGGAACTAATCTAAAGAGAAAAGAATGCATCTTTCAATGTTCTACACTCTGGGAAATAAATCTGATGACCCAAAGTTTTCTGTCAAAAGAAAAAAATACTGTTGTGGTATTGAGGAACTGTTGTGATAGAATGTCTAGGAAGCAAAAGTTTGGAATTCAGAGGGAAGTGGAAGTGTCATAATGAGGTGCTTCCTCAATAAATGAATTACTGTCCCTCCACATGCTGGGAGCCTTTGTTTCCTGAACCAACCCTGTTCTGAACCCATAAAGTGAGGGAATAGGCTGTCCCACCTGCCTGGAATATCTTTCACCTGTGGATTGTAATTTTCTGTATTTCTTTATGGGATTTATTCATTCATATTTAAAGGCCTCTGTCATCTTCATGAATTGTATTTAAGGACAGTTCCTTGTATGTGTGTGAGTGTGCATATACGGGAGGGTTGGGTGTGTGTGTTAGCCTACTGCCATTGGGTGTTCCTTCAGGCAACTTGGTGGGCAGGGGCTTGGGAGACAAAGGCTTAGTTGATGTTCCTTGTGGCAGCAGAACTCCTGGAAAGCATGCAGTCCTTGGGGTAGGAAATGGAGTACTCAGTGTAGGTTATTGCTCTTTCCTAAGTATTCAGGGGAGTTGGCAGGACAGGGCTTGGTGAGGAGACACTTTACTGGTATCCTGTAGGATGGCAGCCCTCTGAGTAATCAGGAAGGGTTGTGGCTGCTACTATTTTTTAAAAGAACATGCCAATAAAATGACTCCTGGGTCAATGTCTTGCTCAGCAACTATCAGAGCAGCTTCTTCCTGCAGGAGATGGGAACTTATGCAGAAATCCAAAACTGAACACTGCAGAGAAAGATCTGAAAATACTGAATCCTGAATGGGTAAACACTTGCAAAAGAACATTTAGTTTTTCTAACAAGTCACACTGGTACACAAAGCACACTGAAGGGCAGGTCTCATGCCCAGCGGTACGTGGCCAACACAAAATGAACTCGCTGGTATTTTCCAGGTCTGTGCTTATAATTCTTGTCTGTTACTTATATATTATGATGACCTGTCATGTACTTTTAGAAGGTCTCAGGGAATTTATAATGTAGATGTATAAAAAAATCATAGTACTACACACCTCACAAATATACAGTTCTATTGACCAATGACTCCTGTATAATTAGCAAAAAGATTTTCATTGTTTTCTTCTTCCATTTTTCCATTCTGTGTGACTACTTACATTATTGTGCCTAATGTCATTTCACTGTGAATTTCATTTTTTAATTTTTTGTGATTTAAATGCATTTATACATCAAACGTATTAGTAATGAGTACTTTGAGAATCATATAATACATAAAAATTTGTTCAACGTCTATATTCATATCCTTTCATACCCTAAATTATCATTAATAAATATTTAATGCTATCCATAACTGAGGATTCTGCATCTAATGTTGAATCCTAAATTGATACAAAACATACAAACTCTTCTTTGGGAGTTAAGCATATAAAAAAAAAAAGCACAAAATATTAAAAATGAATCATCAAGAAACATATTCAAAGGCCCTGATATGATACCACCTGACATAGTGAGAGAGTACTTAAAATGCATTATATTTCTATATACAATATCTAACAATCAGTTTACTTAAAAAAGGTTATCAGGGTTTCTAGGAGATAAATTATTTTTTCAAGTAAGTAGATTTTAAAATTTTCAAAATGGCAAAAACTCTTTGAAGTTAAACATTAGTGAAATGTTAATTGTAAGCACTGAGAAAAAGTATGAACGACATTTCCATGATGTTGGTAGAACATGATTTTAATATTTCCAACTGTTAATATTCAACAAACAGAATAATTCTTATGATGTACTTTGTTGTTATGTCTCCCTTTTCATTTCTGATTTTATAAGTTTGGATATCGTCTCTGTGCCCTCTGGTTTGTCTGGTGTGATGGTTTGTATATTCTTGGACTAGGGAGTGGCACCATCTGGAGGTGTGGCCTTGTTGGAATAGGTGTGACCTGGTGGGAGTAGGTGTGTCACTGTGGATGTGGGCATAAGATCCTCACCTTAGTTGCCTCGAATTCAGTCTTCCACTAGCCGCCTTTGGATGAAGATGTAGAACTCTCAGCTCTGCCTGGGCCACGACAGCCTGGATGCTGCCATGCTCCCACCTTGATGATAATGGACTGAACCTCTGTACCTGTAAGCCAGCTCCAATTAAATGTTGTTTTTTATGAGACTAGCCTTGGTCATAGTGTCTGCTCACAGCAGTAAACCCCTAATACATCTGGCTAAGGGTTAATCAATCTTGTTGATTTTTCTCAAAGAACCAGCTCTTGGTTTTGTTGATTCTGTGTATACTTCTCTTTATTTATATTTGGTTCATGTCAGCCCTGAGTTTGATTATTTCTGCGGTCTACTCCTCTTTGCTGTATTTGCTTCTCTTTGTTCAAGAGCTTTCATGTGTGCTGTCAAACTGCTCATGTAAGCTTTCTCCAGTTTCTTTTTGGAGGCACACTTAGAGCTATGAGTTTTCCTCTTACCACTGCTTTCATTGTGTCCCATAAGCTTTGGTATGATGTGTTTTCACTTACATTAAATTCTAAAGAGCCTGTAATTTCTTTTCTTTATTTTCCTTGTTCAGCATCCATGTGTATGTGTGCTCTCTGTTGTTCTTGTTGGAATTTAAGACCAGGCTTAGTCTGAGATGATCTGATAGGGTTCATGAGATTATGTCAATGTTCTTGTATCTGTTGAGGCTTGTTTTGTGGCCAGTTATATGGTCATTTGTGGAGAAGGTACCTTGAAGAAGAAGGTATATTCTTTTTCTTTGGATTAAATGTTCTATAAATATCTCTTAAATCCACTTGGTTCATAACTTCTGTTAGTTTCACTGCGTCTCTGTTTAGTTTCTGTTTCCATGATCTGTCCATTGAGTGGAGTGTGGAAGACTCCCACTATTATTGTGTGGGGTGTGCTGTGTGCTTTCAGGTTTAGTAAAGTTTCTTTTATAAATGTGGGTGCCCTTGCAATTGGGGCATAGATGTTCAGAATTGAGAGTTCATCTTGGTAGATTAATACTTTAACCAGTATGAAAATTCATTCCTTATCTTTTTTTGATAACTGTTGGTTGAAAGTTGATTTTATTCGATATCAGAATGGCTACTTCAGCTTGTTTTGGGGGACCGTATTCTTGGAAAATTGTTTCCCAACCTTTTACTCTGATGTGGTGTGTGCCTTTGCATACTGTCCTGTACGCATCAAAATGCTGTGTCCTGTTTACATATCCAGTCTGTTAGTCTATGTCTCTTTATTGGGGAACTGAATCCACTGATGATAAGAGATATTAAAGAAAAGTGATTGTTACTTCCTGTTGTTTTTGTTGTTAGATATGGAATTATGTTTGTGTGGCTATCTTCTTTGGGGTTTGCTGAAAGAATATTTTCTTGCTTTTTCTAGGGTGCAGTTTCCCTCTTTCTATTGCTGTTTTCAATCTATTATCCTTTGTAGGACTGGATTTATGAATGATATTGTGTAAATTTGGTTTTGTCATGGAATATCTTGGTGTCTCCCTCTATGGGAATTGAGAGTTTTGCTGGGTATAGTAGCCTGGGCTGGCATTTGTGCTCTCTTAGGGTTTATATGACATCTGTCCAGGATCTATCTTCTATCTTTAGTAGTCTCTGGTGAGAAATCTGGTGTAATCATGATGTCTGCATTTATATGTTACTTGACCTTTTTCCCTTACAGCTTTTAATATTCTTTCGTTGTTTAGTGCATTTGCTGTTTTGATTATTATGTGATGGGAGGAATTTCTTTCCTGGTCCAGTCTATTTGGAGTTCTGTAGGCTTCTTGTATGTTCAAGGGCATCTCTTTCTTTATGTTAGGGAAATTTTCTTCTATAGTTTTGTTGAAGATATTTATTTGCCCTTTAAGTTGGGAATCTTCACTCTCTTCTATACCTATTATCCTTAGGTTTCGTCTCCTCATTGTGTCCTGGATTTCCTGAATGTTTTGGATTAAGAACTTTTTGCACTTTTCATTTTATTTGATGGTTATGTCAATGATTTCTATGGTATCTTCTGCACCTAATATACTCTCTTCTATCTCTTGTACTCTCTGGTGATGCTAGAATCTATGACTCCTGATCTCTTTCCTGGTTTTCTAACTCCAGGCTTGTCTCCCTTTGTGTATTCTTTGTTGTTTCTAGTGACATTTTTAGGTCTAGGATGGTTTTGTTCATTTCCTTCACCTGTTTGGTTGTGTTTTGCAATAATTTTTTATGGGACTTTGGGTTTCCTCTTTACCTGTGTTCTCCTATATTTCTTTAATGAAGTTACTTATGTCCTTCTTAACATCCTCTATCACCTTCATGGGAAGTGATGTTAGATCAGAATCTTGCTTTCTGGTAGGATGATATATCCAGGACTTGCTATGGTGGGAGAATTGGATTCTGATGATGACTATTAACCTTGGTTTCTGTTGTTTATGTTTTTACAATTGTCTCACATCTGACTATTTCTAGTGCTATCTGCCCTCACTATATCTAACTAGAGCCTGTCCTTCCGATGAACCTGGGACAATGTGGGAAAATGAACAAGACACAATGCCCTAAGGGTTTTATATCCACCAACAAGTGTGATATCTCTGCCAGCTCTCTACAGCTGACACATCAGCACTATAGATGATGAGGGTCAGTGATGAGAGACCATGTATGCCTCAAATTCATCTGAGGCAAGTTCCTCACATGGTGATCATCTAACCAGGAGAGGGCAGCATCTCTTCCTGCCTATGGGGAGGATGGTGTGACTGACCTCACAGCACTCACTGTAAGTCTTACCAGTACAATGCTATAACCCATCACTTACTATCAGGTCAAGAAAAACAGCTGGCCAGAAAAGAGACAACACAGTCATGTGACACACAGGGCATGACAGTTCCCAAGGTTCATGAAATAGAGACTGGGTCAGAAATGGCACTTTACAATAGGATATAATGCAAAACTTGGGGTATGCCTCCACTGTGAGAGCTTTATAGTAAATATATTAATCATTAATTCTTGGAAGACAAACAGAGGCATAAAATGTTGTTAACATTGTCCATCACATACTGTAGAGAACTTTTAGTTGTTGTTGTTTTGGGAATGTGCTGAATATACCCTGGGCTAATTCAAACTTACTGCATAATGACCTCTACTACTAAGTCCATGTGTTGGGGGATGAAATCATACAGATGAGCAACCACATCACATCCATGAAGAGCTGGATATAAAACCCATGCATCTGAGGAAACCAAGAAAGTACTTTAACAACTTATCTCTTTTCTCATTTGATAGAGGGCATGTAGAGTCAGCCACATAATAAGCAAGCATGTACATTTTCCAGGCTCAGTAACAAAAGGGGAAAATACAAAGTACCCTCTATCTCATCACACTATGTGATAAACAGGACACGTGTTACTCCTGGGCCCATGCTTCAAAGTGATGCAGAGTTAGAAGATTTACCTCAGAGAACACAGTCTTAGCACAGAATCATTACAAACGTGGAGGCTGAGAAATCCTAAGACCTAGAGATGACGGATGACTACAGGAAGGCTCTTCTCTGAGCATGCTGAGAGCTTGCAGAGATGAGCTCACAGAGTGTGATAGTGTCTAAAGCCCCATAAAAGCCCAATACAGACTAAACCCACCATGGGGGTGGAAAATGAGAAATCCTACCCTTAGGTGGTGAGCTATTGGAACCTGAGAGCTCCTGCAAAGAGAGAGTCAGTTTTCACTAAGGGTGTGGCCAGTTATATAAGGACAGCACAAACTGGACTGAATGGAAGAAGGGAAGAGCAAATACTTAAGAGTAAAGGAAGGGCAATGGGAAAGAGAGAAAGTTAAATCAAATAACATGGCTTAATATTTTAAACAATTGATTACTAAAATGAGGAAGAAAGAGAGAGCTGGTATTCCAGCAAAGATTGATAGCAGATACAAACTTAAATTTCAGTGAGATTTGGAGTAATGCACTTGATACACCAGAAAAAAAAATGGCTATCTGAGGACCAAAACAACAACAAAAAACAAAACAAAACAAAACAAAAATCAAGCAATTGGCAAAAGATACTGTCATGAAGATTGACTCAGAAATAGAGAAGCAGCCCAATGGTTAAGGCACTGCTTGCTCTTGCAGAGGGCCTGAGTTCAAGCCCAAACACGTGTATTGTGATTCACAATAAGTTGAGACCCAGGGAATCCAGTGATCTCTTCTGAACACAACATATACAAGGCAAGCACATGTTACACACACACACATATGAAAGAAAATACTCATACCTGTAAATTAAATAGATCTAAAATGAAATATTTAAAACATAAACACCCACACAAAACATGCCAGTCAGACATTCAGGAAGAGACACATAACAAGATGATTCAGACCACTCTAACCACTTTGACATTAAACAGAATATCTAGCCAGAATATCAATAAGGCATCAGCAAACACCACAAGCACAACTTCACACCAAGTGCTCCATTATGAAAAAAGCCTCCAAGACACAAAGATCCCACAACAATCTCCAGGACAGGCCACTACAGGTCACTGGACAGATCTCTGGAAAAGAAATAAGCTCAGCTGGGCAGTAGTAGCAGACACCTTTAATCCCAGCACTTGAGAGGCAGAGGCAGGTAGATTTCTGAGTTCAAGGCCACCCTGATCTACAAAGTGTGTTCCAGGACAGCCAGGGCTATACAGAGAAACCCTGTCTCCCAAAACTCTCCAAGAAATTCCTCCCGAAACATAATAATCAGAACAACAAATGCACTAAATAAAGATAAAATATTAAAAGCAGTAAGGGAAAAAGGTCAAGTAACATATAAAGGCAAGCCTATCAGAATTACACCAGAAATTTCACCAGAGACTATGAAAGCCAGAAGAGCCTGGACAGATGTTATACAGACACTAAGAGAACACAAATCCCAGCCCAGGGTACTATACCCAGCCAAACTCTCAATTACCATAGATGGAGAAACCAAAGTATTCCACGACAAAACCAAATTCACACATTATCTCTCCACAAATCCAGCCCTTCAAAGGATAATAACAGAAAAAAAACCAATACAAGAACGGGGACAATGCCCTAGAAAAAACAAGAAGGTAATCCCTCAACAAACCTAAAAGAAGACAGCCACAAGAACAGAATGCCAACTTTAACAACAAAAATAACAGGAAGCAACAATTACTTTTCCTTAATATCTCTTAACATCAATGGTCTCAACTCCCCAATAAAAAGACATAGACTAACAAACTGGCTACACAAACAAGACCCAACATTTTGCTGCTAACAGGAAACACATCTCAGAGAAAAAGATAGACACTACCTCAGAATGAAAGGCTGGAAAACAATTTTCCAAGCAAATGGTATGAAGAAACAAGCTGGAGTAGCCATCCTAATATCTGATAAGATTGACTTCCAACCCAAAGTCATCAAAAAAGACAAGGAGGGGCACTACATTCTCATCAAAGGTAAAATCCTCCAAGAGGAACTATCAATTCTGAATATATATGCTCCAAATACAAGGGCAGCCACATTTATTAAAGAAACTTTAGTAAATCTCAAAGCACACATGGCACCTCACACAATAATAGTGGGAGACTTCAACACACCACTTTCACCAATGGACAGATCATGGAAACAGAAACTAAACAGGGACACAGTGAAACTAACAGAAGTTATGAAACAAATGGATCTGACAGATATCTACAGAACATTTTATCCTAAAACAAAAGGATATACCTTCTTCTCAGCACCTCATGGTACCTTCTCCAAAATTGACCACATTATAGGTCACAAAACAGGCCTCAACAGATACAAAATATTGAAATTGTCCCATGCACTAAGGCTGATCTTCAATAACAAAATAAATAATAGAAAGCCAACAGTCACGTGGAAAATGAACAACACTCTTCTCAATGATACCTTGGTCAAGGAAGGAATAAAGAAAGAAATTAAGGACTTCTTAGAGTTCAATGAAAATGAAGCCACTTCATACCCAAACTTATGGAACACAATGAAAGCATTTCTAAGAGGAAAACTCATAGCTCTGAGTGCCTCCAAAAAGAAACTAGAGAGAGCATGCATTAGCAGCTTGACAACACACCTAAGAGCTCTAGAACAAAAGGAAGCAAATTCACCCAAGAGGAGTAGACTCCAGGAAATAATCAAACTCAGGGGTGAAATCAACCAAGTAGAAACAAGAAGAACTATTCAGAGAATCAACCAATCGAGGAGCTGGTTCTTTGAGAAAATCAACAAGATAGACAAACCCTTAGCCAGACTCACTAGAGGGCACAGGGATAGCATTCTAATTAACAAAATCAGAAATGAAGCAGGAGACACAACAACAGATCCCGAAGAAATCCAAAACACCATCAGATCCTTCTACAAAAGACTATACTCAACAAAACTGGAGAACCTGGATGAAATGGAGAAGTTTCTAGACAGATACCAGCTACCAAAGTTGAATCAAGATCAGGTTAATGATCTAAACGGCCCGATATCCCCCAAAGAAATAGAAGCAGTCATTAATAGTCTCCTAACCAAAAAAGCCCAGGACCAGATGAGTTTAGTGCAGAGTTCTATCAGACCTTCAAAGAAGATATAATCCCAGTTCTTCACAATCTATTCCACAAAATAAAAACAAAAGGTACTCTACCCAACTCATTCTATGAAGCCACAATTACTCTGATACCTAAACCACAAAAAGAACCAACAAAGATAGAGAACTTCAGACCAATATCCCTTATGAATATTGATGCAAAAAACCTGAATAAAGTTCTTGCTAACCGAAACCAAGACCACATCAAAACAAACATCCATCCTGACCAAGTAGGTTTCATCCCAGGGATGCAGGGATGGTTCAATATACGGAAATCCATCAACGTAATCCAGTATATAAACAAACTCAAGGACAAAAACCACATGATCATCTCGTTAGATGCTGAGAAAGCATTTGAAAAAATCCAACACCCATTCATGATAAAAGCCTTGGAAAGATCAGGAATTCAAGGCCCATACCTAAACATGATAAAAGCAATCTACAGCAAACCAGTAGCCAGCATCAAAGTAAATGGTGAGAAGCTTGAAGCTTTCCCACTAAAATCAGGGACTAGACAAGGCTGTCCACTCTCTCCCTACCTATTCAACATTGTACTTGAAGTCCTAGCCAGAGCAATTAGACAACAAAAGGAGATCAAGGGGACACAAATTGAAAAGGAAGAAGTCAAATTATCACTTTTTGCAGATGATAGGATAGTATATATAAGTGACCCTAAAAATTCCACCATAGAACTCCTAAGCCTGATAAACAGCTTCAGTGAAGTAGCTGGATATAAAATTAACTCAAACAAGTCAATGGCCTTTCTCTACACAAAGGACAAACAGGCTGAGAAAGAAATTAGGGAAACAACACCCTTCTCAATAGCCACAAATAATATAAAATACCTAGGCGTGACTCTAACTAAGGAAGTGAAAGATCTGTATGACAAGAACTTCAAGTCTCTGAAGAAAGAAATTAAAGAAGATCTCAGAAGATGGAAAGATCTCCCATGCTCATGGATTGGCAGGATCAATATAGTAAAAATGGCTATCTTGCCAAAAGCAATCTACAGATTCAATGCAATCCCCATCAAAATTCCAACTCAATTCTTCAACGAATTAGAAAGGGCAATCGGATCAAAAATTCAGGTGACAGCAGATGCTGGCGTGGATGTGGAGAAAGAGGAACACTCCTCCATTGTTGGTGGGATTGCAGGCTTGTACAACCACTCTGGAAATCAGTCTGGCGGTTCCTCAGAAAATTGGACATAGTACTACCGGAGGATCCAGCAATACCTCTCCTGGACATATATCCAGAAGATGCCCCAACTGGTAAGAAGGACACATGCTCCACTATGTTCATAGCAGCCTTATTTATAATAGCCAGAAGCTGGAAAGAACCCAGATGCCCCTCAACAGAGGAATGGATACAGAAAATGTGGTACATCTACACAATGGAGTACTACTCAGCTATTAAAAAGAATGAATTTATGAAATTCCTAGCCAAATGGATGGACCTGGAGGGCATCATCCTGAGTGAGGTAACACATTCACAAAGGAACTCACACAATATGTACTCACTGATAAGTGGATATTAGCCCAAAACCTAGGATACCCAAGATATAAGATACAATTTCCTAAACACATGAAACTCAAGAAAAATGAAGACTGAAGTGTGGACACTATGCCCCTCCTTAGAAGTGGGAACAAAACACCCTTGGAAGGAGTTACAGAGACAAAGTTTGGAGCTGAGATGAAAGGATGGACCATGTAGAGACTGCCTTATCCAGGGATCCACCCCATAATCAGCATCCAAACGCTGACACCATTGCATACCCTAGCAAGATTTTATCGAAAGGACCCAGATGTAGCTATCTCTTGTGAGACTATGCCGGGGCCTAGCAAACACAGAAGTGGATGCTCACAGTCAGCTAATGGATGGATAACAGGGCTCCCAATGGAGGAGCTAGAGAAAGAACCCAAGGAGCTAAAGGGATCTGCAACCCTATAGGTGGAACAATATTATGAACTAACCAGTACCCCGGAGCTCTTGACTCTAGCTGCATATGTATCAAAAGATGGCCTAGTCAGCCATCACTGGAAAGAGAGGCCCATTGGACACGCAAACTTTGTATGCCCCAGTACAGGGGAACGCCAGGGCCAAAAAGGGGGAGTGGGTGGGTAGGGGAGTGGGGGTAGTCGGGTATGGGGGACTTTTGGTATAGCATTGGAAATGTAAATGAGCTAAATACCTAATAAAATATGGAAAAAAAAAAAAGAAAGGGCAATCGGCAGAAAAAAAAAAAAACCTAGGATAACAAAAACTCTTCTCAAGGATAAAAGAACCTCTGGTGGAATCACCATGCCCGACCTAAAGATGTACTATAGAGCAATTGTGATAAAAACTGCATGGTATAGCGACAGACATGGTATAGCGACAGACAAGTAGACCAATGGAACAGAATTGAAGACCCAGAGATGAACCCACACACCTATGGTCACTTGATCTTTGACAAGGGAGCTAAAACCATCCAGTGGAAAAAAGACAGCATTTTCAACAAATGGTGCTGGCACAACTGGCTGTTATCATGTAGAAGATTTCGAATTGATACAGTACTATCTCCTTGTACTAAGGTCAAATCTAAGTGGATTAAAGATCTCCACATAAAACCAGAGACACTGAAAATTATAGAGGAGAAAGTAGGGAAAAGCCTCGAAGATATGGGTACAGGGGAAAAATTCCTGAATAGAATACCAATGCCTTGTGCTGTAAGGTCAAGATTCGATAAATGGGATATCATAAAATTGCAAAGCTTCTACAAAGCAAAAGACACCGTCAATAAGACAAAAAGGCCACCAACAGATTGGGAAAGGATCTTTACCTATCCCAAATCGGATAGGGAACTAATATCCAATATGTATAAAGAACTCAAGAAGGTGGACTCCAGAAAATCAAATAACCCCATTAGAAAATGGAGTTCAGCGCTGAAAAAAGAATTCTCATCTGAGAAATACCGAATGGCAGAGAAGGACCTGAAAAAATGTTCAACATCCTTAATCATCAAGGAAATGCAAATCAAAACAACACTGATTCCACTTACTCCAGTCAGAATGGCTAAGATCAAAAACACAGGTGACAGCAGATGCTGGCGAGGATGTGGAGAAAGGGGAACACTCCTCCATTGTTGGTGGGATTGCAAGCTTGTACAAACACTCTGGATATCAGTCTGGCGGTTCCTCAGAAAATTGGACATAGCACTACGGGAGGATCCCGCAATACCTCTCCTGGGCACATATCCAAAAGATGTCCCAACCAGTAAGAAGAACACATGCTCCACTATGTTCATAGCAGCCTTGTTTATAATAGCCAGAAGCTGGAAAGAACCCAGATGCCCCTCAACAGAGGAATGGATACAGAAAATGTGGTACATTTACACAATGGAATACTACTCAGCTATTAAAAAAATGAATTTATGAAATTCCTAAGCAAATGGATGGACCTGGAGGGTATCATCCTGAGTGAGGTAACCCAATCACAAAGGAACTCGCACAATATGTACTCACTGATAAGTGGATATTAGCCCAGAAACTTAGGATACCCAAGATATAAGATACAACTTGCCAAACGCATGAAATTCAAGAATGAAGACCAAAGTGTGGACACTTTACCCTTTCTTAGAAATGGGAACAAAACACCCATGGAAGGGGTTACAGAGATAAAATTTGGAGCTGTGATGAAAGGATGGACCATCTAGTGATTGCCATATGCAGGGATCCATCCCATAATCAGCTTCCAAATGCTGACACCATTGCATACACTAACAAGATTTTGCTGAAAGGACCCAGATATAGCTGTCTCTTGTGAGACTATGCCAGGGCCCAAGACAATTCCTTGGCCAAAAAAAACATCATTGTAAAGTCATTTTTCTCATCCTCCCAGCCGATCGTTGGCCCACGTACGCCCAACTAGCTGCTGTGGGGCGGAGTCTTAAGACACACAGCTTCTCCTGTTCCAGCACAAATAATCTAGTTGTGTGCTGTAAATGTTGTTTTAAAATACAAACAATCAAGCCTTAATTTGTATATTAATAGTCAATGTCATATCTCTGAGCTCACAATTGCTTAAATTGTTGATCCCTCAGATCCTATTAATTCTCAAATTAACAATTGCTTTTGCATATTTCTAGTTAATAAAGAAATAAATTATGCACATGTGACTCTTAATAACTTTTCAAGCTTTCTAGTTACTACCGCTCCTTAAGAAAAATGATTTAAAGTGCAATTAGTCACTGCCCCTTTACAGCCAAGTATTTAAAATATTTTGTCAACAAGTTATTAATTCAAAAGGTTAGATATTGTGAAATTTTAAAACTTTAACTTCTTAAAAGACAAAAAAGAGAAAAATTGTATCCCCGTACATACTATTTAGTGCATTCCCATGCACACTATTTAAATCTTACCTTTATTTTCAAAATTTGAAATTTAAATGTCAAAGAATTTAATAAATGCTTTATAGTATCTTAAAAGGATCTACTTATTGGCTTATAGATTGATCCTAAAACAGCTACCTCATTAAGAAAGGAAAAAAACAGGTTCTCTCCACAGAACGCTGCAGAAGCATATTAATTCATGTGACGAGCTGGCAGGTAAGTTGACTCAGTGTCCTGATTGAAATGACTAAAAAACTAAATTAAATTCATGTTTTAGATCCATCCTTGCTTGCCATTTTTCCAGTTTAGACTAGCTTCTAGCCTTTTAACATTATGGCAATAGTTCATCAGAGACTGTATATTCTGACTTAGTAAAATTAGTCATTTAATAGAGTCATAATGATTTTTCTCTTTTCTTTAGTGTGACCAGTCATTCTAACTCAATCTTAGACTGGTCTAATATTCAGTCCAATGTTAGAGATTCCTATATTCTTAATTACCTAGCAAAGTTAATTCAGAGCACATCCCCCACTTCCAGAGAGTCTCTGTCCTTTTTACTATTCTAAAACCAGCCCAGAGACTGAGCTTGTGCCTTGCTAATTTGCAACTGAATAAAGTACCTAGACTTCCCCAAAAGAAGATATGCTTTCCTACTTTCTCATTGTCTAGATCTTTTGTTTTTCAAGCAGGTTAATCAACATTCTCCAGCCAGACGTGCATCCCCCGCCCCCAAGAGCACACAGGTGGCAACTGCTATCTTCATTCCAAGGACATTCCAGCACATGGCTTTCAGTCTAAGTTAAAATTTAGGTTTACCAAGAGGGCTAAAAATGTAGAAATTTCAAATATTAATAGAGATTGGTTTTTATTTTGATAGACGGGCGTAGTCCCTTAGCTGGCCTCTGGCTTTTCACCCTTACTGTTACTGCAAGGTGTCCTTAGTTCCTCAGGCTATAGGAATGATGAGGAGGATGACTTCCAGCTCCTATTTTAGCCACAAATCGTGGTGTTACTAATGACATAATTCTTGCCTAGGCCTTGTTAAATCTGAGGTTGACAATTCTCCTTTAAGAGCTGCACGGTACTCAAAACTGTGCATACTGGTTCGTGATCATACGAATACAGTATGGGTATCGCTTGGTGCAAAAAACTACTGCAGGGTAAAGTCCAGCTTGACCATTTCTGAGTTTCATGTGAGATATACCCAGTTTAACGGAGGTTGGCATCTATTGACAGCTAAAAACCAAAAATATCTAAGGCTTTGCCTCCCCTCCCCCAAAGATACCAAGGAGCCACAGGTGTGAGTCGTGATAGCACCCACGGGAGGAATCGAGTCAATGTCCACCCAAGCCAAGGTTAAAAGCCCACTCAACTATAGATGAGGAAATCATTTGATCACCTCAGTTAAGCGTGGCCTTTTTAAACTTAATTAATAGGGGGAGAGAGGTTGGAGACCGTACTGTTGGAAGGGCAAGCCCTTCACTGCCTCCCACCCTAAAAAAGCCAATTGGCCTTGTACTACAGAGCTAGTCGTTACCCCCTTCTTCCTGCTTGCCGCCTGTCATCCAAAATGTGGAGGAATATCAACTCAGTGTTATTCTTAATATAGTGTATTTCAAAATTGTTCAGTCAAGCTTAGCCAGGGTTCCAACACCCTACTTAAAATTCAACTAGGAAGTTACCTACTCAGCACTAATTAGCATTATAAAGTCAGAGCCTACAGCTTAGGGCTTTTCTGTTAGTTGTTGACTAGGATAAAAAGGACAGTCTTATCCAGATACGGTTTACCATAAGAAAAGTTAGGGAATCCCAGGGAGACAAGTTTTTTCTTTAACCCTAAGAATTCAGGAAGAACTATTGAGCATAGATTAATTTTTTGCCTCAGGCCAGCCTTTTCTTTTCTTTTTTTTTTATTTTTATTAACAACAGGGAAGAGATGTAGTCTCCCCTCCCCCAGCCTGAAACCTGCTTGCTCAGGGGTGGAGCATCCCGCTCAATCTTTCTGCCACGCTTACTGTTGGAACCTGCTGCTTTGCTGTTCTGAAGCCATCACGTGATCACCCTGCTACTGGATTCCAAGATTATTTGGCGGGAATTGGAACCCTCCCCCTTCCTTTATAACTGAGTGCCAAAATAGTAAAAATTGAACCTTGAGCAGAGTGCTTTGTCTTGGTTCCTTCCTTATCTCCAGCAGCCCAGCCCCTCTTCTCTTCCAGGTCTCCAAAATGCCTTTCCAGCCTAGAATCCAGGTTGTGATCTACTGGCCAGACACAACAAGAATGACACTTAAGAATAAAAGAATTTCTTTGGAAATAACCATCCCTGACCTCAAACTATACTATATAGCAATAGTGATGAAAACTGCATGGAATTGCTACAGATACAGACACGTACATCAGTGAGGAAAATTGAAGACCCAGAAATGAACCCACACAGCTATGGTTACTTGATCTTTGACAAGGGAGCTAAAACCATCCAGGGGAAAAAGGACAGCTTTTTCAACAAATGATTTTGGTTCAACTCACAGTCTGCATGTAGAAGAATGCAGATCTATCCATCTTTATCTCCTTGTACAAAGCTCAAGACCAAGTGGAACAAGGGCCTCCACCTAAAACCAGATATGCTGAATCTAATATAAGAAAATGTGTGGAGGAGCCTCAAATTCATAGGCTGGCATGACCACACAGTTCTCCCAGGGTCTAGACCACCAACTAAGTAGTGTACCTGGAGGAATCCATGGCTCAAGATACATATGTAGCAGAGAATGGACGCTCTGACAGCAATGGGAGGGAAGACTACTTTGATGCCCCAGAGTAGGGGGATGTTTGAGCAGTGGGCACGAGTGTGGAGGGGTCAGGGGGCACTGTCATACAGGCAAAAAGAATGGGGATGCCATATGTAGGATAGGGGGTTGGTGGAGGGAGTACCAGGAAGTGGGATATCCTTTGAGATGTAAACAAATGGAATGATTAATAAAAAAAAAAAAGAATTATGGTCATATTTGTACACCTACAACCTGTATCCCAAGACACTCAAATACACCTGCACCTGTGTGGACCAGTAACCCCATGACAATATAATTTGTTGACTAAGCAGAAGGACTTAGGAAAACGATGATGGTACCTGTTCGGACAGTGGTATGGCTCAGGACATAAGTGTCTGCTGCCAAAATAAGACCTGATCCTGTTGACAGGATCCACACTGGACAAGGAAAACTGATTGCTGAAGTTGTGTTCTGACCTCCATACATGTGCTTTGACACACATGCATGTGTATATACAAACAAACATAGAGACACAAAAACAAACACTAAAAAATGAATAGAAGTATGTACCCTTAAAAGTGTAAGGAAAAACACAAACATAAAATAAAAAAAAAAAAACAAATTGTAATGCCCAGTCTTAATGCATCACTTGAGACTAAGAAGAAAAAGGGGTCAATCACACTCCAGGCAGATATACAGGAAGATCCTTCTCAGAAACATCAAAAATGTTGAAAGGAAAGAAATAGTTCACATAAAACAAAGAGGAACTAAGAAGACCACACTTAAATTTGGACTGTTGTGTGAAATGTTCACATGTGTTTGCTATAATATGGCCATGACAGTAATGTGCACAGGTGAGGCAGACACTGGTGGGATGAAGAAACGCCATCTGTGTAAGACCTAATGGCAGAGGGTCTACTGCCTGGCCTAGTCACACAATTGAGGAAGTCAGAGCATGGTGCTTAGGAGGGCAGGTCCTCTTTTTGTGGGGTGGCTGATATATGAACATGTCATGGGGACTGCCCTGCCTCCAGTGCCACACCCTGTACACAATCGCTTCAGAAAGGCTCTGTAGCTCTGGCCTCAAGCACAGTTGCAGCCACTGAGGTGAGATGCCATGTCCTGCACCTTCACAGCCCGGCTCTGCCTTGGTGAGATGTGAAGAGAGGGAGGGGATACTGAGGTCTAGAAATGATCATGGCCTGTAGACCAGCACTCACCCAAAAGGAAACCCCAGGGTCTCAGATGTTTCTGCAGACTTGCTCAGCCTTAGGGACAAACCTCTTACAAAGAACTCTCTTCCAGGACTGACTCTGAGCCTCTGGATCCCAGTGCTGACAGGTGAGTGTGTCTGCAGCTGACCTGAAATGCTCTTTTCTTCAGATCCAGGATCTTCAGTTCCTGGGCTGTAATGGTGGAAAACACCTACTGTGTGTGAGTCCTGTGGGTGGCGGGAAGGTCATGGGGTTAAGGACTGCAATCTGAGTGTGTTTGTCCTGAGTCCTAGTTGCTCTGTTACTTGCAGGGTCCCTCCCTAAGCCTATCCTCAGAGTACAGCCAGATTCTGTGGTCTCCCAGTGGACTAAGGTGACCTTCTTGTGTGAAGAGACAATTGGAGCCAATGAGTACCACCTCTATAAAGATGGAAAGCTATATAAAACCGTAACAAAGAACTAACAGAAGCCAGCAAACAAGGCTGAATTCTCATTCTCAAATGTAGACCTGAGTAATGCAGGTCAATATGAATGTTCCTACAGCACCCAGTATAAATCATCAGGCTACAGTGACCTCCTGGAGCTGGTGGTGACAGGTGAGAGACACACAGGATCCTAGGCCTCAGGTTATAACTGTCCAGACTTGGCTCTGTTAACAGGAATGCCCACCCTCACTGTGGGAACCTCAGAGCCAAGGAGAACAATGAGGCTTGGGGATATTTAACTGACTCCTCCTTCTCTCCAGGACACTACTGGACACCCAGCCTTTCAGCCCAGGCCAGCCCTGTGGTAACTTCAGGAGGGTATGTCACCCTCCAGTGTGAGTCCTGGTACAACTATAACAGGTTCATTTTGACTGTAGAAGGACGACAGAAGCTCTCATGGAGACAAGACTCACAGTATAACTACTCTACAAGGAAGTACCACGCCCTGTTCTCTGTGGGCCCTGTGACCCCCAACCAGAGATGGATATGCAGATGCTACAGTTATGACAGGAATAGACCATACGTGTGGTCACCTCCAAGTGAATCCGTGGAGTTCCTGGTCTCAGGTGAGGAACCTCAGCCTTCCATAGAATGACATTGAAATCATACAGGTTTCAGAGACCACTTGATGTGTGGTGTATGTGGGGATCCAGGGCTCTTTTGAACTTTGACACAGAGCACAGGAATCAGTGAGTCCAAGACTCACAGTGACAGCCAAGCCCAGAGTGCCCATTAGGGAGATGATGCTTTATGAGGGCTTCGGTTACTCTGGATCAGCTGTAGCACCATCCACCAGAGCTCAGAGATTGTGGAAAACAGAGAGAGGAAGGATGATGGTAGCTAGAGAGGTTGAGGACACCCGGAGGACACGCCCTGGAGAGCACAGAATCAACTAAGCAGGAATCTTGAGGGCTCACAGAGCCTGCATGGGTTTACCCTAGGACCTCTGCATACATGCTGTAACTGCTCCAAATGATAACATTTTTTATAACCGGGTATAGTGGTCCACGCCTTTAATCCCTGCACTCAGGAGGCAGAGGCAGGCAGATTTCTGATTTTGAGGCCAGCCTGGTCTACAGAGTGAGTTCCAGGACAGCCAGGGCTATACAGAGAAACCCTGTCCCGAAAAACCAAAAACAGAAAACCATACAAAAAAAAACAAAAAACAAAAAACATTTTTTTAGTGGTAGGGGGATTTTATTTCACTGTGTAGTTCTAACTTATTTACCTGGAACTCATTCGGTAGATCAGGCTATCCTCCAAGTCAGAAATCCACCTGCCTCTGCCTCCTTTGTACGCAGATTACATGTGTTTTCCAGAAGCACCTGGCTTGCTTCAGTTTCTTATAGGACTCCTAAGAGTGGGAGTGGGGATGTCTCTGACACTTTTGCCTACACATGGGATCTTTGTGTTCCTAGTAGCTTGCCTTGTCCAATCCTCATGTGAGGGTGTGGGACTAGTGTTCTAGCATCTTTTTATGCCATGTTCAGTCGATATCACTAAAAAGCCTTCTCTTCTCTGAAATAGAGGAGCAGTGAATCTGGGAGAGAAGGGAGGTGGGGAGGACTGTGTCATATCAGGGAGGAGGGAAGAATGGGAAGTTGTCTTCTGGTGTATTGTATGGGAGAAGGATGAAAACGACAAAGGCAACATCTTCTGGTGGGACATTCTCTGGGCCACTTTCCAACACACCCATGTGCTTCACTCTGACTTCTATGTAGGTAATCTCCAAAAACCAACCATCAAGGCTGAACCAAGCTCTGTGATCACCTCCGAAAGAGCAATGACCATCTGGTGTCAGGGGAACCTGGATGCAGAAGTGTATTTTCTGCATAATGAGGGAAGCCAAAAACCACAAATCACACAGACCCTACAGCAGCCTGGGAACAAGGGCAAGTTCTTCATCCCTTCTGTGACACAACAACATGCAGGGCAATATCGCTGTTATTGTTATGGCTCAGCTGGTTGGTCACAGCCCAGTGACACCCTGGAGCTGGTGGTGACAGGTGAGGGGACAGTGGATATCAACCCCAGGCTCTGCTCTCAATAGAACTCCCTTCCCACAGAGTATCCCAAGAGAACACTGGGACAGTGTGAGAACATGTAAAAGACGTCCTCCTTCTCTCCTAGGAATCTATGAATATTATAAACCCAGGTTGTCAGTACTGCCCAGCCCTGTGGTGACAGCAGGAGGAAACATGACACTCCACTGTGCCTCACACGGTGACTATGATAAATTCATTCTCACGAAGGAAGATAAGAAATTTACCAGCTCACTGGACACAGAGCATATATCTTCTAGTAGACAGTACAGAGCCCTGTTTATTATAGGACCCACAACCCCAACCCATACAGGGGCATTCAGATGTTACGGTTACTACAAGAATGCCCCACAGCTGTGGTCAGTACCTAGTGCTCTCCAACAAATACTCATCTCAGGTAAGTCCTCACTATCATTCTCCAAACATTTTCTGAGACCCTAAGCCCTTTGCCATAGGCCTGCCCCTCTGCTGAGTTGCAGGTAGAGAAACTTAAAATGGAGAGCCTGTGTTCTCGAAAACAGCCCTGATTGGGGAGAAGAGGGGACATACACAAAGGCAGGAGGGGAGGGCAAAGGTGTTTGGTAAGAACCAAACCTCAGTCTCTAGCTGTCACCTTCCCTCTAGGGCTGTCCAAGAAGCCCTCTCTGCTGACTCACCAAGGCCATATCCTGGACCCTGGAATGACCCTCACACTGCAGTGTTTCTCTGACATCAACTATGACAGATTTGCTCTGCACAAGGTGGGGAGAGCTGACATCATGCAGCACTCTAGCCAGCAGACTGACACTGGCTTCTCTGTGGCCAACTTCACACTGGGCTATGTGAGTAGCTCCACTGGAGGCCAATACAGATGCTATGGTGCACACAACCTTTCCTCTGAGTGGTCAGCCTCCAGTGACCCCCTGGACATCCTGATCACAGGTGAGGAACTCAACAGACTCAGTCAGGAACCTAGCCTCTGCTCAGGCTCTAATGGGGGGGCTGGGGAGCTTATGGCCAGCATGGATACAGGAATCCTAAGCAGGATTGATCACAAGAAGATGAGAACAGGAGTTGAGCTCAGTCAGAGAAAAGAGACAGAGGCCCAGGTTCTCAGGGTGGAGTCATGTGTGATTGGAGCTCAGAACAAGGAAGCTAGCCTCTCATCATGCCTCTTCTCTTTAGGACAGCTCCCTCTCACTCCTTCCCTCTCAGTGCAGCCTAACCACACAGTGCACTCAGGAGAGACCGTGAGCCTGCTGTGTTGGTCAATGGACTCTGTGGATACTTTCATTCTGTCCAAGGAGGGATCAGCCCAGCAACCCCTGCGACTAAAATCAAAGTCCCATGATCAGCAGTCCCAGGCAGAATTCTCCATGAGTGCTGTGACCTCCCATCTCTCAGGCACCTACAGGTGCTATGGAGCTCAAGACTCATCTTTCTACCTCTTGTCATCTGCCAGTTCCCCTGTGGAGCTCACAGTCTCAGGTGAGGTGATCCTGACATGTCAGAGTGACTTACAATTTTTTTTTCTTTCCATTTTTTATTAGGTATTTAGCTCATTTACATTTCCAATGCTATACCAAAAGTCCCCCATACCCACCCACCCCCACTCCCCTACCCGCCCACTCCCCCTTTTTGGCCCTGGCGTTCCCCTGTTCTGGGGCATATAAAGTTTGTGTGTCCAATGGGCCTCTCTTTCCAGTGATGGCCGACTAGGCCATCTTTTGATACATATGCAGCTAGAGTCAAGAGCTCCGGGATACTGGTTAGTTCATAATGTTGATCCACCTATAGGGTTGCAGATCCCTTTAGCTCCTTGGGTACTTTCTCTAGCTCCTCCATTGGGAGCCCTGTGATCCATCCTTTAGCTGACTGTGAGCATCCACTTCTGTGTTTGCTAGGCCCCGGCATAGTCTCACAAGAGACAGCTACATCTGGGTCCTTTCGATAAAATCTTGCTAGTGTATGCAATGGTGTCAGCGTTTGGATGCTGATTATGGGGTGGATCCCTGGATAAGGCAGTCTCTACATGGTCCACCCTTTAATCTCAGCTCCAAACTTTGTCTCTGTAACTCCTTCCAAGGGTGTTTTGTTCCCACTTCTAAGGAGGGGCATAGTGTCCACACTTCAGTCTTCATTTTTCTTGAGTTTCATGTGTTTAGGAAATTGTATCTTATATCTTGGGTATCCTAGGTTTTGGGCTAATATCCACTTATCAGTGAGTACATATTGTGTGAGTTCCTTTGTGAATGTGTTACCTCACTCAGGATGATGCCCTCCAGGTCCATCCATTTGGCTAGGAATTTCATAAATTCATTCTTTTTAATAGCTGAGTAGTACTCCATTGTGTAGATGTACCACATTTTCTGTATCCATTCCTCTGTTGAGGGGCATCTGGGTTCTTTCCAGCTTCTGGCTATTATAAATAATGCTGCTATGAACATAGTGGAACATGTGTCCTTCTTACCAGTTGGGGCATCTTCTGGATATATGCCCAGGAGAGGTATTGCTGGATCCTCCGGTAGTACTATGTCCAATTTTCTGAGGAACCGCCAGACTGATTTCCAGAGTGGTTGTACAAGCCTGCAATCCCACCAACAATGGAGGAGTGTTCCTCTTTCTCCACATCCTCGCCAGCATCTGCTGTCACCTGAATTTTTGATCTTAGACATTCTGATTGGTGTGAGGTGGAATCTTAGGGTTGTTTTGATTTGCATTTCCCTGATGATTAAGGATGTTGAACATTTTTTCAGGTGCTTCTCTGCCATTCGGTATTCCTCAGGTGAGAATTCTTTGTTCAGTTCTGAGCCCCATTTTTTAATGGGGTTGTTTGATTTTCTGAAGTCCACCTTCTTGAGTTCTTTATATATGTTGGATATTAGTCCCCTATCTGATTTAGGATAGGTAAAGATCCTTTCCCAATCTGTTGGTGGTCTCTTTGTCTTATTGACGGTGTCTTTTGCCTTGCAGAAACTTTGGAGTTTCATTAGGTCCCATTTGTCAATTCTCGATCTTACAGCACAAGCCATTGCTGTTCTGTTCAGGAATTTTTCCCCTGTGCCCATATCTTCAAGGCTTTTCCCCACTTTCTCCTCTATAAGTTTCAGTGTCTCTGGTTTTATGTGAAGTTCTTTGATCCATTTAGATTTGACCTTAGTACAAGGAGATAAGTATGGATCGATTCGCATTCTTCTACATGATAACAACCAGTTGTGCCAGCACCATTTGTTGAAAATGCTGTCTTTCTTCCACTGGATGGTTTTAGCTCCCTTGTCGAAGATCAAGTGACCATAGGTGTGTGGGTTCATTTCTGGGTCTTCAATTCTATTCCATTGGTCTACTTGTCTGTCTCTATACCAGTACCATGCAGTTTTTACCACAATTGCTCTGTAGTAAAGCTTTAGGTCCGGCATGGTGATTCCACCAGAGGTTCTTTTATCCTTGAGAAGAGTTTTTGCTATCCTAGGTTTTTTGTTATTCCAGATGAATTTGCAAATTGCTCCTTCTAATTCATTGAAGAATTGAGTTGGAATTTTGATGGGGATTGCATTGAATCTGTAGATTGCTTTTGGCAAGATAGCCATTTTTACAATATTGATCCTGCCAATCCATGAGCATGGGAGATCTTTCCATCTTCTGAGATCTTCTTTAATTTCTTTCTTCAGAGACTTGAAGTTTTTATCATACAGATCTTTCACTTCCTTAGTTAGAGTCACGCCGAGATATTTTATATTATTTGTGACTATTGAGAAGGGTGTTGTTTCCCTAATTTCTTTCTCAGCCTGTTTATTCTTCGTGTAGAGAAAGGCCATTGACTTGTTTGAGTTAATTTTATATCCAGCTACTTCACCGAAGCTGTTTATCAGGTTTAGGAGTTCTCTGGTGGAATTTTTAGGGTCACTTATATATACTATCATATCATCTGCAAAAAGTGATATTTTGACTTCCTCCTTTCCAATTTGTATCCCCTTGATCTCCTTTTGTTGTCGAATTGCTCTGGCTAATACTTCAAGTACTATGTTGAAAAGGTAGGGAGAAAGTGGGCAGCCTTGTCTAGTCCCTGATTTTAGTGGGATTGCTTCCAGCTTCTCTCCATTTACTTTGATGTTGGCTACTGGTTTGCTGTAGATTGCTTTTATCATGTTTAGGTATGGGCCTTGAATTCCTGATCTTTCCAGAACTTTTATCATGAATGGGTGTTGGATCTTGTCAAATGCTTTTTCTGCATCCAACGAGATGATCATGTGGTTTTTGTCTTTGAGTTTGTTTATATAGTGGATTACATTGATGGATTTTCGTATATTAAACCATCCCTGCATTCCTGGAATAAAACCTACTTGGTCAGGATGGATGATTGCTTTAATGTGATCTTGGATTCGGTTAGCGAGAATTTTATTGAGGATTTTTGCATCGATATTCATAAGAGAAATTGGTCTGAAGTTCTCTATCTTTGTTGGATCTTTCTGTGGTTTAGGTATCAGAGTAATAGTGGCTTCATAAAATGAGTTGGGTAGAGTACTTTCTACTTCTATCTTGTGAAAAAGTTTGTGCAGAACTGGAATTAGATCTTCTTTGAAGGTCTGATAGAACTCTGCACTAAACCCGTCTGGTCCTGGGCTTTTTTTGGCTGGGAGACTATTTATAACTGCTTCTATTTCTTTAGGGGATATGGGACTGTTTAGAAGGTCAACTTGATCCTGATTCAACTTTGGTACCTGGTATCTGTCCAGAAATTTGTCCATTTCGTCCAGGTTTTCCAGTTTTGTTGAGTATAGCCTTTTGTAGAAGGATCTGATGGTGTTTTGGATTTCTTCAGGATCTGTTGTTATGTCTCCCTTTTCAGTTCTGATTTTGTTAATTAGGATTTTGTCTCTGTGCCCTCTAGTGAGTCTAGCTAAGGGTTTATCTATCTTGTTGATTTTCTCAAAGAACCAACTCCTCGTTTGGTTAATTCTTTGAATAGTTCTTCTTGTTTCCCCTTGGTTGATTTCACCCCTGAGTTTGATTATTTCCTGCCGTCTACTCCTCTTGGGTGAATTTGCTTCCTTTTTTTCTAGAGCTTTTAGATGTGTTGTCAAGCTGCTAGTATGTGCTCTCTCCCGTTTCTTTATGGAGGCACTCAGAGCTATGAGTTTCCCTCTTAGAAATGCTTTCATTGTGTCCCAAAGGTTTGGGTACGTTGTGGCTTCATTTTCATTAAACTCTAAAAAGTCTTTAATTTCTTTCTTTATTCCTTCCTTGACCAAGGTATCATTGAGAAGAGTGTTGTTCAGTTTCCACGTGAGTGTTGGCTTTCTGTTATTTTTTTTGTTATTGAAGATCAGCCTTAGTGCATGGTGATCTGATAGGATACATGGGACAATTTCAATATTTTTGAATCTGTTGAGGCCTGTTTTGTGACCTATTATGTGGTCAATTTTGGAGAAGGTACCATGAGGTGCTGAGAAGAAGGTATATCCTTTTGTTTTAGGATAAAATGTTCTGTAGATATCTGTCAGATCCATTTGTTTCATCACTTCTGTTAGTTTCAGTGTGTCCCTGTTTAGTTTCTGTTTCCATGATCTGTCCATTGGTGAAAGTGGTTTGTTGAAGTCTCCCACTATTATTGTGTGAGGTGCAATGTGTGCTTTGAGCTTTACTAAAGTTTCTTTAATGAATGTGGCTGCCCTTGTATTTGGCGCATAGATATTCAGAATTGAGAGTTCCTCTTGGAGGATTTTACCTTTGATGAGAACAAAGTGCCCCTCCTTGTCTTTTTTGATGACTTTGGGTTGGAAGTCAATCTTATCAGATATTAGGATGGCTACTCCAGCTTGTTTCTTCATACCATTTGCTTGGAAAATTGTTTTCCAGCCTTTTATTCTGAGGTAGTGTCTCTTTTTCTCTGAGATGTGTCTCCTGTAAACAGCAAAATGTTGGGTCTTGTTTGTGTAGCCAGTTTGTTAGTCTATGTCTTTTTATTGGGGAGTTGAGACCATTGATGTTAAGAGATATTAAGGAAAAGTAATTGTTGCTTCCTGTTATTTTTGTTGTTAAAGTTGGCATTCTGTTCTTGTGGCTGTCTTCTTTTAGGTTTGTTGAGGGATTACCTTCTTGTTTTTTCTAGGGCATTGTTCCCGTTCTTGTATTGGTTTTTTTCTGTTATTACCCTTTGAAGGGCTGGATTCGTGGAGAGATAATGTGAGAATTTGGTTTTGTCGTGGAATACTTTGGTTTCTCCATCTATGGTAATTGAGAGTTTGGCTGGGTATAGTAGCCTGGGCTGGAATTTGTGTTCTCTTAGTGTCTGTATAACATCTGTCCAGGCTCTTCTGGCTTTCATAGTCTCTGGTGAAAAATCTGGTGTAATTCTGATAGGCTTGCCTTTGTATGTTACTTGACCTTTTTCCCTTACTGCTTTTAGTATTCTATCTTTATTTAGTGCATTTGTTGTTCTGATTATTATGTGTCGGGAGGAATTTCTTTTCTGGTCCAGTCTATTTGGAGTTCTGTAGGCTTCTTGTATGTTCATAGGTATCTCTTTCTTTATATTTGGGAAGTTTTCTTCAATAATTTTGTTGAAGATGTTTGCTGGTCCTTTGAGTTGAAAATCTTCATTCTCATCCACTCCTATTATCCGTAGGTTTGGTCTTCTCATTGTGTCCTGGATTTCCTGGATATTTTGAGTTAGGATCTTTTTGCATTTTCCATTTTCTTTGATTGTTGTGCCGATGTTCTCTATGGAATCTTCTGCACCTGAGATTCTCTCTTCCATCTCTTGTATTCTGTTGCTGATGCTCAAATCTATGGTTCCAGATTTCTTTCCTAGGGTTTCTATCTCCAGTGTTGCCTCACTTTGAGTTTTCTTTATTGTTTCTACCTCCCGTTTTAGGTCTAGTATGGTTTTGTTCATTTCCATCACCTGTTTGTATGTTTTTTCCTCTTTTTCTGTAAGGACTTCTACCTGTTTGATTGTGTTTTCCTGTTTTTCTTTAAGGACTTGTAACTCTTTAGCAGTGTTCTCCTGTATTTCTTTAAGTGATTTATTAAAGTCCTTCTTGATGTCCTCTACCATCATCATGAGATATGCTTTTAAATCTAGGTCTAGGTTTTCGGGTGTGTTGGGGTGCCCTGGACTGGGCGAAGTGGGAGTACTGGGTTCTGATGATGGTGAGTGGTCTTGGTTCCTGTTAGTAGGATTCCTACGTTTACCTTTCGCCATCTGGTAATCTCTGGAGTTAGTAGTTATAGTTGACTCTGTTTAGAGATTGTTCTTCTGGTGATTCTGTTACCGTCTCTCAGCAGACCTGGGAGACAGATTCTCTCCTCTGAGTTTCAGTGCTCAGAGCACTCTCTGCTGGCAAGCTCTCTTACAGGGAAGGTGCGCAGATATCTTGTTTTTGGACCTCCTCCTGGTCGAAGAAGAAGGCCCAAAACAGGGCCTCTCTCAGAAGCTGTGTTGCTTTGGCAGTTCCCAGAAGCTGTCAGCTTCTGTGGTGCAGACTCTCACCTGTGCAGACTAAAATCCTAAGTTCCAGGGAGTCCTGGAACCAAGATGGTGACCGCTGCTCCTGAGGCCGAGGCCGTCTCCCGAGCCAGGCGGACACCTGTCCTCTGGTCCGGATGGTGGCCGGTTGTCTGCGGCCCGCCCAGGCTGCTGCCTCAGCGGCTCTGTGCTTCTGCCCGTCCCAGAAGCTGTCCGGTTCTCTGGCGCACCCTCTAACCTGTTCAGACTAATTTCCTAAGTTCTGCTGAGTCCCGGAACCAAGATGGCGACCGCTGCTGCTGAGGCTGAGGTCGCCTCCCAAGCCAGGCGGACACCTGTCCTCTGGTCCGGATGGTGGCCGGTTATCTGCGGCCCGCCCAGGCTGCTGCCTCAGCGGCTCTGTGCTTCCGCCCGTCCCAGAAGCTGTCCGGTTCTCTGGCGCACCCTCTAACCTGTTCAGACTAATTTCCTAAGTTCTGCTGAGTCCCGGAACCAAGATGGCGACCGCTGCTGCTGAGGCTGAGGTCGCCTCCCAAGCCAGGCGGACACCTGTCCTCTGGTCCGGATGGTGGCCGGTTATCTGCGGCCCGCCCAGGCTGCTGCCTCAGCGGCTCTGTGCTTCCGCCCGTCCCAGAAGCTGTCCGGTTCTCTGGTGCACCCTCTAACCTGTTCAGACTAATTTCCTAGGTCCCGCGGAGTCCGGGAACCCAGATGGCGACCGCTGCTGCTGAGGCTGAGGTCGCCTCCCAAGCCAGGCGGACACCTGTCCTCTGGTCCGGATCGTGACTTACAATTAACACTACATCAGAGCTCTTACCGGGGTGGGATTAAGGGCACAAAAGAAATGGTTAGACATAGGGCACATTACTCAGCACATAACAGGATACCAGCAATGATCCTTCATGTAATGTTCACTCACCGGGACAAGTTAGGAGGGCATATGTAGGGGAAACAGCAGGAAGAACAGCCTCTTCTTGTTCTGTTTCCTAGGAACCATTGAATCCTCCACCTGGCCTCCCAAAAGGCCCATCCCACCAATTCATAAGTATCACACATATCTTTGTAGGAAATGTACTGCAAACACAGGCAGCCTAACAACCAGATCCTGTTAATGACACTTCTCATTTCTGAGTTATGCCAGCTTGGGAGTATCAAAGACCAGCAAATATCCCAAAAGAGAAACCAGAGGCTGGGGCTTAACTGTTGGGCTACAGAAGGTAGCATCCAAAGAGAGGCATTGAGCCTCAACTTGGATGATGAGACAGCTGGGTAAGATTGTGAGCAAAGAACCTAGAAAGTCACCTCCCCATATATCCCTAAGAAACAAACATTTCCCCTGCATAGAATCTGTCCCGGGATTACTAACAAAGACTCTGTTGGAATGAAGGCTCAGATGGGTAAAGGGGCTTATAGCCTGATAAAGCTGCAGCTGGAGATCCTACTTTGACAGTCCCTTCCATTGCTGGGCTGCTCTTTCTCTGAGTATGAATGGGAGAAGCCTGGTTCACATGTCTGTGTATTTTTGGTGATGATTGAAGCTGTTACCTCTCCTGATAGAGGAGATCCCCAGACCTGATTCTACAGTCAGTCTAGCCCACAGTCTACTGATGCATGGCAAGGGTGGGTCAAATAGCCATGGTGGGGGACTCCCGCTGCTTCAGTCTAGCTCATGGGACATAATTCTAAGATTCTCTATGAGTTCTGTGACATCCACCCTTAGGAGCATCTTCAGGTGCTATACATACCTATCTTCCAATGTGTTGTCATGCAGCAGTGACTCTGCAGTTCATGGTCAAAGGAAAGAAAAATCTAGATCTTTCTGAGATAAAGGGGTGCCTCGGTATTTTCCATTTACAATAAATATCAGCTAGCATAGGGTTTAAAGCTGCAGAGTGTCAGTCAGATGGGTATTCACCCTCATGAGGGTGGGAGGCAGCCTGAATCATTCTAGGGATGCTCCCTGCTAATGCAATCCAAAGATTTTATGTAGTTGGAAAAACCATCTTGGAGAGGCCACAGACAGATATAGGATCCTATACAGGGACTGGTTCCCATTGCCAACCTCTTCTCCTCACTCTCAAATAAACAATATTCACAGGATCCCTGTCAGACCCTCGCTCTCAGTGTAGCCATGGCCTATGGTGCCTCTGGGAGAGGTTTAATAATTACAAACCCTGTTGAAGTCTGATGAAAACAGATTCAAATCCATACCTAATCCATGTCAGACAGAATTCTCTATGATATCTAGAACATAGCAATATTCCCATTAAGGAAAACAAAACCCAAATATTACAATTGATACCTATTGCTTTGTGAAATCTGCGACCTTTATCTTGTGAGTGAAATATAGAAGAAGTGACTGTACCATTCATACTTCACTGAGCAGTGACAGCTACGAATGTCTTAATCTACGCCTTGGTACACCTGTCTGAAAAAGAGAAGGTTTGGAGATGGGACCTCCAGGGACTCTTTAACCTTGACCCTGGGATCTTCTAAAGTGATGGAGAACCGTCACCACTCTCTTCTCACAGTGGAGCACACACTGTTGTTGCAATGACTTTTGCTTCTAAAGCCAAGAAAAGTGAGAGTCATGTCAGTCAGTCTTAGGATCTATGCTTAACATGCCCTAGTCCTGGTATTGAGGGACTCTTAGGGAAAATCCCACTGGATAAACATCCACTCTCTTTTTTTGTTTGTTTGTTTTACACACACACACAGAGAGAGAGAGAGAGACAGACAGACAGACAGAGAGACAGAGAGAGAGGGAGAGACAGAGACAGAGACAAAGAGATCAGAAGTAAGGTCAGATCAAGGGAGAAATGGAAGAGTCTGAACGTGACAAGGGAACCAACACTTACTTAAAAAAACACACTGAGAATCTGATTCTGTACAACCTCTGATGGGCTCATGAGAATCACCATACTCAGAATTTTCTGGTCTCACTAGTATGTAATTGCTTTTTTATTAGCACAATGTTTGAAGAATTTAGTAAGAATAAGAGAGGGGAACCAGCTGTATAACAATAAACGTTCATCCCAGAACTCTATAAGCTTATATGGTGAAAATGATGGGCATCTCCAATGAATGAGAGTGGAACTCAGAAGAAACACTACGGCCACTTAAGTAGAGATACATCCTACTCCTCTTCTTCTACTATTCTCAGGACCAGCTGAGAACATCTGTTCATGCTAGAACATGTCCAAAACCTAGGCAGATGAATAAAGAGAATTCCATATCATAGCACAAGAAAGAGTAGAACCTTTTCCTCTCCAGGGACAGCAAGGGCCCTGGTTGGATGCTTAGTTAGGAAACTTCGACCATCCCTAACTTCTGTAACTTCTGTATCTAACTCCACAGCCACAGAGAACCAGGATCACACAATGGAGAATCTCATCAGGATGGGGATGGCAGTCCTGGTCCTCATCGTCCTTTCGATTCTAGCCACTGAGGCTTGGCGAAGCCATAGACAGACCCACCCTGTAGCTGGGAACTAATCTAAAGAGAAAAGAATGCATCTTTCAATGTTCTACACGCTGGGAAATAAAGCTGATGACCCAAAGTTTTCTGTCAAAAGGAAAAAAAAATCCTGTTGTGGTATTGTGAACTGTTGGGATAGGATGTCTAGAAAGCAAAATGTGGGGTTCAGAGTGAAGTGGAATTTTATTTTTTTTCCATTTTTTATTAGATATTTTCCTCATTTACATTTCCAATGCTATCCCAAAGGTCCCCAATACCCACCCCCACTCCCCTACCCACCCACTCCCCCTTTTTGGCCCTGGCGTTCCCCTGTACTGGGGCATATAAAGTTTGCAAGTACAATGGGCCTCTCTTCCCAGTGATGGCCGACTAGGCCATCTTTTGATACATATGCAGCTAGAGACAAGAGCTCTGGGGTACCGCTTAGTTCATATTGTTGTTCCACCTATAGGGTTGCAGTTCCCTTTAGTTCCTTGGGTGCTTTTTCTAGTTTCTCCATTGGGGGCCCTGTGGTCCATTCAATAGCTGACTGTGAGCATCCACTTCTGTGTTTGCTAGGCCCTGGCATAGTCTCACAAGAGACAGCTATATCTGGGTCCTTTCAGCAAAATCATGCTAGTGTATGCAATGGTGTCAGCGTTTGGAAGCTGATCATGAGATGGATCTCTGGATAAGGCAATCACTAGATGGTCCATCCTTTCGTCACACTTCCAAATTTTGTCTCTGTAACTCCTTCCATGGGTGTTTTGTTTCCTATTATAAGAAGGGGCAAAGTGTCCACACTTTGGTCTTCATTCTCTTGAGTTTAATGTTTTTAGCAAATTATATCTTATATCTTGGGTATCCTAAGTTTCTGGGCTAATATCCACTTATCAGTGAGTACATATTGTGAGAGTTCCTTTGTGATTGGGTTACCTCACTCAGGATGATGCCCTCGAGGTCCATCCATTTGGCTAGGAATTTCATAAATTCATTCTTTTTAATAGCTGAGTAGTACTCCATTGTGTAAATTCCTCTGTTGAGGGGCATCTGGGTTCTTTCCAGCTTCTGGCTATTATAAATAAGGCTGCTATGAACATAGTGGAGCATGTGTCCTTCTTATCGGTTGGGGCATCTTCTGGATATATGCCCAGAAGAGGTATTGCTGGATCTTCCGGTAGTACTATGTCCAATTTTCTGAGGAACCGCCAGACTGATTTCCAGAGTGGTTGTACAAGCTTGAAATCCCACCAACAATGGAGGAGTGTTCCTCTTTCTCCACATCCTCACCAGAATTTGCTGTCACCTGAAGTTTTCATCTTAGCCATTCTGACTGGTGTGAGGTGGAATCTCAGGGTTGTTTTGATTTGCATTTCCCTGATGATTAAGGATGTTGAACATTTTTTCAGGTGCTTCTCTGCCATTCGGTATTCCTCAGGTGAGAAATCGTTGTTCAGTTCTGAGCCCCATTTTTTAATGGGGTTATTTGATTTTATGGAGTCTTCCTTCTTGAGTTCTTTATATATATTGGATATTAGTCCCCTGTCCGATTTGGGATAGGGAAAGATCCTTTCCCAATCTGTTGGTGGTCTTTTTGTCTTATTGACGGTGTCTTTTGCCTTGCAGAAGCTTTGCAATTTTATGAGGACCCATTTATCGATTCTTGATCTTACAGCACAAGCCATTGCTGATCTATTCAGGAATTTTTCCCGTGTACCCATATCTTTGAGGCTTTTCCCTACTTTCTCCTCTATAAGTTTCAGTGTCTCTGGTTTTATGTGGGGATCCTTAATCCACTTAGATTTGACCTTAGTACAAGGAGATAGTACTGGATCAATTCGAAATCTTCTACATGATAACAGCCAGTTGTGCCAGCACCATTTGTTGAAAATGCTGTCTTTTTTCCATTGGATGGTTTTAGCTCCCTTTGAAGTGGAATTTTATAATGACGTGCTTCCTCAATAAATGAATTACTGTCCCTCCACATACTGGGAGCCTTTGTTTCCTGAACACTCTTCTGAGGCTGTCCCACCTGCCTGGAATATCTTTCACCTGTGGATTGTAATTTTCTGTATTTCTTTATGGGATTTATTCATTCACATTTAAAGGCCTCTGTCATCTTCATGAATTGTATTTAAGGACAGTTCCTTGTATGTGTGTGAGTGTGCATATACGGGAGGGTTGGGTGTGTGTATTAGCCTACTGCCATTGGGTGTTCTTTCAGGCAACTTGGTGGGCAGGGGCTTGGGAGGCAAAGGCTTAGTTGATGTTCCTTGTGGCAGCAGACCTCCTGGAAAGCATGCAGTCCTTGGGGTAGGAAATGGAGTACTCAGTGTAGGTTATTGCTCTTTCCTAAGTATTCAGGGGAGTTGGCAGGACAGGGCTTGGTGAGGAGACGCTTACCTGGTGTCCCTTAGGACGGCAGCCCTCTGAGTAATCAGGCAGGGTTGTGGCTGCTACTATTTTTTAAAGAAATAAACCAATAAAATGACTCCTAGGTCAATGTCTTGCTCAGCATCCTCCTGCAGGAGATGGGAACTTATGCAGAAATCCACAACTGAAACTGTAGAGAAAGATCTGAAAATACTGAATCCTGAATGGATAAACACTTGCAAAAGAACATTTAGTTTTTCTAACAAGTCACACTGGTACACAAAGCACACTGAAGGGCAGGTCTCATGCCCAGCGGTACGTGGCCAACACAAAATGAACTCACTGGTATTTTCGAAGACTGTGCTTATAATGCTTGTCTGTTACTTATATATTATGATGACCTGTCATGTGTTTTTAGAAGATCTCAGGGAATTCATAATGTAGATGTATAAAAAAAATCATAGAACTACACACCTCACAAATGTACAGTTGTATTGACCAATGACTCCTGTACAATTAGCAAAAAGATTTTCATTGTTTTTTTCTTCCATTTTTCCATTCTGTGTGACTACTTACATTATTGTGCCTAATGTCATTTCACTGTAAATTTCATTTTTTAAGTTTTTGTGATTTAAATGCATTTATACATCAAATGTATTAGTAATGAGTACTTTGAGAATCATATAATACATAAAACTTTGTTCAACTTTTATATTCATATCCTTTCATACCCTAAATTATCATTAATAAATATTTAATACTATCTATAAGTGAGGATTCTGCATCTAATGTTGAATCCTAAATTGATTCAAAACATACAAAATATTCTTTGGGAGTTAAGCATAGTAAAAAAGAATAAAATATTAAAAATGAGTTATTAAGAAATATATTCAAAAGCCCTGATATGATACAGTGAGGGAGTATTTAAAAGGCATTATATATCTGTTTACATTTTCTAACAGTTTACTAAAAAAAAGATTATCAGTGTTTCTAAGAGGTAAATTATATTATCAGTAACTATAGTTTAAAAAATTCAAAATATGTGTCTAGCTGCATATGTATCAGAAGATGGCATAGTCGGCCATCATTGGAAAGAGAGACCCACTGGTCTTACAAACTTATATGCCTCAGTACAGGGGAACGCCAGGGCCAAGAAGTGGGAGTTGGTGGGTAGGGGAGTTGGGGGGGGATATGGGGGACTTTTGGGATAGCATTGGAAACGTAAATGAAGAAAAATACCTAGTGAAAAATAAAAATTAAAAAATTTCAAAATAGCAAAAACTCTTTGAAGTTAAACAGTAAGAAAATGTTAATTGTAAGCACAGGGAGAAAAAATATCAACAAGATTTCCATGATGTTGGTAGAACATGATTTTAATATTTTCAACTGTTAATATTCAACAAACAGAATAATTTTTAAGATGTACTTCATTGTTATGTCTCTCTTTTTCTTTCTGATTTTATTAGTTTGGAATTTCCTCTGTGCCCTCTGGTTAGTTTGACTAATGGTTTATCAACCTTGTTGATTTTCTCAAAGACCCAGCTTCTGGTTTTGTTGATTCTGTGTATTCTTCTTTTTATTTCTATTTGGTTCATTTCAGCCCTAAATTTGATTATTTCCTTCTGTCTACTCCTCTTGTGTGTATTTGCTTCTTTTTCTTGTAGACCTTTCAGATGTGCTATCATCCTGCTCCTGTAAGTTCTCTTCAGTTTCTTTTTGGAGGCACACTTAGAGCTATGAGTTTTCCTCTTAACACAGCTTTCATTGTGTTCCATAAGGTATGATGTGTCTTCACTTTCATTAAATTCTAAAAAGCCTTTAATTTCTTTATTTTTCCTTCTTCAGAGTCCATTTGCATGTGTGCTTTTGGTTGTTTTCATTGGTATTTAAGACCAGGCTTGTTCAGTGATGATCTGATAGGATGCATGAGATTATGTCAATGTTCTTGTATCTGTTGAGGCCTGTTTGTGACTAGTTATATTGTCATTTGTGGAGAAGGTACCATGAGGTGCTGAGAAGAAGGTGCTGAGAAGGTATATTCTTTTGCTTTAGGATTAAGTGTTCTATAAATATCTCTTAGATCCATTTGGTTCATAACTTGTGTACTTTCCCGGTGTCTCTGTTTAGTTTGTGTTTCCATGATCTGTCCATTGCTGAGAGTGGAGTGTGGAAGTCTCCCATTATTATTCTATGGGGTGCAATGTGTGCCTTGAACTTTAGTAATGTTTCTTTTATAAATTTGGGTGCCCTTGCAATTGGGGCATAAATGTTAAGAATTGAGAGTTCATCTTGGTAGATTAATTCTTTAACCAGTATAAAATGTCCTTCATTTTTTGATAACTGTTGGTTGAAAGTTGATTTTATTCGATATCAGATTGGCTACTCCAGCTTGTTTCTTGGGACCATTTGCTTGGAAAATTGTTTTCCAACCTATTACTCTAAGGTAGTGTCTGCCTTTGTCACTGAGGTGCATTTCCTGTATGCATCAAAATGCTGGGTCCTGTTTACATATCCAGTCTGTTAGTCTATGTCTCTTTATTGGGGAATTGAATCCATTCATGCTAAGAGATATTAAGGAAAAGTGATTGTTGTTTTTGTTGTTAGAGATGGAAGTATGTTTGTGTGACTATCTTCTTTTGGGTTTGTTGAAAGATTATTTTCTTGCTTTTTCTAGGGTGTAGTTTCCCTCCTTGTGTTGGTGTTTTCCATCTATTATCCTTTGTAGGGCTGGATTTATGGAAAGATATTCTGTAAATTTGGTTTTCTCATGGAATATCTTAGTTAATCCCTCTATGGTAATTTAGACTTTTGCTGGGTTTATAGGAAGGACAGGCTCCAATCACATATATTGAGGGCAGCAAGCACTTGAGATAATCAGATGGCAGAAGGCAAGCATAAGAACAGAAGCAACAGAAACCAAGGTTACTTGGCATCATCAGAACCAAACTCTCCCACCATAGCAAGTCCTGGATACACCATCACACCAGAAAAGCAAGACATGTATCTAAAGTCATTTCTCATGATGATGATGGACAACTTTAAGAAGGAAATACAGGAAAACACAGGTAAACAGCTAGAAGCCCTTAAAGAGGAAACACACAAATCCCTTAAAAAGTTATAGGAAAACACTACCAAACAGTTGAAAGAATTGAGCAAAACCATCCAGGATCTAAAAATGGAAGTAGAAACAATAAAGACAACCCAAAGGGAGACAATTCTGGAGATAGAAAACCTAGGAAAGAAATCAGGAACCATAGATGTGAGCATCACCAACAGAATACAAGAGATGGAAGAGAGAATCTCAGGTGCAGAAGATTCCATAGAGAACATGGGCACAACAATCAAAGAAAATGCCAAATGCAAAAAGATCCTAACTCGCCGGGCAGTGGTGGTGCACGCCTTTAATTCCAGAACTTGGGAGGCAGAGGCAGGTGGATTTCTGAGTTCAAGGCCAGCCTGGTCTACAAAGTGAGTTCCAGGACAGCCAGGACTACACAGAGAAACCCTGTCTCAAAAAAATAGACTAAGACATACAGGAAATAGACTAACAGACTGGATAAGTAAACATGAACCAGCATTTTGCTGCATACAGGAAATGCATATCAGTATCAAACACTACCTCAGAATAAAGGGCTGGAAAAAAAATTTCCAAACAAATGGTCCCAAGAAACAAATGGAAGTAGCCATTCTAATATCAAATAAAATCGATGTTCAACCAAAAGTCATCAAAAAAGATAAGGAAGGATACTTCATACTCATCAGAGGAAAATCTACCAAGAACTCTCAGTTCTGAGCACCTATGCCCCAAATGCAAGGGCACCCAGAATTTTCAACTGAGTAATACCAAATGGCTGACAAGCACCTAAAGAAATGGTCAACATCCTTAGTCATCAGGGAAATGTAAATCAAAATAACCCACTTTAAAAATTCCATTTCACAACAGTCAGAATAGCTAAGACCAAAAATTAAGGTGAGAGCCAATGCTGGCAAAGATGTGGAGAAAGAGGAACATTCTCCCATTGCTGGTGGGATTTCAACTACCCTGGAAATCAGTTTAGCACCTCCTCAGAAAATTGGACATAGTACTACCTGAGGATCCAGCAATACCACTCCTGGGCATATACCCAAAAGATGTTTCAACTTGTAATAAGGACACATGCTCCACTATGTTCATGGCAGTCTTATTTATAATAGCCAGAAGCTGGAAAGAACCCACATGTCCCTCAACAGAGGAATGGATACAGAAAATGTGGTACATTTACACAATGGAGTACTACTCAGCTGTTAAAAACAACGAATTCATGAAATTCTTACACAAATGGATGGAACTAGAAAATATCATCCTGAATGAGGTAACCCAATCACAAAAGAACACACATGATATGCACTCACTGATAAGTGGATATGAGCCCAGAAGCTCAGGATACCTAAAAAAATGCAGGGACAAAATGGAACAGAGACTGTAGGTAGGACCATCCAGTGACTGGTCCACCTTGGGAACAATTCCATACACAGGCATCAAACCCTGACACTATTACTGATGCCATATTGTGCTTTCAGACAGGAGCTTAGCAAGATTACCCTTTGAGAGTCTCTACCAGCAGCTGACTGAAACAGATGCAGTTACTTACAGCCATCGATTGGACTGGGGTAAGGCACCCCAGTGGAAGAGTTAAGTGCAGGACTGGGGATACTGAAAGGAATGGAAACCCCATAGGAAGAACAACCGTGTCAACAAACCTAGATCCCTAGGCACTCTGGTGAGTCTGAAGACAGCTACAGTGTACGTAAGTATCATAATAAATAAATCTTGGGCCAGAGCAAGCAGGGACTGAGCCAGTGGTGTTGACCAGAGCAGGCAGGGCTGACTGGATTGAGCAGAGGTCCAAAGTTCAATTCCCAACAACCACATGAAGACTCACAACCATCTGTACAGCTACAGTGTACTCGTATACATAAAATAAATAAATACATCATTAAGAGAGAGAGAGAGAAGATTGGCCAAAATAAACATGGAGCAGAGATTGAGGGATGGCCAAGCAATGATTGACCTAACATGGCTACGTATTTGTAGGTCACCTAGATCAAGCATGGTTTGGTTGATGGTCCATTTTCTCTGCGTCCACATGGGCCCAACATAGTTAACTTTATAGGTCTTCTTTGAGGTGTTCTTGTCCCCTGTCACTACCTTAATCTTACTTCCCACTCTTACACAAGACTCTCTGAGCTCCGTCTATTGTTTGGCTGTGTAGATCCATCCCAAGGGAGAGAAATGACTGCTGACACTATTAAGGATATTCTGCCGTGTCTAAAGACTGGACTGTAAAATAACTGTCTTCTAAGAAGCTTAATCCAGAGGCAGGAGGATTTCTGAGTTCGAGGCCAGCCTGATCTACAAAGTGAGTTCCAGGACGGCCAGGGCTATACAGAGAAACCCTGTCCGGGGGGGTGGGGGTGGGGAGCTTAATTCAGCAGCAGATAAAATAGACGCAGAGACTGACAGCCAAACAAAAGGCAGAGCTTGGGGAGTCGAGAGAAAGAGTAAGGGGAACAATCAAGGGAGGCAGAGGGGTCAAGGACATCACAAGGACACCTACAGAGTCAAATAACATGACCCAGTGGGAGCTCACAGAAACCAAACCATGGAAAAGCAATCATGCTTGGGATGAACCTAGGCCTTACACATATGTAGCACATGTGCACCTTGAACTTCACGTGAGTACCCTAGCAATTGGGGTGGCAGCTCTCTGGGTCTCTTGCCTGTCTTTGGATCCCTCAGTGAGAGAGGATGCACTTAGTCCTGCAAACAAATCGATGTGCTACATTGGGTTGTTTCTCATGGGTTAGGGGCTGCTCTTATCAGAGCAGAAGGGGGGAGGGGATTGGGAAGATGGGACTGTCAGACTGGGATAAGAAGAGAAAAGGAGCAACAGTGGACCCATATAGGGAATATGTTAGTTAGTGAATTATAAAAAATGATACTATCTCTATCAATTGTGTCATGACAAGAGTGTTCTTAGGAGAGAAAAGAGCCTTACCTAGTCAATCATGGAACAAGATGAGGAGTTTCTTGTGTCCAAGGAGAGAAACAATACCCTGAACTAAATATTAGCCAGTAGCTCACCATGGCAAGTAAGAGGGATGATGTACATGATCAACATAGGTTTTATTCCAAAAGGTAAGGTTGATCTATGAAAGGAAACCTCTCATAGTGCTCTCAGTCTCCCTGTGCCTGTGCATGTGCGTGTGCATGTGAGTGTGCATGTGCGTGTATGTGTTGGACTTTCACTCACAGACAAATGAAAATGGGTTCCTCTAATAGATGAAGAACCATGATGAAATCAAATATTTACAATAAGGATTTGCACTCAAGTGGAGAAACAGAATCCATACCCTTCCCAAAACAATGAAATATTAGAGTGTGGATGCAAAAGAAGTCACACAAAAACACAGCCCACCTTCAAGACACAGCCACTTAGATGTGGCTCGAGGCTGAGGAGAATTCAGGAGAGAAACTCGAATTTCACCAGCATGAAGCAACAGGAGTCATCCTCACCTGCAAAAACTCATATAGAAATAGGATTGTAGGTCTGACACAACAGAGTCCATCTCACTATGTGCTCAGAGAATGTGGGGTGGGGAGGTAACATCAATGGGGCAATGTGGGAGAGCAAGCATGACACAATGCCCTAAGGAGTTCATATCCACCAACAAGAGAGAAGTCTCTGCCAGCTTTCAGCATCTGACAAATCAGTACTACATATGAGGTGACTCAGTGATGAGAGGCCATGTATGGCTAAAAGTCATCTGAGGCAAGTTCCTCACATGGAGATCATCTAACCAGGAGAGGGCAGCATCTCTTCCTGCCTATGGGGAGGATGGTGTGACTGACCTCACAGCACTGGCTGCAAGTCTTACCAGTACAATGCCATAACTCATCACATACTGTCAGGTCAAGAAAAACAGCTGGCCAGAAAAGAGACACAACAGTCATGTGACACACAGGGCATGACAGTTCCCAAGGTTCATGAAATAGAGACTGGGTCAGAAATGGCACTTTACAATAGGATGTAATGCAAAACTTGCGGTATGCCTCCACTGTGAGAGCTTTGTAGAAAATATATTAATCATTAATTCTTGGAAGGCAAACAGAGGCATAAAATGTTGTTAACATTGTCCATCACATACTGTAGAGAACTTTTAGTTGTTGTTGTTGTTGTTGTTGTTTTGGAAAAAGGTAGAATATATCGTGGGCTGATTCAAACTTATTGCATAATGACCTCTACTACTAAGTACATCTGTCGGGAGCTGAAATCACACAGATGAGCAACTACATCAGATTCATGCAGAGCTGGATATAACACCCAGGCCTCTGAGGAAACCAATCAAGTACTTTAACAACTTATCTCTTCTCTAATTTGATAGAGGGCATGTATAGACAGCCACATAATAAGCAAGTGTGTACATTTTCTAGGCTCAGTAATGAAAGGGGAAAATACAAAGTAACCTCTATCTCATCACACTATGAGATAACCAGGACACATGTTACTCCTGGGCCCATCCTTCAAAGTGATGCAGAGTTAGAAGATTTCCCTCAGAGAACACAGTCTTAGCACAGGATCATTACAAACGTGGAGGCTGAGAAATCCTAAGACCTAGAGATAACGGATGACTACAGGAAGACTCTTCTCTGAGGGTGCTGAAAGCTTGCAGAGATGAGCTCACAGTGTGATAGTATCTAAAGTCCCATAAATGCCCAATACAGACTAAACCCAGCATGGGGATAAAAAATGAGAGATCCCACCCTTAGGTGTAAGCTATTGGAACCTGAGAGCTCCTGGAAAGAGAGTGTCAGTTTTCACTAAGGGTGTGGCCAGTTATATAAGGACAGCACAAACTGGACTGAATGGAAGAAGGGAGGAGCAGATAGTTAGGAGAGAAGGAAGGGCACTGGACGGGGAAAGAGCTTGGGAGAGAGTTGAATTAAACCACATGGCTTAATATTTTAAACCACTGATTGCTAAAATGAGGAAGAAAGAGAGAGCTGGTATTCCAGCAAAGATTGATAGCAGATACAAACTTAAATTTCAGTGAGATTTGGAGTAATGCACTTGGTACACCAGAAGGAATAAATGGCTGTCTGAGGACCAAAAACAAACAAACAAACAAACAACAACAACAAAAAATCAAGCAAATGACTAAAGATACTGTCATGAAGATTGACTCAGAAATAGAGAAGCAGCCCAATGGTTAAGGCACTGATTGCTCTGGCAGAGGGCCTGAGCTCAAACCCAAGCACCCGTATTGTGATTCACAAAAAGTTGAGACCCAGGGAATCCAGTGATCTCTTCTGAACACAACATATACAAGGCAAGCACATGTTGCACACAAACACATGTTGCACACACACACACACACACAAACATATGAAAGCAAAATACTCATACCTGTAAATTAAATAGATCTAAAATGAAAATTTTAAAACATAAACACTCACACAAAACATGCAGGAAGAGACAGATAACAAGATGATTCAGACCACTCTAACCACTTTGACATTAAACAGAATATCTAGCCAGAATATCAATAAGGCATCAGCAAACACCACAAGCACAACTTCAGACCAAGTGCTCCATTATGCAAAAAGCATCCAAGACACAAAGATTCCACAACAATCTCCAGGACAGGCCACTGCAGGTCACTAGACAGGTCTCTGGATTAAGAAATGAGCTCAACTGGGCAGTGGTGGCACACACCTTTAATCCCAGCACCTGAGAGGCAGAGGCAGGAGGATTGCTGAGTTTGAGGCCACCCTGATCTACAAAGTGAGTTCCAGGACAGCCAGGGCTATACAGAGAAACCCTGTCTCCCAAACCTCCCCACCCCCAAAAGAGAAGAAGAAGAAGAAGAAGGAGAAGAAGAAGAAGAAGAAGAAGAAGAAGAAGAAGAAGAAGAAGAAGAAGAAGAAGAAGAGGAGGAGGAGGAGGAGGAGGAGGAGGAGGAGGAGGAGGAGGGTGGGGGAGGGGGAGAAGGGGCAGGAAGATGAGGAAGAGGAACAGGAAGAAGAAGAAGGAAGAAGAAGGAGAAGAAGAAGAAGAGGAGGAGGAGGAGGGTGGGGGAGGGAGTGAAGGGGCAGGAAGATGAGGAAGAGGAACAGGAAGAAGAAGAAGAAGGAAGAAGGAGAAGAAGAAGAAGAAGTAGAAGGAGAAGGAGAACAAGAGGAGGAGGAGGAAGGGGAGGGGGAGAGGAAGGGGAGGAGGAGGAGGAGGAGGAGGAGGAGGAGGAGGAGAAGAAGAAGAAGAAGAAGAAGAAGAAGAAGAAGAAGAAGAAGAAGAAGAAGAAGAAGAAGAAGAAGAAGAAGAAGAAGAAGAAGAAGAAGAAGAAGAAGAAAAAGAAGAAGAAGGAGGAGGAGAAGCAGCAGCAGCAGCAGCAGCTCACATCAAGAAAAACCTCAGCCAGAAAGAGAAAAAAATACACAAGTTTATCAAATGAAATGGGGAAATAAGAACTCTCATGGGATTGAACAGCAAATTTCCAAACCAGAAGTTCAGGGGAAGAAACAAAAATACATTCAGGTTAGTAAGGAGGGTAAGCTGGTGGACAGGGTAAGGAAAAGGGAAGATGTGGGGATAAAGACTCAATCAACACACAGTATACACAGAAATGGAATTCATATAGACTTAAAATTATAAACACAGGAGTCAGAGAGGTGGCTCACATCTCTCATCACTGCACTTTTGAATCATAGGGGGGAGATCTCTATGAAGGCCAGTTTAGACTGGTCTACATAACCAGATCCAAGTCAACCAGGACGACATAGCCAGGGACTGTCTCCATACAACCACAAAGATAACTAAACCCATCAGCATAGGGAAAAAGATAGTAGAGAAAAAATTAAAACACCAAACATTGAAACCTACAGAGGAAATTTGGCTTGTACCTCGCAGGTAGAGAATGTGCTTAGAACACTAGAGGCTGTTCCATCAATCCCTAATGAAAAATAAACAGGCAAAATGCAATTTTCCTGAGCTCTTTCTTTTGAACTGTGCCACCGTGCAGATACAAACATGTCAATATTTGGCGAGGCACTGCAGGGCAAGTGAGTCATTTTTGAGGTTGAATTCAGAGACACCACTGAGGAAGTCAAGACTAAGACCCAGGACCAAGAAGTCATGTCATCAAAACTCTAGCAGCTGCGGATACTTCCCACCAGCAGATGGAGAAACATGAAAACCTGGATGACTACAACATCCAAAAAGATCAAGCCTGCAGTTGGTGCTGGGCCTGTGTGGTGGCATTCTCCACCAACCACAAAGCTAGCTTCCCAAGTTTACAACTGCAACACAATGATACACTGGTGCTCACAAATAATGCCCATGCCTGCACCACTGTGTGTTGAACTTCAACAGAACCATGGCAACCATCTTACCAAAAGCAATCTACAGATTCAATGCAGTCCCATCAAAATTCCAACTCCATTCTTCATAGATTTAGAAAGGGCAATTCTCAAATTCATTGGAATAACAAAAAAACCGAGGATAGCGAAAGGGACCCTTAACAATAAAAGAATTTCTTTGGAAATCACCATCCCTGACCTCAATCTATACTATAGAGCAATAGTGATAAAAACTGCATGGAATTGGTACAGATACAGACAGGTACATCATTGAGGTAAAACTGAAGACCCAGAAGTGAACCCACACAGCTATGGTTACTTGAACTTTGACAAAGGAACTAAAACTATCCAGGGGGGAAAAAGACAGCATTTTCAACAAATGGTTCTGGTTCAACTGGCAATCTGCATGTAGAAGAATGCAGATCGATCCATTTTTATCTCCTTGTACAAAGCTCAAGTCCAAGTGGATCTAGGACCTCCACCTAAAGCCAGATATGCTGAATCTAATATAAGAAAATGTGTGGAAGAGCCTCAAATTCATAGGCTGGCATGACCACCCAGTTCTCCCAGAGTCTAGACCACCAACTAAGGAGTATACCTGGAGGAGTCCATGGCTCAAGATACATATGTAGCAGAGAATGGACTCTCTGACAGCAATGGGAGGTGTAGTGGCTATTCCTGGTTGTCAACTTGACAATATTTGGAATGAACTACAATCTGGAATTGGAAGGCTCACCAGTGACCCTTATCTGGAGGCTTGGAGATCCTTATCTGGATCTTTGTTATTAGACGCGTTCTCACGACCGGCCAGGAAGAACACCACAGACCAGAATCTTCTGCGGCAAAGCTTTATTTCTTACATCTTCAGGAGCAAGAGTGTAAGAAGCAAGAGAGCAAGAAGCAAGAGAGAGAGAAAACGAAACCCCGTCCCTTTTTAAGGAGAATTCTCCTTCGCCTAGGACGTGTCACTCCCTGATTGGCTGCAGCCCATCGGCCGAGTTGACGTCACGGGGAAGGCAGAGCACATGGAGTGAAGAACCACCCTCGGCACATGCGCAGATTATTTGTTTACCACTTAGAACACAGCTGTCAGCGCCATCTTGTAACGGCGAATGTGGGCGCGGCTCCCAACAGGCAACTCCCCTCATTGGCTGCAACTGTGCTTGAGGGCAGAGCTACAGAGCCTTTCTGAAGGGATTGGGTACAGGGTGTGGCACTGGAGGCAGGGCAGTCCCCATGACATGGTCATATATCAGCAGCCCCACAGAAAGAGGAACTGCCCTCCTCAGGACCATGCTCTGACTTCCTCAATGGTGGGACTAGGCCAGGCAGTAGACCCTCTGCCATTAGGTTTTACACAGATGGCGATTCCTCATCCCACCAGTGTCTGCCTCACCTGTGCACATTACTGTCATGGCCGTTTTGTAGCAAACATGTGTGAACATTTCACCCAACAGTACATATTTACGTGTGGCTTTCTTTGTTCCTCTTCATTTTATGTGAACTATTTCTTTCTTTTCAACAGTTTTGATGTTTCTGAGAAGGATCTTCCTGTATATCTGCCTGGAGTGTGATTTACAGCTTTTTCTTCTTAGTCTCAAGTGATGCATTACCACTGGGCATTACAATTTGTTTTTTGTTTTTCTTTTTATGTGTGTTTTACCTTCCAATTTTAAGGGTACATATTTCTATTCAGTTTTTAGTGTTTGTTTTTGTGTCTCTATGTTGTTTGTATATACATATGCATGTGTGTCAAAGCACATGTATGGAGGTCAGAATACAACTTCAGCAATCAGTTTTCCTTGTCCAGTGTGGTTCCTGTCAACATAGTCAGGCCTTATTTTGGCAGCAGACACTTATGTACTGAGCCACATCACTGTCCCAACTCCTACCATCATCGTTTTCCTAAGTCCTTCTGCTCTTTCCACAAATTATTTTGTCATGGGGTTACTGGTCCACACAGGTGCAGGTTTATTTGAGTTTCTTGGGATACAGGTTGTAGGTGTACAAATATGACCATAATTCTTTTTTTTTAAAATGAATCATTCCATTTGTTTACATCTCAAATGATATTCCACTTCCTGGTACTCCCTTCACCAACCCCCCATCCTACACATGGCATCCCCATTTTTTTTGCCTGTATGAGAGTGCCCCCTCACCCCTCCACACTCTCGCCCACTGCTCAAACATCCCCCTACTCTGGGGCCTCAAAGTAGTCTTCCCTCCTGTATTAGTCAGGGTTCTCTAGAGTCACAGAACTTATGGATAGTCTCTAGAAAGTAAAGGAATTTATTGATGACTTACAGTCAGCAGCCCAATTCCCAACAATTGTTCAGTCACAGCTGTGAATGGAAGTCCAAGGATCTAGCAGTTACTCAAACTCACACAGCAAGCAGGCAAAGGAGCAAGAGCTAGAGCTAGACTCCCTTCTTCCAATGTCCTTATATTGTCTCCAGCAGAAGGTGTAGCCCAGATTAAAGGTGTGTTCCTAAAACTCGGAGATTCAATCTTCTGGAATCCATAGCCACTATGGCTCAAGATCTTCAAACCAAGATCTGTTGGGAGCCGCGCCCACATTCGCCGTTACAAGATGGCGCTGACAGCTGTGTTCTAAGTGGTAAACAAATAATCTGCGCATGTGCCGAGGGTGGTTCTTCACTCCATGTGCTCTGCCTTCCCCGTGACGTCAACTCGGCCGATGGGCTGCAGCCAATCAGGGAGTGACACGTCCTAGGCGAAGGAGAATTCTCCTTAAAAAGGGACGGGGTTTCGTTTTCTCTCTCTCTTGCTTCTTGCTCTCTTGCTTCTTACACTCTTGCTCCTGAAGATGTAAGAAATAAAGCTTTGCCGCAGAAGATTCTGGTCTGTGGTGTTCTTCCTGGCCGGTCGTGAGAACGCGTCTAATAACAATTGGTGCCGAATTCCGGGACGAGAAATTCCGGGACGAGAAAAAACTCGGGACTGGCGCAAGGAAGATCCCTCATTCCAGAACCAGAACTGCGGGTCGCGGTAATAAAGGTTCCCGTAAAGCAGACTGTTAAGAAGGATTCAACTGTATGAATTCAGAACTTTTCAGCTGGGGAACGAGAGTACCAGTGAGTACAGCTTTACGAGGTAAGCCTGGCCTTGAACTTTCTAACGAAATTCAAGACAGTCTATCAGAAGTAAAGTGGAATATGTTTGGCCTTGAATTTTTTCTGGTGTTAGGAGCCCTTTTGTTCCTTTTCACATGTTATCAAGTGATTAAGATAGGGCTGAAGATTCTAGATGAAATTCAGGACAAGCTATCAGAAGTAAAGCGGGGAGAGAGAGTAGGAGCAAAGAGAAAATATGGTACACAAAATAAGTATACAGGCCTTTCCAAGGGTCTTGAACCCGAGGAAAAGTTAAGGTTAGGTAGGAATACCTGGAGAGAGATTAGAAGAAAAAGAGGAAAAAGGGAAAAGAAGAAAGATCAATTAGCGGAGGTCTCTAGGAAAAGGAGCCTGTGCTCATCGCTGGATGGGCTCGGGGAGCCAGCTCTTAGTAGCTCTGAAGCAGGTGAAGAATCCTCCTCTGAGGAAACAGACTGGGAGGAAGAAGCAGCCCATTACCAGCCAGCTAATTGGTCAAGAAAAAAGCCAAAAGCGGCTGGCGAAGGCCAGTTTGCTGATTGGCCTCAGGGCAGTCGGCTTCAAGGTCCGCCCTATGCGGAGTCCCCGCCCTGCGTAGTGCGTCAGCAATGCGCAGAGAGGCAGTGCGCAGAGAGGCAGTGCGCAGACTCATTCATTCCCAGAGAGGAACAAAGGAAAATACAACAGGCATTTCCGGTCTTTGAAGGAGCCGAGGGTGGGCGTGTCCACGCTCCGGTAGAATACTTACAAATTAAAGAAATTGCCGAGTCGGTTCGTAAATACGGAACCAATGCTAATTTTACCTTGGTGCAGTTAGACAGGCTCGCTGGCATGGCACTAACTCCTGCTGACTGGCAAACGGTTGTAAAAGCCGCTCTCCCTAGTATGGGCAAATATATGGAATGGAGAGCGCTTTGGCACGAAGCTGCACAAGCGCAGGCCCGAGCAAACGCAGCTGCTTTGACTCCAGAGCAGAGAGATTGGACTTTTGACTTGTTAACGGGTCAGGGAGCTTATTCTGCTGATCAGACAAACTACCATTGGGGAGCTTATGCCCAGATTTCTTCCACGGCTATTAGGGCCTGGAAGGCGCTCTCTCGAGCAGGTGAAACCACTGGTCAGTTAACAAAGATAATCCAGGGACCTCAGGAATCCTTCTCAGATTTTGTGGCCAGAATGACAGAGGCAGCAGAGCGTATTTTTGGAGAGTCAGAGCAAGCTGCGCCTCTAATAGAACAGCTAATCTATGAGCAAGCCACAAAGGAGTGCCGAGCGGCCATAGCCCCAAGAAAGAACAAAGGCTTACAAGACTGGCTCAGGGTCTGTCGAGAGCTTGGGGGACCTCTCAGCAATGCAGGTTTAGCGGCTGCCATCCTTCAATCCCAAAACCGCTCCATGAGCAGAAATAATCAGAGGACATGTTTTAACTGCGGAAAGCCTGGGCATTTTAAGAAAGATTGCAGAGCTCCAGATAAACAGGGAGGGACTCTCACTCTTTGCTCTAAGTGTGGTAAGGGTTATCATAGAGCTGACCAGTGTCGCTCTGTGAGGGATATAAAGGGCAGAGTCCTTCCCCCACCTGATAGTCAATCAACTGATGTGCCAAAAAACGGGTCATCGGGCCCTCGGTCCCAGGGCCCTCAAAGATATGGGAACCGGTTTGTCAGGACCCAGGAAGCAGTCAGAGAGGCGACCCAGGAAGACCCACAAGGGTGGACCTGCGTGCCGCCTCCGACTTCCTATTAATGCCTCAAATGAGTATTCAGCCGGTGCCAGTGGAGCCTATACCATCCTTGCCCCCGGGAACCATGGGCCTTATTCTCGGCCGGGGTTCACTCACCTTGCAGGGCTTAGTAGTCCACCCTGGAGTTATGGATTGTCAACATTCCCCTGAAATACAGGTCCTGTGCTCAAGCCCTAAAGGCGTTTTTTCTATTAGTAAAGGAGATAGGATAGCTCAGCTGCTGCTCCTCCCTGATAATACCAGGGAAAAATCTGCAGGACCTGAGATAAAGAAGATGGGCTCCTCAGGAAATGATTCTGCCTATTTGGTTGTATCTTTAAATGATAGACCTAAGCTCCGCCTTAAGATTAATGGAAAAGAGTTTGAAGGCATCCTTGATACCGGAGCAGATAAAAGTATAATTTCTACACATTGGTGGCCCAAAGCATGGCCCACCACAGAGTCATCTCATTCATTACAGGGCCTAGGTTATCAATCATGTCCCACTATAAGCTCCATTGCCTTGACGTGGGAATCCTCTGAAGGGCAGCAAGGGAAATTCATACCTTATGTGCTCCCACTCCCGGTTAACCTCTGGGGAAGGGATATTATGCAGCATTTGGGCCTTATTTTGTCCAATGAAAACGCCCCATCGGGAGGGTATTCAACTAAAGCAAAAAATATCATGGCAAAGATGGGTTATAAAGAAGGAAAAGGGTTAGGACATCAAGAACAGGGAAGGATAGAGCCCATCTCACCTAATGGAAACCAAGACAGACAGGGTCTGGGTTTTCCTTAGCGGCCATTGGGGCAGCACGACCCATACCATGGAAAACAGGGGACCCAGTGTGGGTTCCTCAATGGCACCTATCCTCTGAAAAACTAGAAGCTGTGATTCAACTGGTAGAGGAACAATTAAAATTAGGCCATATTGAACCCTCTACCTCACCTTGGAATACTCCAATTTTTGTAATTAAGAAAAAGTCAGGAAAGTGGAGACTGCTCCATGACCTCAGAGCCATTAATGAGCAAATGAACTTATTTGGCCCAGTACAGAGGGGTCTCCCTGTACTTTCCGCCTTACCACGTGGCTGGAATTTAATTATTATAGATATTAAAGATTGTTTCTTTTCTATACCTTTGTGTCCAAGAGATAGGCCCAGATTTGCCTTTACCATCCCCTCTATTAATCACATGGAACCTGATAAGAGGTATCAATGGAAGGTCTTACCACAGGGAATGTCCAATAGTCCTACAATGTGCCAACTTTATGTGCAAGAAGCTCTTTTGCCAGTGAGGGAACAATTCCCCTCTTTAATTTTGCTCCTTTACATGGATGACATCCTCCTGTGCCATAAAGACCTTACCATGCTACAAAAGGCATATCCTTTTCTACTTAAAACTTTAAGTCAGTGGGGTTTACAGATAGCCACAGAAAAGGTCCAAATTTCTGATACAGGACAATTCTTGGGCTCTGTGGTGTCCCCAGATAAGATTGTGCCCCAAAAGGTAGAGATAAGAAGAGATCACCTCCATACCTTAAATGATTTTCAAAAGCTGTTGGGAGATATTAATTGGCTCAGACCTTTTTTAAAGATTCCTTCTGCTGAGTTAAGGCCTTTGTTTAGTATTTTAGAAGGAGATCCTCATATCTCCTCCCCTAGGACTCTTACTCTAGCTGCTAACCAGGCCTTACAAAAGGTGGAAAAAGCCTTACAGAATGCACAATTACAACGTATTGAGGATTCGCAGCCTTTCAGTTTGTGTGTCTTTAAGACAGCACAATTGCCAACTGCAGTTTTGTGGCAGAATGGGCCATTGTTGTGGATCCATCCAAACGTATCCCCAGCTAAAATAATAGATTGGTATCCTGATGCAATTGCACAGCTTGCCCTTAAAGGTCTAAAAGCAGCAATCACCCACTTTGGGCAAAGTCCATATCTTTTAATTGTACCTTATACCGCTGCACAGGTTCAAACCTTGGCAGCCACATCTAATGATTGGGCAGTTTTAGTTACCTCCTTTTCAGGAAAAATAGATAACCATTATCCAAAGCATCCAATCTTACAGTTTGCCCAAAATCAATCTGTTGTGTTTCCACAAATAACAGTAAGAAACCCACTTAAAAATGGGATTGTGGTATATACTGATGGATCAAAAACTGGCATAGGTGCCTATGTGGCTAATGGTAAAGTGGTATCCAAACAGTATAATGAAAATTCACCTCAAGTGGTAGAATGTTTAGTGGTCTTAGAAGTTTTAAAAACCTTTTTAGAACCCCTTAATATTGTGTCAGATTCCTGTTATGTGGCTAATGCAGTAAATCTTTTAGAAGTGGCTGGAGTGATTAAGCCTTCCAGTAGAGTTGCCAATATTTTTCAGCAGATACAATTAGTTTTGTTATCTAGAAGATCTCCTGTTTATATTACTCATGTTAGAGCCCATTCAGGCCTACCTGGCCCCATGGCTCTGGGAAATGATTTGGCAGATAAGGCCACTAAAGTGGTGGCTGCTGCCCTATCATCCCCAGTAGAGGCTGCAAGAAATTTTCATAACAATTTTCATGTGACGGCTGAAACATTACGCAGTCGTTTCTCCTTGACAAGAAAAGAAGCCCGTGACATTGTTACTCAATGTCAAAGCTGCTGTGAGTTCTTGCCAGTTCCTCATGTGGGAATTAACCCACGCGGTATTCGACCTCTACAGGTCTGGCAAATGGATGTTACACATGTTTCTTCCTTTGGAAAACTTCAATATCTCCATGTGTCCATTGACACATGTTCTGGCATCATGTTTGCTTCTCCGTTAACCGGAGAAAAAGCCTCACATGTGATTCAACATTGCCTTGAGGCATGGAGTGCTTGGGGGAAACCCAGACTCCTTAAGACTGATAATGGACCAGCTTATACGTCTCAAAAATTCCAACAGTTCTGCCGTCAGATGGACGTGACCCACCTGACTGGACTTCCATACAACCCTCAAGGACAGGGTATTGTTGAGCGTGCGCATCGCACCCTCAAAGCCTATCTTATAAAACAGAAGAGGGGAACTTTTGAGGAGACTGTACCCCGAGCACCAAGAGTGTCGGTGTCTATGGCACTCTTTACACTCAATTTTTTAAATATTGATGCTCATGGCCATACTGCGGCTGAACGTCATTGTACAGTGCCAGATAGGCCCAATGAGATGGTTAAATGGAAAAATGTCCTTGATAATAAATGGTATGGCCCGGATCCTATTTTGATAAGATCCAGGGGAGCTATCTGTGTTTTCCCACAGAATGAAGACAACCCATTTTGGGTACCAGAAAGACTCACCCGAAAAATCCAGACTGACCAAGGGAATACTAATGTCCCTCGTCTTGGTGATGTCCAGGGCGTCAATAATAAAGAGAGAGCAGCGTTGGGGGATAATGTCGACATTTCCACTCCCAATGACGGTGATGTATAATGCTCAAGTATTCTCCTGCTTTTTTACCACTAACTAGGAACTGGGTTTGGCCTTAATTCAGACAGCCTTGGCTCTGTCTGGACAGGTCCAGATGACTGACACCATTAACACTTTGTCAGCCTCAGTGACTACAGTCATAGATGAACAGGCCTCAGCTAATGTCAAGATACAGAGAGGTCTCATGCTGGTTAATCAACTCATAGATCTTGTCCAGATACAACTAGATGTATTATGACAAATAACTCAGCAGGGATGTGAACAAAAGTTTCCGGGATTGTGTGTTATTTCCATTCAGTATGTTAAATTTACTAGGGCAGCTAATTTGTCAAAAAGTCTTTTTCAGTATATGTTACAGAATTGGATGGCTGAATTTGAACAGATCCTTCGGGAATTGAGACTTCAGGTCAACTCCACGCGCTTGGACCTGTCGCTGACCAAAGGATTACCCAATTGGATCTCCTCAGCATTTTCCTTCTTTAAAAATTGGGTGGGATTAATATTATTTGGAGATACACTTTGCTGTGGATTAGTGTTGCTTCTTTGATTGGTCTGTAAGCTTAAGGCCTAAACTAGGAGAGACAAGGTGGTTATTGCCCAGGCGCTTGCAGGACTAGAACATGGAGCTCCCCCTGATATATGGTTATCTATGCTTAGGCAATAGGTCGCTGGCCACTCAGCTCTTATATCTCACGAGGCTAGACTCATTGCACGGGATAGAGTGAGTGTGCTTCAGCAGCCCGAGAGAGTTGCAAGGCTAAGCACTGCAATGGAAAGGCTCTGCGGCATATATGAGCCTATTCTAGGGAGACATGTCATCTTTCATGAAGGTTCAGTGTCCTAGTTCCCTTCCCCCAGGCAAAACGACACGGGAGCAGGTCAGGGTTGCTCTGGGTAAAAGCCTGTGAGCCTAAGAGCTAATCCTGTACATGGCTCCTTTACCTACACACTGGGGATTTGACCTCTATCTCCACTCTCATTAATATGGGTGGCCTATTTGCTCTTATTAAAAGGATAGGGGGAGATGTTGGGAGCCGCCCCCACATTCGCCGTTACAAGATGGCGCTGACATCCTGTGTTCTAAGTGGTAAACAAATAATCTGCGCATGTGCCAAGGGTATCTTATGACTACTTGTGCTCTGCCTTCCCCGTGACGTCAACTCGGCCGATGGGCTGCAGCCAATCAGGGAGTGACACGTCCGAGGCGAAGGAGAATGCTCCTTAAGAGGGACGGGGTTTCGTTTTTCTCCCTCTCTTGCTTCTTGCTCTCTTGCTTCTTAAGCTCTTGCTCCTGAAGATGTAAGAAATAAAGCTTTGCCGCAGAAGATTCTGGTCTGTGGTGTTCTTCCTGGCCGGTCGTGAGAACGCGTCTAATAACAGTTGCCATGTCCTCCTGCACCTTCACAGCCCTGCTCTGTCTTGGTGAGATGTGAAGAGGGGGAGGGGATACTGATGTCTGGAAATGATCATGGCCTGTAGACCAGCACTCACCCAAAAGGAAACCCCAGGGTCTCAGATGTTTCTGCAGACTTCCTCAGCCTTAGGGACAAATCTCTTACAAAGGACTCTCTTCCAGGACTGACTCTGAGCCTCTGGATCCCAGTGCTGACAGGTGAGTGTGTCTGCAGCTGACCTGAAATGCTCTTTTCTTCATATCCAGGAGCTATGCCTGGGCTGTGATGGTGGAAAACACCACCTGTGTGATAGTCCTGTGGGTGGTAGAAATGTCATGGGGTTAAGGACTGCAATCTGAGTGTGTTTGTCCTGAGTCCTAGTTGCTCTGTTACTTGCAGGGTCCCTCCCTAAGCCTATCCTCAGAGTAGAGCCAGACTCTGTGGTCTCCAGAAGGACTAAGGTGACCTTCTTGTGTGAGGAGACAATTGGAGCCAATGAGTACCGCCTCTATAAAGATGGAAAGCTATATAAAACCGTAACAAAGAACAAACAGAAGCCAGAAAACAAGGCTGAATTCTCACTTTCAAATGTAGACCTGAGTAATGCAGGTCAATATCGATGTTCCTACAGCACCCAGGATGAATCATCAGGCTACAGTGACCTCCTGGAGCTGGTGGTGACAGGTGAGAGACACACAGGATCCTAGGCCTCAGGTTATAACTGTCCAGACTTGGCTCTGTTAACAGGAATGCCCACCCTCACTGTGGGAACCTCAGAGCCTAGGAGAATAATGAGGCCTGCGGACATTTAACTGACTCCTCCTTCTCTCCTAGAAGACTACTGGACACCCAGCCTTTCAGCCCAGGCCAGCCCAGTGGTAACTTCAGGAGGGTATGTCACCCTCCAGTGTGAGTCCTCGCAGAGCTATCACAGGTTCATTTTGACTGTAGAAGGACCACAGAATCTCATATGGAGACAAGACTCACAGTATAACTACTCTACAAGGAAGTACCACGCCCTGTTCTCTGTGGGCCCTGTGACCCCCAACCAGAGATGGATATGCAGATGCTACAGTTATGACAGGAATAGACCATATGTGTTCTCAGCTCCAAGTGAATCCGTGGAGTTCCTGGTCTCAGGTGAGGAACCTCAGCCTTCCATAGAATGATATTGAAATCATACAGGTTTCAGAGACCACTTGATGTGCGGTGTATGTGGGGATCCAGGGCTCTTTTGAACTTTGACACAGAGCACAGGAATCAGTGAGTCCAAGACTCACAGTGACAGCCAAGCCCAGAGTGCCCATTAGGGAGATGATTCTTTATAAGGGCTTCGGTTACTCTGGATCAGCTTTAGCACAATCCACCAGAGCTCAGAGATTCTGGAATAACAGAGAGAGGAAGGATGATGGTAGCTAGAGAGGTTGAGGATACCCGGAGGACACGCCCTGGAGAGCACAGAATCAACTAATCAGGAATCCTAAGGGCTCACAGAGCCAGCATGTGTGTACCCTAGGACCTCTGCATACATTCTGCTCCAAATGATAACAATTTTTATAGCCTGGTATGGTGGCACATGTCTTTAATTCCTGCACTCTGGAGGCAGAGTCAGGGGGATTTCTGAATTCCAAGAAATCCAGGGATATACAGAGAAACCCTGTCCTGCAAAAAAACAAAAACCTAAAACAAAACAAAACAAAAAAAACTTTTTTATTGGTAGGGGGATTATATGTCACTATGTGGTCCTGATATATTTACCTAGAACTCATTCTGTAGATCAGGCCAGCCTCCAACTAAGATATCCACCTGCCTCTAACTCTGCCACCTTTTACGCAGTTTACATGTGTGTTCCAGAAGCACCTGGCTTGCTTCAGTTTCTTATTGGACTCGTAACAGTGGGAGTGGGGATCTCTCTGACACTTTTGCCTACACATGGGATCTTTGTGTTCCTAGTGGCTTGCCTTGTCCAGTCCTAATATGAGGGTGTGGGCCTACTATTCTTGCATCTTTTTATGCTATGTTCAGTCAATATCACTAAAAAGCCTTCTCTTTGAAACAGAGAAGCAGTGAATCTGGGAGAGAGTGGAGGAGGGGAGGTTTGTGTCATATCAGGAAGGAGGGAAGAATTGGAAGTTGTCTTCTGGTGAATTGTATGGGAGAAGGATGAAAACGACAAAGGCAACATCTTCTGGTGGGACATTCTCTGTGCCACTTTCCAACACACCCATGTGCTTCACTCTGATTTCTATGTAGGTAATCTCCAAAAACCAACCATCAAGGCTGAACCAGGATCTGTGATCACCTCCAAAAGAGCAATGACTATCTGGTGTCAGGGGAACCTGGATACAGAAGTATATTTTCTGCATAATGAGGGAAGCCAAAAAACAGAAAGCACACAGACCCTACAGGAGCCTGGGAACAAGGGCAAGTTCTTCATCCCTTCTGTGACACAACAACAAGCAGGGCAATATCGCTGTTATTGTTACAGCTCAGCTGGTTGGTCACAGCCCAGTGACACCCTGGAGCTCCTGGTGACAGGTAAGGGGACAGTCAGATTCTCAACCCCAGGCTCTGCTCTCAGGAGACTTCCCTTCCCACAGAGTATCCCAAGAGAACACTGGGATGGTGTGAGAACATGTAACAGACAGCCTCCTTCTCTCCTAGGAATCTATGAACACTATGAACCCAGGCTGTCGGCACTGACCAGCCGTGTGGTGACAGCAGGAGTGAATATAACCCTCCACTGTGCCTCACACAGTCACTATGATAAATTCATTCTCACGAAGGAAGATAAGAAGTTTACCAGCTCACAGGACACAGAGCATATATCTTCTAGTAGACAGTACCAAGCCCTGTTTATGATAGGACCCACAACCCCATCCCACACAGGGACATTCAAATGTTATGGTTACTACAAGAATGCCCCACACCTGTGGACAGTACCTAGTGATCTCCAACAAATACTCATCTCAGGTAAGTCCCCACTATCATTCTCCAAACATTTTCTGAGGCCCTAAGCCCTTTACCACAGGCCTGCCCCTCTGCTGAGTTGCAGGTAGAGAAGGACTAAACGGAGAGCCTGTGTTCTCGAACACTGCCCTGACTGGAAAGAAGAGGGGACATGCACAAGGGCCGGAGAGGAGGGCAAAGGTGTTTGGTAAGAACCAAACCTCAGTCTCTAGCTGTCACCTTCCCTCTAGGGCTGTCCAAGAAGCCCTCTCTGCTGACTCACCAAGGCCATATCCTGGACCCTGGAATGACCCTCACCTTGCAGTGTTTCTCTGACATCAACTATGACAGATTTGCTCTGCACAAGGTGGGGGGAGCTGACATCATGCAGCACTCTAGCCAGCAGACTGACACTGGCTTCTATGTGGCCAACTTCACACTTGGCTATGTGAGTAGCTCCACTGGAGGCCAATACAGATGCTATGGTGCACACAACCTCTCCTCTGAGTGGTCAGCCTCCAGTGACCCCCTGGACATTCTGATCACAGGTGAAGAACTCAACAGACTCAGTCAGGAACCTAGCCTCTGCTCAGGCTCTCAAGGGGGAGCTGGAAAGCTGATGGCCAGGATAGATACAGGAATCCTAAGCAGCAGTGGACACAAGAAGACGAGAACAGGAGTTGAGCTCAGTCAGAGAAAAGAGACAGAGGCCCAGGTTCTCAGGATGGAGTCATGTGTGATTCCAGCTCAGAACAAGGAAGCTAGCCTCTCATCATGCCTCTTCTCTTTAGGACAGCTCCCTATCACTCCTTCCCTCTCAGTGAAGCCTAACTACACAGTGCACTCAGGAGAGACCGTGAGCCTGCTGTGTTGGTCAATGGACTCTGTGGATACTTTCATTCTGTCCAAGGAGGGATCGGCCCAGCAACCCCTGCGATTAAAATCAAAGTCCCATGATCAGCAGTCCCAGGCAGAATTCTCCATGAGTGCTGTGACCTCCCATCTCTCAGGCATCTACAGGTGCTGTGGTGCTCAAGATTAATCTTTCTACCTCTTGTCATCTGCCAGTGCCCCTGTGGAGCTCACAGTCTCAGGTGAGGTGATCCTGACATCTCAGAGTGACTCACAATTAACACTGTATCAGAGCTCTTACTGGGGTGGGATTAAGGGCACAAAAGGAATGGTTAGACATAAGGCACATTACTCAGCACATAATAGGATACCAACAATGATCCTTCATGTAATGTTCACTCACCGGGACAAGTTAGGAGGGCATATGTAGGGGAAACAGCAGGAAGAACAGCCTCTTCTTGTTCTGTTTCCTAGAAACCACTGAATCCTCCACCTGGTCTCCCAAAAGGCCCAACCCACCAATTCGTAAGTATCACTCACATCTTTGTAGGAAATGTGCTGCAAACACAGGCAGCCTAACAACCAGATCCTGTTAATGACACTTCTCATTTCTCAGTCATGTCAGCTTGGGAGTATCAAAGACCAGCAAATATCCCAAAAGAGAAACCAGAGGCTGGGGCTTAACTGTTGGGCTACAGAAGGTAGCATCCAAAGAGAGGCATTGAGCCTCAACTTGGATGATGAGACAGGTGGGTAAGATTGTGAGCAAAGAACCCAGAAAGTTCCCTCCCCATAATAATCCTAAGAAAGAAACATTTCACCTGCATAGAATCTGGCCCGGGATTACTAACAAGACTCTGTTGAAATGTAGACTCAGATGGATAAAGCTACTTAAAGGCTTGATAAAGCTACAGCTGGAGATCCTACTTGGACAGTCCCTTCAATTGCTGGGCTGCTATTTCTCTGAGTATAAATGGGAGAAGCCTGGTTCTCGTGTTGTCTTAGTTAGGGTTTCTATTCCTGCACAAACATCATGACCAAGAACCAACTTGGGGAGGAAAGTGTTTATTCAGCTTATACTTCCATACTGCTGTTCATCACCAAAGGAAGTCAGGACTGGAACTCAAGCAGATCAGAAAGCAGGAGCTGATGCAGAAGCCATGGAGGGATGTTCTTTACTGGCTTGCTTCCCCTGGCTTGCTCAGCATGCTCTATTATAGAACCAAGACTACCAGCTGAGAGATGGCATCAACCACAAGGGGCCTTTCCCCCTTGATCACTAATTGAGAAAATGCCTTACAGTTGTATCTCATGGAGGCATTTCCTCAACTGAAGCTCCTTTCTCTGTGATAACTCCAGCTGTGTCAAGTTTACACACAAAACTAGCTGGTACACGTGTCTATGTATTTTTGGTGATGGTCAAAGCTGTTACCTCTCCTGAAAGAGGAGGTCCACAGAACCTAATTCTGCAGTTGGTCTAGCCCACAGTCTACTGATGCATGGCAAGGGTGGGTCAAATAGCCATGGTGGGGGACTCCGGCTGCTTCAGTCTAGCTCATGGGGCATAATACTAAGATCCTCTATGAGTCTGACATCCACCCTTAGGAGCATCTTCAGGTGCTATACATACCTATCTTCCAATGTGTTGTCATACAGCACTGACTCTGCAGTTCATGGTCAAAGGAAAGAAAATCTAGATCTTTCTGAGATAAAGGAGTGTCTCAGAATTTTACATTTACAATAAATATTAGCTAGCATAGGGTTTAAAGCTACAGAGTGTCAGTCAGATGGATATTCACCCTCATGAGTGTGGGAGGCAACCTGAATCATTCTAGGGATGCTCCCTGCTAATGGAATCCAAAGATTTCAGGTAGTTAGAAAAACCATTTTGGGGAGGCCACAGACATATATAGGATCCTATGCAAGGACTGGTTCCCATTGCCAACCTCTTCTCCTCACTCTCAAATAAACAATATTCACAGGATCCCTGTCAGACCCTCGCTCTCAGTGTAGCCATGGACTATGGTGCCTCTGGAAGAGGTGTAATAATTACAAACCCTGTTTAAACATGATGAAAACAGACTCAAATCCATACCTAATCCATGTCAGACAGAATTCTCTATGATATCTAGAACATAGCAATATTCCCATTAAGGAAAACAAAACCCAAATGTTACAATTGATACCTATTGCCTTGTGAAGTCTGTAACCATTACCTTGTGAGTGAAATATAGAAGATGTGACTGTATGATTCATACTTCACTGAGCAGTGACAGCTACGAATGTCTTAATCTACGCCTTGGTACACCTGTCTGAAAAAGAGAAGGTTAGGAGATGGGACCTCCAGGGACTCTTTAACCTTGACCCTGGGATCTTCTAAAGTGATGGAGAACCGTCACCACTCTCTTCTCACAGTGGAGCACACACTGTTGTTGCAATAACTTTTGCTTCTAAAGCCAAGAAAAGTGAGAGTCATGTCAGTCAGTCTTAGGATCTGTGCCTAACATGCCCTAGTCCTGGTATTGAGGGACTCTTAGGGAAAATCCAGTGGATTAACATCCACTCTCTTTTGTTTTCTTTTTTTTTTTACAGACACAGAAAGAGAGAAAGAGAGAAAGAGAGAGACAGAGACAGAGAGACAGAGACAGAGAGATCAGAAGTAAGGTCAGATCAAGGAAGAAATGGAAGAGTCTGAACGTGACAAGGGAACCAACACTCACTAAAAAAACACACTGAGAATCTGATTCTGTACAACCTCTGATGTCTGGTCTCACTAGTATGCAATTGCTTTTCTATTAGCACAATGTTTGAAGAATTTAGTAAGAATAAGAGAGGGGAACCAGCTATATAACAAGAAACATTCATCCTAGAACTCTATAAGCTTATATGGTGAAAATGATAGGCATCTCCAATACATGATAGAGTGGAACTCAGAAGAAACACTAAGGTCGATTAAGTACAGATACATCCTGCTCCTCTTCTTCTACTATTCTCAGGACCAGCTGATAACATCTGTTCATGCTAGAACATTTCCAAAACCTAGGCAGACGAATAGAGAATTCCATGTCATAGCACAGGAAAGAGTAGAACCTTTTCCTCTCCAGGGACAGCAAGGGCCCTGGTTGGATGCTTAGTTAGGAAACTTCGACCATCCCTAACTTCTGTAACTTCTGTATCTAACTCCACAGCCACAGAGAACCAGGATCACACAACGGAGAATCTCATCAGGATGGGGATGGCAGTCGTGGTCCTCATCGTCCTTTCGATTCTAGCCACTGAGGCTTGGCGAAGCCATAGACAGACCCACCATGCAGCTGGGAACTACTCTGAGGAGAGAAGAATGCATCTTCAATGTTCTACACTCTGGGAAATAAAGATGATGACCCAAAGTTGTCAAAAAAAACGAAAAAAAGAAAAAAACACTGTTGTGGTATTGAGGAACTGCTGTGATAGAATGTCTGGGGAGCAAAAGTTTGGGGTTCATAGGGAAGTGGAATTTGATAATGAGGTGCTTCACCAACAAGTGAATTACTGTCCCTCCACGTACTCGGAGCCTTTGTTTCCTGAACCGACACTCTTCTGAACCCAGAAAGTGAGGGAATAGGCTGTCCCACCTGCCTGGAATATCTTTCACCTGTGGATTGTATTTTTCTGTATTTCTTTATGGGGTTTATTCATTCACATTTAAAGGCCTCTGTCATCTTTATGAATTGTATTTAAGGACAGTTCCTTGTATGTGAGTGAGTGTGCATATACGGGAGGGTTGGGTGTGTGTATTAGCCTACTGCCATTGGGTGTTCTTTCAGGCACCTTGGTGGGCAGGAGCTTGGGAGACAAAGGCTTAGTTGATGTTCCTTGTGGCAGCAGACCTCCTGGAAAGCATGCAGTCCTTGGGGTAGGAAATGGAGTACTCAGTGTAGGTTATTGCTCTTTCCTAAGTATTCAGGGGAGTTGGCAGGACAGGGCTTGGTGAGGAGATGCTTAACTGGTATCCTGTAGGATGGCAGCCCTCTGAGTAATCAGGCAGGGTTGTGGCTGCTACTATTTTTTAAAGGAACAAACCAATAAAATGACTCCTGGGTCAATGTCTTGCTCAGCAACTATCAGAGCAGCTTCCTCCTGCAGGAGATGGGAACTTATGCAGAAATCCAAAACTGAAACTGCAGAGAAAGATCTGAAAATACTGAATCCTGAATGGATAAACACTTGCAAAAGAACATTTAGTTTTTCTAACAAGTCACACTGGTACACAAAGCACACTGAAGGGCAGGTCTCATGCCCAGTGGTACGTGGCCAACATAAAATGAACTCACTGGTATTTTCGAAGACTGTGCTTATAATGCTTGTCTGTTACTTATATATTATGATGACCTGTCATGTGTTTTTAGAAGATCTCAGGGAATTCATAATGTAGATGTATAAAAAAATCATAGAACTACACACCTCACAAATGTACAGTTCTATTGACCAATGACTCCTGTATAATTAGCAAAAAGATTTTCTTTGTTTTTTTCTTCTATTTTTCTATTCTGTATGACTACTTACATTATTGTGCCTAATGTCATTTCACTGTGAATTTCATTTTTATTTTTTTGTGATTTAAATGCATTTATACATCAAATGTATTAGTAACAAGTACTTTGAGAATCATATAATACATAAAAATTTGTTCAACTTCTATATTCACATCCTTTCATACCCTAAATTATCATTAATAAATATTCAATACTATCCTTAACTGAGGATTCTGCATCTAATGTTGAATCCTAAATTGATTCAAAACATACAAAATATTCTTTGGGAGTTAAGCATAGTAAAAAAGCATAAAATACTAAAAATGAATCATCAAGAAATATATTCAAAGGCCCTGATATGATACCACCTGACATAGTGAGAGAGTAATTAAAATACATAAGATTTCTTTGTACAATATCTAACAATCATTTTATTTAAAAAAGTTTATCAGCGTTTCTAGGAGAGAAATGATTTTGTCAGTAAGTAGATTTTAAAATTTTCTTTTTTTTTCAGTTTAATTTTTTTATTATTATTAGGTATTTTCCTCGTTTACATTTTCAATGCTATCCCAAAGGTCCCCCATACACACACCCCCAATCCCCTACCCACCCACTCCCCCTTTTTGGCCCTGGCGTTCCCCTGTACTGGGGCATATAAAGTTTGCAAGTCAAATGGGCCTCTCTTTGCAGTGATGGCCAACTAGGCCATCTTTTGATACATATGCAACTAAAGACAAGAGCTCCCAGGTACTGGTTAGTTCATATTGTTGTTCCACCTATAGGGTTGCAGTTCCCTTTAGCTCCTTGGGTAATTTCTCTAGCTCCTCCATTGGGGGCCCTGTGATCCATACAATAGCTGACTGTGAGCATCCACTTCTGTGTTTGCTATGCCCTGGCATAGTCTCAGAAGAGAGAGCTATATCTGGGTCCTTTCAGCAAAATCTTGCTAGTGTATGCAATGGTGTCAGCATTTGGAAGCTGATTATGGGATGATCCCTGCATATGGCAATCACTAGATGGTCCGTCCTTTCATCACAGCTCCAAATTTTGTCTCTGTAACTCCTTCCATGGGTGTTTTGTTCCCATTTCTAAGAAAGGGTAAAGTGTCCACACTTTGGTCTTCGTTCTTCTTGAATTTCATGCATTTGGCAAGTTGTATCTTATATCTTGGGTATCCTAAGTTTCTGGGCTAATATCCACTTATCAGCGAGTACATATTGTGCGAGTTCCTTTGTGATTGGGTTACTTCACTCAGGATGATACCCTCCAGGTCCATCCATTTGCCTAGGAATTTCATAAATTCATTTTTTTAATAGCTGAGTAGTATTCCATTGTGTAAATGTACCACATTTTCTCTATCCATTCCTCTGTTGAGAGGCATCTGGGTTCTTTCCAGCTTCTGGCTATTATAAACAAGGCTGCTATGAACATAGTGGAGCATGTGTTCTTCTTACCGGTTAGGACAACTTCTGGATATATGCCCAGGAGAGGTATTGAGGGATCCTCCGGTAGTACTATGTCCAATTTTCTGAGGAACCGCCAGACTGATTTCCAGAGTGGTTGTACAAGCTTGCAATCCCACCAACAATGGAGGAGTGTTCCCCTTTCTCCACATCCTCGCCAGCATCTGCTGTCACCTGAGTTTTTGATCTTAGCCATTCTGACTGGAGTGAAGTGGAATCTCAGGGTTGTTTTGTTTTGCATTTCCCTGATGATTAAGGATGTTGAACATTTTTTCAGGTGCTTCTCTGCCATTCGATATTCCTTAGGTGAGAATTCTTTGTTCAGCTCTGAGCCCCATTTTTAATGGGGTTATTTGATTTTCTGGAGTCCACCTTCTTGAGTTCTTTATATATATTGGATATTAGTCCCCTATCTGATTTGGGATAGGTAAAGATCCTTTCCCAATCTGTTGGTGGCCTTTTTGTCTTATTGACGGTGTCTTTTGCTTTGCAAAACTTTGCAATTTTATGAGGTCCCATTTATCGATTCTTGATCTTACAGCACAAGCCATTGCTGTTCTATTCAGGAATTTTTCCCCTGTACCCATATCTTCGAGGCTTTTTCCTACTTTCTCCTCTATAATTTTCAGTGTCTCTGGTTTTATGTGGAGTTCCTTAATCCACTTAGATTTGACCTTAGTACCAGGAGATAGTACTGGATCAATTCGAAATCTTCTACATGATAACAGCCAGTTGTGCCAGCACTATTTGTTGAAAATGCTGTCTTTTTTCCACTGGATGGTTTTAGCTCCCTTGTCAAAGATCAAGTGACCATAGGTGTGTGGATTCATCTCTGGATCTTCAATTCTGTTCCATTGGTCTACTTGTCTGTCACTATACCAGTACCATGCAGTTTTGATCACAATTGCTCTGTAGTACAGTTTTAGGTCCGGCATGCTAATTTTACCAGAGGTTCTTTTGTCCTTGAGAAGAGTTTTTGCTATCCTCGGTTTTTTGTTATTCCAGATGAATCTGCCGATTGCCCTTTCTAATTCGTTGAAGAATTGAGTTGGAATTTTGATGGGGATTGCATTGAATCTGTAGATTGCTTTTGGCAAGATAGCCATTTTTACTATATTGATCCTGCCAATCCATGAGCATGGGAGATCTTTCCATCTTCTGAGATCTTCTTTAATTTCTTTCTCTAGAGACTTGAAGATCTTATCATACAGATCTTTCACTTCCTTAGTTAGAGTCAAGCCAAGGTATTTTATATTATTTGTGACTATTGAGAAGGGTGTTGTTTCCCTAATTTCTTTCTCAGCCTGTTTGTCCTTTGTGTACAGAAAGACCATTGACTTGTTTGAGTTAATTTTATATCCAGCTACTTCATTGAAGCTGTTTATCTGGCTTAGGACTTCTCTGGTGGAATTTTTAGGGTCACTTATATATACTATCATATCATCTGCAAAAAGTGATATTTTGACTTCTTCCTTTCCAATTTGTATCCCCTTGATCTCCTTTTGTTGTCTAATTAGTCTGGCTAGGACTTCAAGTACAATGTTGAATAGGTAGGGCGAGAGTGGACAGCCTTGTCTAGTCCCTGATTTTAGTGGGATTGCTTCCAGTTTCTCACCATTTACTTTGATGTTGGCTATTGGTTTGCTGTAGATTGCTTTTATCATGTTTAGGTATGGGCCTTGAATTCCTGATCTTTCCAAGACTTTTATCATGAATGGGTGTTGGATTTTGTCAAATGCTTTCTCAGCATCTAACGAGATGATCATGTGGTTTTTGTCCTTGAGTTTGTTTATATACTGGATTACATTGATGGATTTCCGTATATTGAACCATCCCTGCATCCCTGGGATGAAACCTACTTGGTGAGGATGGATGATTGTTTTGATGTGTTCTTGGATTCGGTTAGCAAGAACTTTATTGAGGATTTTTGCATCAATATTCATAAGGGATATTGGTCTGAAGTTCTCTATCTTTGTTGGGTCTTTTTGTGGTTTAGGTATCAGAGTAATTGTGGCTTCATAGAATGAGTTGGGTAGAGTACCTTCCGTTTCTATTTTGTGGAATAGATTGTGAAGAACTGGAATTAGGTCTTCTTTGAAAGTCTGATAGAACTCTGCACTAAACCCGTCTGGTCCTGGGCTTTTTTTTTTTTTTTGGCTGGGAGACTATTAATGACTGCTTCTATTTCTTTAGGGGATATAGGACTGTTGAGATCATTAACCTGATCTTGATTTAGCTTTGGTACCTGGTATCTGTCTAGAAACTTGTCCATTTCATCCAGGTTTTCCAGTTTTGTTGAGTATAGCCTTTTGTAGAAGGATCTGATGGTGTTTTGGATCTCTTCAGGATCTGTCGTTATGTCTCCCTTTTCATTTCTGATTTTGTTAATTAGGATGCTTTCCCTGTGCCCTCTAGTGAGTCTGGCTAAGGGTTTATCTATCTTGTTGATTTTCTCAAAGAACCAACTCCTTGATTGGTTGATTCTCTGAATAGTTCTTCTTGTTTCCGCTTGGTTGATTTCGCCCCTGAGTTTGATTATTTCCTGCCTTCTACTCCTCTTGGGTGAATTTGCTTCCTTTTCTTCTAGAGCTTTTAGGTGTGTGGTCAAGCTGCTAATGTGTGCTCTCTCTAGTTTCTTTTTGGAGGCACTCAGAGCTATGAGTTTTCCTCTTAGGAATGCTTTCATTGTGTCCCATAAGTTTGGGTATGTTGTGGCTTCATTTTCATTAAACTCCAAAAAGTCTTTAATTTCTTTCTTTATTCCTTCCTTGACCAAGGTATCATTGAGAAGAGTGTTGTTCAGTTTCCACGTGACTGTTGGCTTTCTATTATTTATTTTGTTATTGAAGATCAGCCTTAGTCCATGGTGATCTGATAGGATGCATGGGACAATTTCAATATTTTTGTATATGTTGAGGCTTGTTTTGTGACCAATTATGTGGTCAATTTTAGAGAAGGTACCATGAGGTGCTGAGAAGAAGGTATATCCTTTTGTTTTAGGATAAAATGTTCTGTAGATATCTGTTAAGTCCATTTGTTTCATCACTTCTGTTAGTTTCACTGTGTCCCTGTTTAGTTTCTGTTTCCATGATCTGTCCATTGGTGAAAGTGGTGTGTTGAAGTCTCCCACTATTATTGTGTGAGGTGCAATGTGTGCTTTGAGCTTTACTAAAGTTTCTTTAATGAATGTGGCTGCCCTTGTATTTGGAGCAGAGATATTCAGAATTGAGAGTTCCTCTTGGAGGATTTTACATTTGATGAGAATGAAGTGCCCCTCCTTGTCTTTTTTGATGACTTTGGGTTGGAAGTCAATCTTATCAGATATTAGGATGGCTACTCCAGCTTGTTTCTTCATACCATCTGCTTGGAAAATTGTTTTCCAGCCTTTCATTCTGAGGTAGTGTCTATCTTTTTCTCTGAGATGAGTTTTCTGTAAGCAGCAAAATGTTGAGTCTTGTTTGTGTAGCCAGTTTGTTAGTCTATGTCTTTTTATTGGGGAGTTGAGACCATTGATATTAAGAGATATTAAGGAGAAGTAATTGTTGCTTCCTGTTATTTTTGTTGTTAAAGTTGGCATTCTGTTCTTGTGGCTGTCTTCTTTTAGTTTTGTTGAGGGATTATCTTCTTGTTTTTTCTAGGGCATGGTTCCCGGCCTTGTATTGTTTTTTTTTCTGTTATTATCCTTTGAAGGGCTGGATTCGTGGAGAGATAATGGGTGAATTTAGTTTTGTCATGGAATACTTTGGTTTCTCCATCTATGGTAATTGAGAGTTTGGCTGGGTATAGTAGCCTGGGCTGGAATTTGTGTTCTCTTAGTGTCTGTATAACATCTGTCCAGGCTCTTCTGGCTTTCATAGTCTCTGGTGAAATTTCTGGTGTAATTCTGATAGGCTTGCCTTTATATGTTACTTGACCTTTTTCCCTTACTGCTTTTAATATTTTATCTTTATTTAGTGCATTTGTTGTTCTGATTATTATGTGTCGGGAGGAATTTCTTTTCTGGTCCAGTCTATTTGGAGTTCTGTAGGCTTCTTGTATATTCATGGGCATCTCTTTCTTTAGATTTGGGAAGTTTTCTTCAATAATTTTGTTGAAGATGTTTGCTGGTCCTTTGAGTTGAAAATCTTCATTCTCATCCACTCCTATTATCCGTAGGTTTGGTCTTCTCATCGTGTCCTGGATTTCCTGGATGTTTTGAGTTAGGATCTTTTTGCATTTTCCATTCTCTTTGATTGTTGTGCCGATGTTCTCTATGGAATCTTCTGCACCTGAGATTCTCTCTTCCATCTCTTGTATTCTGTTGCTGATGCTCAAATCTATGGTTCCAGATTTCTTTCCTAGGGTTTCTATCTCCAGCGTTGCCTCACTTTGGGTTTTCTTTATTGTGTCTACTTCCCTTTTTAGTTCTAGTATGGTTTTGTTCATTTCCATCACCTGTTTGGATGTGTTTTCCTGTTTTTCTATAAGGACTTTTACCTGTTTGGTTGTGTTTTCCTGTTTTTCTTTAAGGACTTGTAACTCTTTAGCAGTGTTCTCCTGTATTTCATTAAGTGAGTTATTAAATTCCTTCTTTATGTCCTCTACCATCATCATGAGATATGCTTTTAAATCCAGGTCTACCTTTTCAGGTGTGTTAGGGTGCCCTGGACTGGGCGAAGTGGGCGTTCTGGGTTCTGATGACGGTTAGTGGTCCTGGTTTCTGTTAGTAGGATTCTTACGTTTACCTTTCGCCATCTGGCAATCTCTGGAGTTAGTTGTTATAGTTGTCTTTGTTTAGAGATTGTTCCTCTGGTGATTTTGTTACCCTCTAGCAGCAGACGTGGGAGACTAGCTTTCTCCTCTGAGTTTCAGTGGTCAGAGCAGTCTCTGCAAGCAAGCTCTCCTCTTTCAGGGAAGGTGCACAGTTATCTGGTGTTTGGACCTCCTCCTGGCTGAAGATGAAGGCCCAAAACAGGATCTTTCCCAGAAGCTGTGTTGCTTTGGCCAGGAAAGTGGCCGGTTGTCTGGAGCTGAAGATGGCGCCGCCTCAGAAGCTCTGTGGCTCTCGCCTGTCCCAGAAACTGCTGGCCTCTGTATTCCACACCCTCACCCGTGCAGCCTGCCCTCCGCGGAGTCCCGGAACCAAGGTGGCTCCCACCGGAGCCTGAGGCAGAAACCTCTTGGGCCAGGCGGACCCCTGTGCTCTCAACAGGAAGGTCGTCTGTTGTCTGGAGCCGAGGATGGCACCGCCTCAGAAGCCCTGTGGCTCGCGCCTGTCCCAGAAACTGCTGGCCTCTGTATTCCACACCCTCACCCTTGCAGCCTGCCCTCCACGGAGTCCCGGAACCCTAAAATTTTCAAAATAGCAAAACCTCTTTGTAGCTAAACATTAAGGAAATGTTAATTGTAAGCACAGTGAGAAAAATATGAACAACATTTCCATGATGTTGGTAGAATATGATTTTAATATTTCGAACTATTAATATTAGACAAAGAGATTAATTCTTAAAATGTATTTTGTTGTTATGTCTCCCTTTTCGTTTCTGATTTTATAAGTTAGGATATTGTCTCTGTGCCCTCTGGTTAGTCTGGTGTGATGGTTTGTATATTCTTGGACCAGGGAGCGGCACCATCTGGAGGTGTGGCCTTGTTGGAATAGGTGTGACCTGGTGGGAGTAGGTGTGTCACTGTGGGTGTGGGCTTAAGGTCCTCACCTTAGTTGCCTGGAAGTTAGTCTTCCACTAGCAACCTTTGGATGAAGATGTAGAACTCTCAGCTCTGCCTGCACCATGCCTTTCTGGTTACTGCCATGCTCCCACCTTGATGATAATGGACTGAACCTCTGAACCTGTAATCCAGCCCCAATTAAATGTTGTTTTTCATGAGACTTGCCTTGGTCATGGTGTCTGTTCACAGCAGTAAAACCCTAACTAATATATCTGGCTAAGGGTTAATCAATCTTGTTGATTTTTCTCAAAGAACCAGCTCCTGGTTTTGTTGATTCTGTGTATACTTCTCCTTATTTATATTTGGCTCATGTCAGCCATGAGTTTGATTATTCCTGCGGTCTACTCCTCTTTAGTTTATTTGCTTCTCTTTGTTCAAGAGCTTTCATGTGTGCTGTCAAAATGCTCATGTAAGCTCTCTTCAGTTTCTTTTTGGAGGCACTTATAGATCTGAGTTTTGATTTTACCATGCTTTCATTGTGTCCCATAAGCTTTGGTATGATGTGTTTTCACTTTCATTAAATTCTAAGGAGCCTTTAATTTCTTTTCTTTATTTTCCTTGTTCAGCGTTGATGTGTATGTGTGCTTTCTGTTGTTTTTGTTAGAATTTAAGACCAGGCTTAGTCTGATATGATCTGATAGGGTTCATGAGATTATGTCAATGCTTATGTATCTGTTGAGGTCTGTTTTGTGACCAGTTATATGGTCATTTGTGGAGGAGGTACCATTAGGAAGAAGGTATATTCTTTTGCTTTGGATTAAATGTTCTATAAATATCTCTTGGATCCATTTGGTTCATAACTTCTGTTAGTTTCACTGCGTCTCTGTTTAGTTTCTGTTTCCATGATCTGTCCATTGCTGAGAGTGGAGTGTGGAAGTCTCCCACTATTATTGTGTGGGGTGTGCTGTGTGCTTTCACTTTAGTAAAGTTTCTTTTATAAATGTGGGTGCCCTTGCAATTGGGGCATAGATGTTCAGAATTGAGAGTTCATCTTGGTAGATTAATACTTTAACCAGTATGAAATGTCATTCCTTATCTTTTTTGATAACTGTTGGTTGAAAGTTCATTTTATTCAATATCAGAGGGCTCCTTCAGCTTGTTTTGGGGGAACATATTCTTGGAAAATTGTTTTCCAACCTTTTACTCTGATGTAGTGTGTGCCTTTGCATACTGTCCTGTATGCATCAAAATGCTGGGTCCTGTTTACATATCCAGTCTGTTAGTCTATGTCACTTTATTGGGGAACTGAATCCATTGATGATAAGAGATATTAAAGAGAAGTGATTGTTACTTCCTGTTGTTTTTGTTGTTAGATATGGAGTTATGTTTATGTGGCTATCTTCTTTGTGGTTTGCTGAAAGATTATTTTCTTGCTTTTTCTAGGGTATAGTTTCCCTCTTTCTATTAATGTTTTCAATCTATTATCCTTTGTAGGACTGGATTTATGGAAAGATATTGTGTAAATTGGGTTTTGTCATGGAATATCTTGTTGTCTCCCTCTATGGTACTTGAGAGTTTTGCTGGGAATAGTATCCTGGGCTGGCATTTGTGTTCTCTTAGGGTCTGAATAACATCTGTTCAGGATCTATCTTCTACCTTTAGTAGTGTCTGGTGAGAAGTCTGGTGTAATCATGAAAAGTCTGCCTTTATATGTTACTTGACCTTTTTCCCTTACTAATTTTAATATTCTTTCTTTGTTTAGTGCTCTTGCTGTTCTGATTATTATGTGATGGGAGGAATTTCTTTCCTGGTCCAGTCTACTTGGAGTTCTGTAGGCTTCTTGTATCTTCATGGGCATCTTTCTTTAGGTTAGGGAAATTTTCTTCTATAGTATTGTTGAAGATATTTATTTACCCTTTAAAGTGGGAATCTCCACTCTCTACTATACCTATTATCCTTAGGGTTCATCTCCTTATTGTGTCCTGGCTTTCTTGAATGTTTTGGGTTAAGAACTTTCTGCTTTTTTTTTTCATTTTATTTGATGGTTATGTCAATGTTTTCTATGGTATCTTCTGCACCTGATACACTGTCTTCTATCTCCTGTACTCTGTTGGTGATGCTTGAATCTATGACTCCTGATCTCATTCCTAGGTTTTCTAACTCCAGGCTTGTCTCCCTTTGTAAATTCTTTATTGTTTCTAGCAACATTTTGAGGTCTAGGATGGTTTTGTTCATTTCCTTCACTTGTTTGGTTGTGTTTTGTTATAATTTTTTATGGGATTTTGGGTTTCCTCTTTAAGGGCTTCTACCTGTTGACCTGTGTTCTCCTATATTTCTTTAATGAAGTTACTTATGTCCTTCTTAACATCCTCTATCACCTTCATGGGAAGTGATGTTAGACCAGAATCTTGCTTTTCGGTAGGATGATGTATCCAGGACTTGCTATGGTGGGAGAATTGGATTCTGATGATGCCTATTAACCTTGGTTTTTCTGTTGCTTATGTTCTTACAATTGTCTCCCGCCAACTGATTATTTCTAGTGCTATCTGCCCTCACTATATCTAACTGGAGCCTGTCCTTCCTATGATCCTGGGACAGTGTAGGAGAATGAACAAGACACAATGCCCTAAGGGGTTCATATCCACCAACAAGTGTGATATCTCTGCCAGCTCTCTGCATCTGACACATCAGCACTATAGATGATGAGAGTGGGTGATGAGAAACCATGTATGCCTCAAAGTCATCTGAGGCAAGTTCCTCACACGGAGATCATCTAACCAGGAGAGGGCAGCATCTCTTCCTGCCTATGGGGAGGATGGTGTGAATGATCTCACAGCACTCCTTGTAAGTCTTGCCAGTACAATGCCATAACCCATCACTTACTATCAGGTCAAGAAAAACAGCTGGCCAGAAAAGAGACACCACAGTCATGTGACACACAGGGCATGACAGTTCCCAAAGTTCATGAAATAGAGACTGGGTCAGAAATGGCAGTTTACAATAGGATATAATGCAAACCTTGGGGTATGCCTCCAGTGTGAGAGCTTTATAGTAAATATATTAATCATTAATTTTTGGAAGACAAACAGAGGCATAAAATGTTGTTAACATTGTCCATCACATACTGTAGAGAACTTTTAGTTGTTGTTGTTTTGGGAAATAGCTGGATATACTCTGGGCTGATTGAAACTTACTTCATAATGACCTCTACTACTAAGTCCATGTGCTGGGGGATGAAATCACACATATGAGCATCCACATCACATCCATGCAGAGCTGCATATAAAACCCAGACCTCTGAGGAAACCAAGAAAGTATTTTAACAACTGTTCTCTCCTCTCATTTGATAGAGGGCATGTATAGACAGCCACATAATAAGTAAGTGTGTACATTTTCTAGGCTCAGTAACAAAAGGGGAAAATACAAAGTAACCTCTCTCTCATCTCACTATCAGATAACCAGGACACATGTTACTCCTGGGCCCATCCTTCAAAGTGATGCTGAGATGAAGATTTCCCTCAGAGAACACAGTCTTAGCACAGGATCATTACAAACGTGGAGGCTGAGAAATCCTAAGACCTAGAGATGACGGATGACTACAGGAAGGCTCTTCTCTGAGGGCTTGCAGAGATGAGCTCACAGAGTGTGATAGTATCTAAAGCCCATAAACGCCCAATACAGACTAAACCCAGCATGGGGATGGAAAATGATGATCCCACCCTTAGGTGGTGAGCTATTGGAACCTGAGAGCTCCTGCAAAGAGAGAGTCAGTTATCACTAATGGTGTGGCCGGTTATATAAGGACAGCACAAAGTGGACTGAGTGGAAGAAGGGAAGAGCAGATAGTTAGGAGTAAAGGAAGGGCACTAGATGGGGAAAGAGCTTGGAAGAGAGTTGAATCAAACCACACGGCTTAATATTTTAAACAACTGATTGCTAAAATGAGGAAGAAAGAGAGAGTTGGTATTCCAGCAAAGATTGATAGCAGATACGAACTTAAATTTCAGTGAGATTTGGAGTAATGCACTTGGTACACCAGAAGGAAAAAATGGCTGTCAGGGGACCAAAAACAAAAAAACAAACAAACAAAAAAACAAAACAAACAAAAAAACAAAAAAAAATCAAGCAATTGGCAAAAGATACTGTCATGAAGATTGACTCAGAAATAGAGAAGCAGTCCAATGGTTAAGAGGACTGATTGCTCTTGCAGAGGGCCTGAGTTCAAGCCCAAGTACCTGTACTGTGCTCACAATAAGTTGAGACCCAGGAAATCAAGTGATCTCTTCTGAACACAACATATGCAAGGCAAACACATATTGCACACACACACGAAAGCAAAATACTCATACCTGTAAATTAAATAGATCTAAAATGAAATTTTTAAAATATAAACACCCACACAAAACATGCGGAAGAGACAGATAGCAAGATGATTCAGACCACTCTAACCACTTTGATATTAAACAGAATATCTAGCCAGAATATCAATAAGGCATCAGCAAACACCACAAGCACAACTTCAGACCAAGTGCTCCATTATACAAAAAGCCTCCAAGACACAAAGATTCCACAACAATCTCCAGGACAGGCCACTGCAGGTCACTGGACAGGTCTCTGGATTAAGAAATGAGCTCAGCTGGGCAGTGGTGGCACACACCTTTAATCCCAGCACTTGGGAGGCAGAGGCAGGTGGATTTCTGAGTTTGAGGCCACCCTGATCTACAAAGTGAGTTCCAGGACAACCAGGGCTATACAGAGAAACCCTGTCTCCAAAAATGAAAAAGAAAGAAAGAAAGAAAGAAAGAAAGAAAGAAAGAAAGAAAGAAAGAAAGAAAGAAAGAAAGAAAGAAAGAAATGAGCTCAGCTGGGCAGTGTTGGATCACACCTTTAATCCCAGCACTTGGGATGCAGATGCAGGTGGATTTCTAAGTTCCAGGCCAGCCTCATCTACAGAGTGAGTTCCAGGACACCCAGGGCTATACAGAGAAACCTTGTCTCCCAAACCTCCCCACCCAGAAGAAGAAGAGAAAGAAGGGCTGGAGAGATGGCTCAGCGGCTAAGAGCACTGACTGCTCTTCCAAAGGTCCTGAGTTCAAATACCAGCAACCACATGGTGCCTCACAACCATCTGTAATGGGGTCTGACTCCCTCTTCTGGTGTGTCTGAAGACAGCTACAGTGTACTCATATAAATAAAATCTTTAAAAAAAAAAAAAAAAAGAAGAGAAAGAAGAGGAAGAAGAGGAAGAAGAGGAAGAAGAAGAAGAAGAAGAAGAAGAAGAAGAAGAAGAGGAAGAGGAAGAGGAAGAGGAAGAGGAAGAGGAAGAGGAAGAGGAAGAGGAAGAGGAAGAGGAAGAGGAAGAGGAAGAAGAAGAAGAAGAAGAAGAAGAAGAAGAAGAAGAAGAAGAAGAAGAAGAAGAAGAAGAAGAAGAAGAAGAAGAAGAAGAAGAAGAAGAAGAGAAGGAGGAGGAGGAGAAGGAGAAGGAGAAAGAGGAGAAGGAGAAGAAGAGCTCACATCAGAAGAACCTCAGCCAGAAAGAGAAAAAAAATACACACGTTTATGAACTGAAAGGGGGAAATAAGAACTCTCATGGGATTGAACAGCAAATTTCCAAACCAGAAGTTCAGGGGAAGAAACAAAAATACATTCAGGTTAGTAAGGAGGGTAAGCTGGTGAACAGGGTAAGGAAAAGGGAAGATGTGGGGATAAAGACTCAATCAACACACAGTATACACAGGAATGGAATTCATACAGACTTAAAATAGTAAACACAGGAGTCAGTGTGGTGGCCCACATCTCTCATCCCTGCACTTTTGAACCATAGGGAGGAGACCTCTATGAAGGTCAGTTTAGACTGGTCTACACAACCAGGTCCAAGTCAACCAGGACGACATAGCCAGGGACTGTCTCCATACAACCACAAAGATAACTAAACCCATCAGCATAGGGAAAAAGATAGTAGAGAAAAAATTAAAACACCAAACATTGAAACCTACAGAGTAAATTTGGCTTGTACCTCGCAGGTAGAGTATGTGCTTAGAACACTGGAGGCTGTTCCACCAATTCCTAATGAAAAATAAACAAGAAAAATGCAATTTTCCTGAGCTCTTTCTTTTGAACTGTGCCACTGTGCAGATACAAACATGTCAATATTTGGGAGGCACTGCAGGGCAAGTCAGTCATTTTTGAAGTTGAACTCAGAGACACCACTGAGGAAGTCAAGACTGAGACCCAGGACCAAGAAGTCATGTCAACAAAACTCTAGCAGCTGCCGGTACTTCCCACCAGCAGATGGAGAAAGATAAAACCCTGGATGACTACAACATCCAAAAATATTGTCTTAGTCAGGGTTTTACTGCTGTGAACAGACACCATGACCAAGGCAACATTTAATTGGGGCTGGCTTACAGGTTCAGAGGTTCAGTCCATTATCATCAAGGTGGGAGCATGGCAGTATCCAGGCAGGCATGGCGCAGGCAGAGCTGAGAGTTCTATATCTTCATCCAAAGGCTGCTAGTGGAAGACTGACTTCCAGGCAACTAGGGTGAGGATCTTATACCCACACCTCAGTGACACCCATTCCAACCAGGTCACACCTATTCCAACAAGACCACAACTTCAGATGGCACCACTCCCTGGTCCAAGGATATACAAACCATCACAAAGATAACCCAGCAGTTGGTGCTGGGCCTGTGTGGTGGCATCCTCGACCAACCCCAAAGCTACCTTCTCAAGTTTACAACTGCAACACAATGATACAGTGGTGCTCACAAATACTGCCCATGCCTGCACCACTGTGTGTGGAACTTCAACAAGAACCATGGCAACCATCTTACCAAAAGCAATCTACAGATTCAATGCAGTCCCCATCAAAATTCCAACTTGATTCTTCATAGATTACGAAAGGGCAATTCTCAAATTCATCTAGAATAACAAAAAAACCTAGGATAGCAAAAAGGACTCTTAACAATAAAAGAATTTCTTTGGAAATCACCATCCCTGACCTCAATCTATACTATAGAGCAATAGTGATAAAAACTGCATGGAATTGGTACAGATACAGACAGGTACATCAATGAGGTAAAATTGAAGACCCAGAAATGAACCCACACAGCTATGGTTACTTGATCTTTGACAAAGGAACTAAAACTATCCAGGGGAAAAAAGACAGCATTTTCAACAAATGGTTCTGGTTCAACTCGCAGTCTGCATGTAGAAGAATGCAGATCGATCCATTTTTATCTCCTTGTACAAAGCTCAAGTCCAAGTGGATCAAGGACCTCCACCTAAAACCAGATATGCTGAATCTAATATAAGAAAATGTGTGGAAGAACCTCAAATTCATAGGCTGGCATGACCACCCAGTTCTCCCTGAGTCTAGACCACCAACTAAGGAGTGTACCTGGAGGAATCCATGGCTGAAGGTACATATGTAGCAGAGAATGGACTATCTGAGAGCAATGGGAGGGAAGACTGCTTTGATGGCCCAGAGTAGGGGGATGTTTGAGCAGTGGGCGAGAGTGTGGAGGGGTGAGGGGCACTCTCATACAGGCAAAAAGAATGGGGAGGCCATATGTAGGATAGGGGGTTGGTAAAGGGAGTAACAGGAAGTGGGATATCATTTGCGATGTAAACAAATGGAATGATTAATAAAAAAAAGAATTATGGTCCTATTCGTACAACTACAACCTGTATCCCAAGAAACTCAAATGAACTTGAACCTGTGTGGACCACTAACCCCATGACAATATAATTTGTTGAATAAGCAGAAGGATTTAGGAAAACAATGATGGTAAGTGTTAGGACAGTGATGTGGCTCAGTGTCTGCTGCCAAAATAAGACCTGGCTCTATACAGGAGAAATCCAGGGCCAAGAAGTGGGAGTGGGTGGGTGGGAGAGTGGGTGAGGGAGCAGGTAGGGGACTTTTGGGATAGCATTGGGAATGTAAATGAAAAAATATCTAATTAAAAGAAAAAAAAGCTCAGCCAAAATAAATAAATGAATGAATAAATAAAGTAGAACTAAACCAAAAAAAAAAAAAAAAGACCTGACTCTGTTGACAGAATCCACACTGGACAAAGAAAACTGATTGCTAAAGTTGTATTCTGACCTCCATACATGTGCTTTGACACACATGCATATGTATATACAAACAAACATAGAGACACAAAAACAAACACTAAAAAATGAATAGAAATATGTACCCTTAAAATTGGAAGGGAAAACATAAACATAATAAAAACAAAAAACAAATTGTAATGCCCAGTCTTAATGCATCACTTGAGACTAAAAAGAAAAAGCTGTAAATCTCACTCCAGGCAGATCCTTCTCAGAAACATCAAAACTGTTGAAAAGAAAGAAATAGTTCACATAAAACAATGAGGAACAAAGAAAACCACATTTACATTTTTACTGTTGTGTGAAATGTTCACACATGTTTGCTACAATATGGCCATGACAGTAATGTGCACAGGTGAGGCAGACACTGGTGGGCTGAGGAAACGCCATCTGTGTAAGACCTAATGGCAGAGGGTCGACTGCCTGGCCTAGTCACACCATTGAGGAAGTCAGAGCATGGTCCTGAGGAGGGCAGTTCCTCTTTCTGTGGGGCTGCTGATATATGACCATGTCATGGGGACTGCCCTGCCTCCAGAGCCACACCCTGTACACAATCCCTTCAGAAAGGCTCTGTAGCTCTGCCCTCAAGCACAGTTGGAGCCACTGAGGGGAGATGCCATGTCCTGCACCTTCACAGCCCTGCTCTGTCTTGGTGAGATGTGAAGAGGGGGAGGGAATACTGAGGTCTGGAAATGATCAGGGCCTGTAGACCAGCACTCACCCAAAAGGAAACCTCAGGGTCTCAGATGTTTCTGCAGACTTGCTCAGCCTTGGGGACAAATCTCTTACAAAGAACTCTCTTCCAGGACTGACTCTGAGCCTCTGGATCCCAGTGCTGACAGGTGAGTGTGTCTGCAGCTGACCTGAAATGCTCTTTTCTTCATATCCAGGAGCCATGCCTGGGCTGTGATGGTGGAAAACACCACCTGTGTGTGAGTCCTGTGGGTGGCAGGAAGGCCATGGGGTTAAGGACTGCAATCTGAGTGTGTTTGTCCTGAGTCCTAGTTGCTCTGTTACTTGCAGGGTCCCTCCCTAAGCCTATCCTCAGAGTACAGCCAGACTCTGTGGTCTCCAGGAGGACTAAGGTGACTTTCTTTTGTGAGGAGACAATTGGAGCCAATGAGTACCACCTCTATAAAGATGGAAAGCTATATAAAACCGTAACAAAGAACAAACAGAAGCCAGCAAACAAGGCTGAATTCTCATTCTCAAATGTAGACCTGAGAAATGCAGGTCAATATCGATGTTCCTACAGCACCCAGGATGAATCATCAGGCTACAGTGACCTCCTGGAGCTGGTGGTGACAGGTGAGAGACACACAGGATCCTAGGCCTCAGGTTATAACTGTCCAGACTTGGCTCTGTTAACAGGAATGCCCACCCTCACTGTGGGAACCTCAGAGCCAAGGAGAATGAGGCTTGGGGATATTTAACTGACTCCTCCTTCTCTCCTAGAAGACTACTGGACACCCAGCCTTTCAGCCCAGGCCAGCCCAGTGGTAACTTCAGGAGGGTATGTCACCCTCCAGTGTGAGTCCTGGCCGAGCTATGACAGGTTCATTTTGACTGTAGCAGGACCACAGAAGTTCTCATGGACACAAGACTCACAGTATAACTACTCTACACGGAAGAACCACGCCCTGTTCTCTGTGGGCCCTGTGACCCCCAACCAGAGATGGATATTCAGATGTTACAGTTATGACAGGAATAGACCATATGTGTTCTCAGCTCCAAGTGAATCCGTGGAGCTCCTGGTCTCAGGTGAGGAACCTCAGCCTTCCATAGAATGATATTGAAATCATACAGGTTTCAGAGACCACTTGATGTGCGGTGTATCCAGGTGGGGATCCAGGGCTCTTTTGAACTTTGACACAGAGCACAGGAAACAGTGAGTCCAAGACTCACAGTGACAGTCAAGCCCAGAGTGCCCATTAGGGAGATGATGCTTTATGAGGGCTTCGGTTACTCTGGAGCAGCTGTAGCACCATCCACCAGAGCTCCGAGATTCTGGAATAACAGAGAGAGGAAGGATGATGGTAGCTAGAGAGGTTGAGGATACCCGGAGGACACGCCCTGGAGAACACAGAATCAACTAAGCAGGAATCCTGAGGGCTCACAGAGCCTGCACGGGTGTACCCTAGGACCTCTGCGTACATGCTGTGACTGCTCCAAATGATAACATTTTTTATAACCGGGTATAGTGGTCCACGCCTTTAATCCCTGCACTCGGAAGGCAGAGGCAGGCAGATTTCTGATTTTGAGGCCAGCCTGGTCTACAGAGTGAGTTCCAGGACAGCCAGGGCTATACAGAGAAACCCTGTCTCGAAAAACCAAAAATAGAAAACCATACAAAAAAAAACAAAAACAAAAAACATTTTTTTAGTGGTAGGGGGATTTTATTTCACTGTGTAGTTCTAACTTATTTACCTGGAACTCATTCTGTAGATCAGGCTATCCACCAAGTCAGAAATCCACCAGCCTCTGCCTCCTTTGTACGCAGATTAAATGTGTGTTCCAGAAGCACCTGGCTTGCTTCAGTTTTTTATAGGACTCCTAAGAGTGGGAGTGGGGATCTCTCTGACACTTTTGCCTACACAAGGGATCTTTGTGTTCCTAGTGGCTTGCCTTGTCCAATCCTCATGTGAGGGTGTGGGCCTAGTGTTCTAGCATCTTTTTATGCCATGTTCAGTCAATATCACTAAAAAGCCTTCTCTTCTCTAAAACAGAGGAGCAGTGAATCTGGGAGAGAAGGGAGGTGGGGAGGACTGTGTCATATCAGGGAGGAGGGAAGAATGGGAAGTTGTCTTCTGGTGAATTGTATGGGAGAAGGATGAAAACGACAAAGGCAACATCTTCTGGTGGGACATTCTCTGTGCCACTTTCCAACACACCCATGTGCTTCACTCTGATTTCTATGTAGGTAATCTCCAAAAACCAACCATCAAGGCTGAACCAGGATCTGTGATCACCTCCAAAAGAGCAATGACCATCTGGTGTCAGGGGAACCTGGATGCAGAAGTATATTTTCTGCATAATGAGAAAAGCCAAAAAACACAGAGCACACAGACCCTACAGGAGCCTGGGAACAAGGGCAAGTTCTTCATCCCTTCTGTGACACAACAACATGCAGGGCAATATCGCTGTTATTGTTACAGCTCAGCTGGTTGATCACAGCCCAGTGACACCCTGGAGCTGGTGGTGACAGGTGAGGGGACAGTCAGATTCTCAACCCCAGGCTCTGCTCCTAGGAGTCTTCCCTTCCCACAAAGTATTGCAAGAGAACACTGGGACGGTGTGAGAGCATGTAAGAGACGGCTTCCTTCTCTCCTAGGAATCTATGAATACTATGAACCCAGGCTGTCAGTACTGCCCAGCCCTGTGGTGACAGCAGGAGGGAACATGACACTCCACTGTGCCTCAGACTTTCACTACGATAAATTCATTCTCACCAAGGAAGATAAGAAATTCACCAGCTCACTGGACACAGAGCATATATCTTCTAGTAGACAGTACCGAGCCCTGTTTATTATAGGACCCACAACCCCAACCCACACAGGGACATTCAGATGTTATGGTTACTACAAGAATGCCCCACAGCTGTGGTCAGTACCTAGTGCTCTTCAACAAATACTCATCTCAGGTAAGTCCCCACTATCATTCTCCAAACATTTTCTGAGGCCCTAAGCCCTTTGCCACAGGCCTGCCCCTCTGCTGAGTTGCAGGTAGAGAAGGACTAAATGGAGAGCCTGTGTTCTCGAACACTGCCCTGACTGGGGAGAAGAGGGGACATGCACAAGGGCCAGAGGGGAGGGCAAAGGTGTTTGGTAAGAATAAAACCTCAGTCTCTAGCTGTCACCTTCCCTCTAGGGCTGTCCAAGAAGCCCTCTCTGCTGACTCACCAAGGCCATACCATGGACCCTGGAATGACCCTCACCCTGCAGTGTTTCTCTGACATCAACTATGACAGATATGCTCTGCACAAGGTGGGGGGAGCTGACATCATGCAGCACTCTAGCCAGCAGACTGACACTGGCTTCTCTGTGGCCAACTTCACACTGGGCTATGTGAGTAGCTCCACTGGAGGCCAATACAGATGCTATGGTGCACACAACCTCTCCTCTGAGTGGTCAGCCTCCAGTGAGCCCCTGGACATCCTGATCACAGGTGAGTAACTTAACAGACTCAATCAGGAACCTAGCCTCTGCTCAGGCTCTAATGGGGTGGGGCGGGGGGGGGGGGGGCTGGGGAGCTTATGGCCAGGATGAGAGAAAGGAATCCTAAGCAGGAGTAGAAACAAGAAGATGAGAACAGGAGTTGAGCTCAGTCAGAGAAAAGAGACAGAGACCCACTTTCTCAGGGTGGAGTCATGTGTGATTGGAGCTCAGAACAAGGAAGCTAGCCTCTCATCATGCCTCTTCTCTTTAGGACAGCTCCCTCTCACTCCTTCCCTCTCAGTGAAGCCTAACCACACAGTGCACTCAGGAGAGACCGTGAGCCTGCTGTGTTGGTCAATGGACCCTGTGGATACTTTCATTCTGTCCAAGGAGGGATCAGCCCAGCAACCCCTGCGACTAAAATCGAAGTCCCATGATCAGCAGTCCCAGGCAGAATTCTCCATGAGTGCTGTGACCTCCCATCTCTCAGGCACCTACAGGTGCTATGGAGCTCAAGACTCATCTTTCTACCTCTTGTCATCTGCCAGTGCCCCTGTGGAGCTCACAGTCTCAGGTAAGGTGGTCCTGACATGTCAGTGTGACTTACAATTAACACTGTATCAGGGCTCTTACTGGGGTGGGATTAAGGGCACAAAAGGAATGGTTAGACATAGGCACATTCGTCAGCACATAACAGGATACCAGCAATGATCCTTCATGTAATGTTGACTCACTGTGACAAGTTAGGAGGGCATATGTAGGGGAAACAGCAGGAAGAACATCATCTTCTTGTTCTGTTTCCTAGAAACCATTGAATCCTCCACCTGGTCTCCCAAAAGGCCCATCCCACCAATTCGTAAGTATCACACATATCTTTGTAGGAAAAGTGCTACAAACACAGGCAGCCTAAAAACCAGATCCTGTTAATGACACTTCTCATTTCTCAGTCATGTCAGCTTGGGAGTATCAAAGACCAGCAAATATCCTAAAAGAGAAACCAGAGGCTGGGGCTTAACTGTTCGGCTACAGAAGGTAGCATCCAAAGAGAGGCATTGAGCCTCCACTTGGATGATGAGACAGCTGGGTAAGATTGTGAGCAAAGAACCTAGAAAGTCACCTCCCCATAATATCCCTAAGAAACAAACATTTCCCCTGCACAGAATCTGTCCCGGGATTACTAACAAAGACTCTGTTGGAATGTAGGCTCAGATGGGTAAAGCTGCTTATATCCTGATAAAGCTGCAGCTGGAGGTCCTACTTGGACAGTCCCTTCCATTGCTGGGCTGCTCCTTCTCTGAGTATGAATGGGAGAAGCCTGGTTCACGTGTCTGTGTATTTTTGGTGATGATTGAAGCTGTTACCTCTCCTGATAGAGGAGATCCCCAGAACTTGATTCTGCAGTCAGTCTAGCCCACAGTCTACTGATGCATGGCAAGGGTGGGTCAAATAGCCATGGTGGGGGACTCAGGCTCCTTCAGTCTAGCTCATGGGGCATAATTCTAAGATCCTCTATGAGTCTGTGACATCCACCCTTAGGAGCATCTTCAGGTGCTATACATACCTATCTTCCAATGTGTTGTCATACAGCACTGACTCTGCAGTTCATGGTCAAAGGAAAGAAAATCTAGATCTTTCTGAGATAAAGGGGTGTCTCAGTATTTTCCATTTACAATAAATATTAGCGAGCATAGGGTTTAAAAGCTGCAGAGTGTCAGTCAGATGGGTATTCACCCTCATGAGGGTGCGAGGCAACCTGAATCATTCTAGGGATGCCCCCTGATAATGGAATCCGAAGATTTCATGTAGTTAGAAAAAACCATTTTGGGGAGGCCACAGACATATATAGGATCCTATGCAGGGACTGGTTCCCATTGCCAACCTCTTCTCCTCACTCTCAAATAAACAATATTCACAGGATCCCTGTCAGACCCTCGCTCTCAGTGTAGCCATGGCCTATGGTGCCTCTGGGAGAGGTGTAATAATTACAAAGCCTGTTGAAATCTGATGAAAACAGATTCAAATCCATACCTAATCCATGTCAGACAGAATTCTCTATGATATCTAGAACATAGCAATATTCCCATTAAGGAAAACAAAATCCAAATGTTACAATTGATACCTATTGCTCTGTGAAGTCTGCAACCTTTATCTTGTGAGTGAAATATAGAAGTTGTGACTGTACAATTCATACTTCACTGAGCAGTGACAGCTACGAATGTCTTAATCTAGGCCTTGGTACACCTGTCTGAAAAAGAGAGGGTTTGGAGATGGGACCTCCAGGGACTCTTTAACCTTGACCCTGGGATCTTCTAAAGTGATGGAGAACCTTCACCACTCTCTTCTCACAGTGGGACACATACTGTTGTTGCCATAACTTTTGCTTCTAAAGCCAAGAAAAGTGAGAGTCATATCAGTCAGTCTTAGGATCTACGCTTAACATGCACTAGTCCTGGTATTGAGGGACTCTAAGGGAAAATCCCAGTGGATTAACATCCAGTCTCCTTTTTTTGTTTGTTTGTTTGTTTTTTGATTGTTTTTTTACACACAGAGAGAGAGAGAGAGAGAGACAGAGACAGAGAGAGAGACAGAGACAGAGACAGAGACAGAGACAGAGACAGAGACAGAGAGATCAAAAGTAAGGTCAGATCAAGGGAGAAATGGAAGAGAAATGGAACGTGACAAGGGAACCAACACTCACTAAAAAAACACACTGAGAATCTGATTCTGTACAACCTCTGATGTCTGGTCTCACTAGTATGTAATTGGTTTTCTATTAGCACAATGTCTGAAGAATTTGGTAAGAATAAGAGAGGGGAACCAGCTATATAACAAGAACCATTCATCCCAGAACTCTATAAGCTTATATGGTGAAAATGATGGGCATCTCTGATAAATGATAGAGTGGAACTCAGAAGAAACACTAAGGTCGATTAAGTACAGATACATCCTGCTCCTCTTCTTCTACTATTCTTAGGACCAGCTGAGAACATCTGTTCATGCTAGAACATGTCCAAAACCTAGGCAGTTGAATAAAGACAATTTCAAGTCATAGCACTGGAAAGAGTACAACATTGTCCTCCCCAAGGACAGCAAGGGCTCTGGTTGGATGCTTAGTTAGGAAACTTTGACCATCCCTAACTTCTGTAACTTCTGTATCTAACTCCACAGCCACAGAGAACAAGGATCACACAATGGAGAATCTCATCAGGATGGGGATGGCAGTCCTGGTCCTCATCGTCCTTTCGATTCTAGCCACTGAGGCTTGGCGAAGCCATAGACAGACCCACCCTGCAGCTGGGAACTAATCTAAAGAAAAAAGAATGCATCTTCAATGTTCTACACTCTGGGAAATAAAGCTGATGACCCAAAGTTTTCTGTCAAAAGAAAAAAAAAATCCTGTTGTGGTATTGAGGAACTGTTGTAAGAATGTCTAGGAAGCAAAAGTTTGGGGTTCAGAGGGAAGTGGAAGTGTCATAATGAGGTGCTTCCTCAATAAATGAATTACTGTCCCTCCACATACTGGGAGCCTTTGTTTCCTGAACCCACACTCTTCTGAGCCCATAAAGTGAGGGAATAGGCTGTCCCACCTGCCTGGAATATCTTTCACCTGTGAATTGTATTTTTCTGTATTACTTTATGGGATGTATTCATTCACATTTAAAGGCCTCTGTCATCTTTATGAATTGTATTTAAGGACAGTTCCTTGTATGTGTGTGAGTGTGCATATACAGGAGGGTCGGGTGTATGTATTAGCCTACTGCCATTGTGTGTTCTTTCAGGCAACTTGGTGGGCAGGGGCTTGGGAGACAAAGGCTTAGTTGATGTTCCTTGTGGCAGCAGACCTCCTGGAAAGCATGCAGTCCTTGGGGTAGGAAATGGAGTACTCAGTGTAGGTTATTGCTCTTTCCTAAGTTTTCAGGGGAGTTGGCAGGACAGGGCTTGGTGAGGAGACGCTTACCTGGTGTCCCTTAGGACGGCAGCCCTCTGAGTAATCAGGCAGGGTTGTGGCTGCTACTATTTTTTAAAGAAACAAACCAATAAAATGACTCCTGGGTCAATGTCTTGCTCAGCATCCTCCTGCAGGAGATGGGAACTTATGCAGATACCCACAACTGAACACTGCAGAGAAAGATCTGAAAATACTGAATCCTGAATGGGTAAATACTTGCAAAAGAACATTTAGTTTTTCTAACAAGTCACACTGGTACACAAAGCACACTGAAGGGCAGGTCTCATGCCCAGCGGTACGTGGCCAACACTAAATGAACTCACTGGTATTTTCGAAGTCTGTGCTTATAATGCTTGTCTGTTACTTATATATTATGATGACCTGTCATGTGCTTTTAGACGACTTCAGGGAATTCATAATGTATATGTATAAAAAAAAATCACAGTACTAGACACCTCACAAATATACAGTTCTATTTACCAAGGATTCCTGTATAATTAGCAAAAAGATTTTCATTGTTTTCTTCTTCCATTTTTCCATTCTGTGTGACTACTTACATTATTGTGCCTAATGTCATTTCACTGTGAATTTCATTTTTTAAGTTTTTGTGATTTAAATGCATTTATACATCAAATGTATTAGTAATGAGTACTTTGAGAATCATATAATACATAAAACTTTGTTCAACTTTTATATTCATATCCTTTCATATCCTAAACTATCATTAATAAATATTTAATACTATCTATAACTGAGGATTCTGCATCTAATGTTGAAATATAAATTGATTCAAAACATACAAAATATTCTTTGGGAGTTAAGCATAGTAAAAAAGCATAAAATATTAAAAATGAGTTATTAAGAAATATATTCAAAAGCCCTGATATGATACAGTGAGGGAGTATTTAAAAGGCATTATATATCTGTTTACATTTTCTAACAGTTTACTAAAAAAAAGATTATCAGTGTTTCTAAGAGGTAAATTATATTATCAGTAACTATAGTTTAAAAAATTCAAAATATGTCTCTAGCTGCATATGTATCAGAAGATGGCATAGTCGGCCATCATTGGAAAGAGAGACCCACTGGTCTTGCAAACTTATATGCCTCAGTACAGGGGAACGCCAGGGCCAAGAAGTGGGAGTTGGTGGGTAGGGGAGTTGGGGGGGGAGGATATGGGGGACTTTTGGGATAGCATTGGAAACGTAAATGAAGAAAAATACCTAGTGAAAAATAAAAATAAAAAAATTTCAAAATATCAAAAACTCTTTGAAGTTAAACAGTAAGAAAATGTTAATTGTAAGCACAGGGAGAAAAAATATCAACAAGATTTCCATGATGTTGGTAGAACATGATTTTAATATTTTCAACTGTTAATATTCAACAAACAGAATAATTTTTAAGATGTACTTCATTGTTATGTCTCTCTTTTTCTTTCTGATTTTATTAGTTTGGAATTTCCTCTGTGCCCTCTGGTTAGTTTGACTAATGGTTTATCAACCTTGTTGATTTTCTCAAAGACCCAGCTTCTGGTTTTGTTGATTCTGTGTATTCTTCTTTTTATTTCTATTTGGTTCATTTCAGCCCTAAATTTGATTATTTCCTTCTGTCTACTCCTCTTGTGTGTATTTGCTTCTTTTTCTTGTAGACCTTTCAGATGTGCTATCATCCTGCTCCTGTAAGTTCTCTTCAGTTTCTTTTTGGAGGCACACTTAGAGCTATGAGTTTTCCTCTTAACACAGCTTTCATTGTGTTCCATAAGGTATGATGTGTCTTCACTTTCATTAAATTCTAAAAAGCCTTTAATTTCTTTATTTTTCCTTCTTCAGAGTCCATTTGCATGTGTGCTTTTGGTTGTTTTCATTGGTATTTAAGACCAGGCTTGTTCAGTGATGATCTGATAGGATGCATGAGATTATGTCAATGTTCTTGTATCTGTTGAGGCCTGTTTGTGACTAGTTATATTGTCATTTGTGGAGAAGGTACCATGAGGTGCTGAGAAGAAGGTGCTGAGAAGGTATATTCTTTTGCTTTAGGATTAAGTGTTCTATAAATATCTCTTAGATCCATTTGGTTCATAACTTGTGTACTTTCCCGGTGTCTCTGTTTAGTTTGTGTTTCCATGATCTGTCCATTGCTGAGAGTGGAGTGTGGAAGTCTCCCATTATTATTCTATGGGGTGCAATGTGTGCCTTGAACTTTAGTAATGTTTCTTTTATAAATTTGGGTGCCCTTGCAATTGGGGCATAAATGTTAAGAATTGAGAGTTCATCTTGGTAGATTAATTCTTTAACCAGTATAAAATGTCCTTCATTTTTTGATAACTGTTGGTTGAAAGTTGATTTTATTCGATATCAGATTGGCTACTCCAGCTTGTTTCTTGGGACCATTTGCTTGGAAAATTGTTTTCCAACCTATTACTCTAAGGTAGTGTCTGTCTTTGTCACTGAGGTGCATTTCCTGTATGCATCAAAATGCTGGGTCCTGTTTACATATCCAGTCTGTTAGTCTATGTCTCTTTATTGGGGAATTGAATCCATTCATGCTAAGAGATATTAAGGAAAAGTGATTGTTGTTTTTGTTGTTAGAGATGGAAGTATGTTTGTGTGGCTATCTTCTTTTGGGTTTGTTGAAAGATTATTTTCTTGCTTTTTCTAGGGTGTAGTTTCCCTCCTTGTGTTGGTGTTTTCCATCTATTATCCTTTGTAGGGCTGGATTTATGGAAAGATATTCTGTAAATTTGGTTTTCTCATGGAATATCTTAGTTTCTCCCTCTATGGTAATTTAGACTTTTGCTGGGTTTATAGGAAGGACAGGCTCCAATCACATATATTGAGGGCAGCAAGCACTTGAGATAATCAGATGGCAGAAGGCAAGCATAAGAACAGAAGCAACAGAAACCAAGGTTACTTGGCATCATCAGAACCAAACTCTCCCACCATAGCAAGTCCTGGATACACCATCACACCAGAAAAGCAAGACATGGATCTAAAGTCATTTCTCATGATGATGATGGACAACTTTAAGAAGGAAATACAGGAAAACACAGGTAAACAGCTAGAAGCCCTTAAAGAGGAAACACACAAATCCCTTAAAAAGTTATAGGAAAACACTACCAAACAGTTGAAAGAATTGAGCAAAACCATCCAGGATCTAAAAATGGAAGTAGAAACAATAAAGAAAACCCAAAGGGAGACAATTCTGGAGATAGAAATCCTAGGAAAGAAATCAGGAACCATAGATGTGAGCATCAGCAACAGAATACAAGAGATGGAAGAGAGAATCTCAGGTGCAGAAGATTCTATAGAAACCATGGGCACAACAATCAAAGAAAATGCCAAATGCAAAAAGATCCTAACTCGCCGGGCAGTGGTGGTGCACGCCTTTAATTCCAGAACTTGGGAGGCAGAGGCAGGTGGATTTCTGAGTTCAAGGCCAGCCTGGTCTACAAAGTGAGTTCCAGGACAGCCAGGACTACACAGAGAAACCCTGTCTCAAAAAAATAGACTAAGACATACAGGAAATAGACTAACAGACTGGATAAGTAAACATGAACCAGCATTTTGCTGCATACAGGAAATGCATATCAGTATCAAACACTACCTCAGAATAAAGGGCTGGAAAAAAAATTTCCAAACAAATGGTCCCAAGAAACAAATGGAAGTAGCCATTCTAATATCAAATAAAATCGATGTTCAACCAAAAGTCATCAAAAAAGATAAGGAAGGATACTTCATACTCATCAGAGGAAAATCTACCAAGAACTCTCAGTTCTGAGCACCTATGCCCCAAATGCAAGGGCACCCAGAATTTTCAACTGAGTAATACCAAATGGCTGACAAGCACCTAAAGAAATGGTCAACATCCTTAGTCATCAGGGAAATGTAAATCAAAATAACCCACTTTAAAAATTCCATTTCACAACAGTCAGAATAGCTAAGACCAAAAATTAAGGTGAGAGCCAATGCTGGCAAAGATGTGGAGAAAGAGGAACATTCTCCCATTGCTGGTGGGATTTCAACTACCCTGGAAATCAGTTTAGCACCTCCTCAGAAAATTGGACATAGTACTACCTGAGGATCCAGCAATACCACTCCTGGGCATATACCCAAAAGATGTTTCAACTTGTAATAAGGACACATGCTCCACTATGTTCATGGCAGTCTTATTTATAATAGCCAGAAGCTGGAAAGAACCCACATGTCCCTCAACAGAGGAATGGATACAGAAAATGTGGTACATTTACACAATGGAGTACTACTCAGCTGTTAAAAACAACGAATTCATGAAATTCTTACACAAATGGATGGAACTAGAAAATATCATCCTGAATGAGGTAACCCAATCACAAAAGAACACACATGATATGCACTCACTGATAAGTGGATATGAGCCCAGAAGCTCAGGATACCTAAAAAAATGCAGGGACAAAATGGAACAGAGACTGTAGGTAGGACCATCCAGTGACTGGTCCACCTTGGGAACAATTCCATACACAGGCATCAAACCCTGACACTATTACTGATGCCATATTGTGCTTTCAGACAGGAGCTTAGCAAGATTACCCTTTGAGAGTCTCTACCAGCAGCTGACTGAAACAGATGCAGTTACTTACAGCCATCGATTGGACTGGGGTAAGGCACCCCAGTGGAAGAGTTAAGTGCAGGACTGGGGATACTGAAAGGAATGGAAACCCCATAGGAAGAACAACCGTGTCAACAAACCTAGATCCCTAGGCACTCTGGTGAGTCTGAAGACAGCTACAGTGTACGTAAGTATCATAATAAATAAATCTTGGGCCAGAGCAAGCAGGGACTGAGCCAGTGGTGTTGACCAGAGCAGGCAGGGCTGACTGGATTGAGCAGAGGTCCAAAGTTCAATTCCCAACAACCACATGAAGACTCACAACCATCTGTACAGCTACAGTGTACTCGTATACATAAAATAAATAAATACATCATTAAAAGAGAGAGAGAGAAGATTGGCCAAAATAAACATGGAGCAGAGATTGAGGGATGGCCAAGCAATGATTGACCTAACATGGCTACGTATTTGTAGGTCACCTAGATCAAGCATGGTTTGGTTGATGGTCCATTTTCTCTGCGTCCACATGGGCCCAACATAGTTAACTTTATAGGTCTTCTTTGAGGTGTTCTTGTCCCCTGTCACTACCTTAATCTTACTTCCCACTCTTACACAAGACTCTCTGAGCTCCGTCTATTGTTTGGCTGTGTAGATCCATCCCAAGGGAGAGAAATGACTGCTGACACTATTAAGGATATTCTGCCGTGTCTAAAGACTGGACTGTAAAATAACTGTCTTCTAAGAAGCTTAATCCAGAGGCAGGAGGATTTCTGAGTTCGAGGCCAGCCTGATCTACAAAGTGAGTTCCAGGACGGCCAGGGCTATACAGAGAAACCCTGTCCGGGGGGGTGGGGGTGGGGAGCTTAATTCAGCAGCAGATAAAATAGACGCAGAGACTGACAGCCAAACAAAAGGCAGAGCTTGGGGAGTCGAGAGAAAGAGTAAGGGGAACAATCAAGGGAGGCAGAGGGGTCAAGGACATCACAAGGACACCTACAGAGTCAAATAACATGACCCAGTGGGAGCTCACAGAAACCAAACCATGGAAAAGCAATCATGCTTGGGATGAACCTAGGCCTTACACATATGTAGCACATGTGCACCTTGAACTTCACGTGAGTACCCTAGCAATTGGGGTGGCAGCTGTCTGGGTCTCTTGCCTGTCTTTGGATCCCTCAGTGAGAGAGGATGCACTTAGTCCTGCAAACAAATCGATGTGCTACATTGGGTTGTTTCTCATGGGTTAGGGGCTGCTCTTATCAGAGCAGAAGGGGGGAGGGGATTGGGAAGATGGGACTGTCAGACTGGGATAAGAAGAGAAAAAGGAACAACAGTGGACCCATATAGGGAATATGTTAGTTAGTGAATTATAAAAAATGATACTATCTCTATCAATTGTGTCATGACAAGAGTGTTCTTAGGAGAGAAAAGAGCCTTACCTAGTCAATCATGGAACAAGAGGAGGCGTTTCTTGTGTCCAAGGAGAGAAACAATACCCTGAACTAAATATTAGCCAGTAGCTCACCATGGCAAGTAAGAGGGATGATGCACATGATCAACATAGGTTTTATTCCAAAAGGTAAGGTTGATCTATGAAAGGAAACCTCTCATAGTGCTCTCAGTCTCCCTGTGCCTGTGCATGTGCATGTGCATGTGCGTGTATGTGTTGGACTTTCACTCACAGACAAATGAAAATGGGTTCCCTCTAATAGATGAAGAACCATGATGAAATCAAATATTTACAATGAGGATTTGCACTCAAGTGGAGAAACAGAATCCACACCCTTCCCAAAACAATGAAATATTAGAGTGTGGATGCAAAAGAAGTCACACAAAAACACAGCCCACCTTCAAGACACAGCCACTTAGATGTGGCTCGAGGCTGAGGAAAATTCAGGAGAGAAACCCGAATTTTACCAGCATGAAGCAACAGGAGTCATCCTCACCTGCAAAAACTCATATAGACAATAGGATTGTAGGTCTGACACAACAGAGTCCATCTCACTATGTGCTCAGAGAATGTGGGGTGGGGAGGTAACATCAATGGGGCAATGTGGGAGAGCAAGCATGACACAATGCCCTAAGGAGTTCATATCCACCAACAAGAGAGAAGTCTCTGCCAGCTTTCTGCATCTGACAAATCAGTACTACATATGAGGTGACTCAGTGAGGAGAGGCCATGTATGGCTAAAAGTCATCTGAGGCAAGTTCCTCACATGGAGATCATCTAACCAGGAGAGGGCAGCATCTCTTCCTGCCTATGGGGAGGATGGTGTGACTGACCTCACAGTACAATGCCATAACTCATCACATACTGTCAGGTCAAGAAAAACAGCTGGCCAGAAAAGAGACACCACAGTCATCTGACACACAGGGCATGACAGTTCCCAAGGTTCATGAAATAGAGACTGGGTCAGAAATGGCACTTTACAATAGGATGTAATGCAAAACTTGGGGTATGCCTCCGCTGTGAGAGCTTTATAGAAAATATATTAATCATTAATTCTTGGAAGGCAAACAGAGGCATAAAATGTTGTTAACATTGTCCATCACATACTGTAGAGAACTTTTAGTTGTTGTTGTTGTTGCTGTTGTTGTTTTGGGAAAAGGTAGAATATATCGTGGGCTGATTCAAACTTATTGCATAATGACCTCTACTACTAAGTACATCTGTCGGGAGCTGAAATCACACAGATGAGCAACTACATCAGATTCATGCAGAGCTGGATATAAAACCCAGGCCTCTGAGGAAACCAATTAAGTACTTTAACAACTTATCTCTTCTCTAATTTGATAGAGGGCATGTATAGACAGCCACATAATAAGCAAGTGTGTACATTTTCTAGGCTCAGTAATGAAAGGGGAAAATACAAAGTAACCTCTATCTCATCACACTATGAGATAACCAGGACACATGTTACTCCTGGGCCCATCCTTCAAAGTGATGCGGAGTTAGAAGATTTCCCTCAGAGAACACAGTCTTAGCACAGGATCATTACAAACGTGGAGGCTGAGAAATCCTAAGACCTAGAGATGACGGATGACTACAGGAAGGCTCTTCTCTGAGCGTGCTGAAAGCTTGCAGAGATGAGCTCACAGAGCTGGCATAGTATCTAAAGTCCCATAAACGCCCAATACAGACTAAACCCAGCATGGGGATGGAAAATGAGAGATCCCACCCTTAGGTGTGAGCTATTGGAACCTGAGAGCTCCTGGAAAGAGAGTGTCAGTTTTCACTAAGGGTGTGGCCAGTTATATAAGGACAGCACAAACTGGACTGAATGGAAGAAGGGAGGAGCAGATAGTTAGGAGAGAAGGAAGGGCACTGGACTGGGAAAGAGCTTGGGAGAGAGTTGAATTAAACCACATGGCTTAATATTTTAAACCACTGATTGCTAAAATGAGGAAGAAAGAGAGAGCTGGTATTCCAGCAAAGATTGATAGCAGATACAAACTTAAATTTCAGTGAGATTTGGAGTAATGCACTTGGTACACCAGAAGGAAAAAATGGCTGTCTGAGGACCAAAAACAAAAAAACAAACAAACAAACAAACAAACAACAACAACAAAAAATCAAGCAAATGACTAAAGATACTGTCATGAAGATTGACTCAGAAATAGAGAAGCAGCCCAATGGTTAAGGCACTGATTGCTCTGGCAGAGGGCCTGAGCTCAAACCCAAGCACCTGTATTGTGATTCACAAAAAGTTGAGACCCAGGGAATCCAGTGATCTCTTCTGAACACAACATATACAAGGCAAGCACATGTTGCACACACACAAACACACACACATATGAAAGCAAAATACTCATACCTGTAAATTAAATAGATCTAAAATGAAAATTTTAAAACATAAACACCCACACAAAACATGCAGGAAGAGACAGATAACAAGATGATTCAGACCACTCTAACCACTTTGACATTAAACAGAATATCTAGCCAGAATATCAATAAGGCATCAGCAAACACCACAAGCACAACTTCAGACCAAGTGCTCCATTATGCAAAAAGCCTCCAAGCTCCATTATGCAAAAAGCCTCCAAGACACAAAGATTCCACAACAATCTCCAGGACAGGCCACTGCAGGTCACTGGACAGGTCTCTGGATTGAGAAATGAGCTCAGCTGGGCAGTGGTGGCACACACCTTTAATCCCAGCACCTGAGAGGCAGAGGCAGGAGGATTGCTGAGTTTGAGGCCACCCTGATCTACAAAGTGAGTTCCAGGACAGCCAGGGCTATACAGAGAAACCCTGTCTCCAAAAATGAAAAAAAAAAAAAAAGAAAAGAAAAGAAATGAGCTCAGCTGGGAAGTTTTGGAGCACACCTTTAATCCCAGCACTTTGGATGCAGATGCAGGTGGATTTCTAAGTTCCAGGCCAGCCTCATCTACAGAGTGCGTTCCAGGACACCCAGGGCTATAGAGAGAAACCTTGTCTCCCAAACCTCCCCACCCAGAGGAAGAAGAAGAAGAAGAAGAAGAAGAAGAAGAAGAAGAAGAAGAGGAGGAGGAGGAGGAGGAGGAGGAGGAGGAGGAGGAGGGGGGAGGAGGGGGAGGAAGGAGGAGGAGAAAGAGGAGGAACAGGAAGAGAAGGAGAAGGAAAAGAAGAAGAAGAAGAAGAAGAAGAAGAAGAAGAAGAAGAAGAAGAAGAAGAAGAAGAAGAAGAAGAAGAAGAAGAAGAAGAAGAAGAAGAAGAAGGGGAAGAAGGAGAAGAAGAAGCAGCAGCAGCAGCTCACATCAAGAAAAACCTCAGCCAGAAAGAGAAAAAAAATACACAAGTTTATCAAATGAAAGGGGGAAATAAGAACTCTCATAGGATTGAATAGCATATTTCCAAAAACCAGAAGTTCATGGGAAGAAACAAAAATACATTCAGGTTAGTAAGAAGGGTAAGCTGGTGGACAGGGTAAGAAAAAGGGAAGATGTGGGGATAAAGACTCAATCAACACACAGTATACACAGGAATGGAATTCATATAGACTTAAAATTATAAACACAGGAGTCAGTAAGGTGGCTCACATCTCTCATCCCTGCACTTTTGAACCATAGGGAGGAGAGCTCTATGAAGGCCAGTTTAGACTGGTCTACATAACCAGATCCAAGTCAACCAGGAAGACATAGCCAGGGACTGTCTCCATACAACCACAAAGATAACTAAACCCATCAGCATAGGAAAAAGAAAATAGAGAAAAAATTAAAACACCAAAAAATTGAAACCTACAGAGGAAATTTGGCTTGTAGCTCACAGGTAGAGTATGTGCTTAGAACATTGGGGGCTGTTCCACCAATCCCTAATGAAAAATAAACAGGAAAAATGCAATTTTCCTGAGCTCTTTCTTTTGAACTGTGCCACCGTGCAGATACAAACATGTCAATATTTGGTGAGGCACTGCAGAGCTAGTCAGTCATTTTTGAGGTTGAATTCAGAGATTCCACTAAGGAAGTCAAGACTGAGACCCAGGACCAAGAAGTCATGTCATCAAAACTCTAGCAGCTGCCGGTACTTCCTACCAGCAGATGGAGAAAGATAAAACCCTGGATGACTACAACATCCAAAAAGATCAACGCTGCAGTTGGTGCTGGGCCTGTGTGGTGGCATTCTCCACCAACCACAAAGCTAGCTTCTCAAGTTTACAACTGCAACACAATGATACAGTGGTGCTCACAAATACTGCCCATGCCTGCACCACTGTGTGTGGAACTTCAACAAGAACCATGGCAACCATCTTACCAAAAGCAATCTACAGATTCAATGCAGTCCCATCAAAATTCCCACTAGATTCTTCATAGAATTAGAAAGGGCAATTCTCAAATTCATTTGGAATAACAAAAAAAAAAAAAAAAAAAAAACCCAGGATAGTGAAAACGACTCTTAACAATAAAAGAATTTCTTTGGAAATCACCATCCCTGACCTTAATCTATACTATAGAGCAATAGTGATAAAAAGTGCATGGAATTGGTACAGATACAGATAGGTACATCAATGAGGTAAAATTGAAGACCCAGAAGTGAACCCACACAGCTATGGTTACTTGATCTTTGACAAGGGAGCTAAAACCATCCAGGGGAAAAAAGACAGCATTTTCAACAAATGGTTCTAGTTCAACTCCCAGTCTGCATGTAGAAGAATGCAGATCGATCCATCTTTATCTCCTTGTACAAAGCTCAAGTCCAAGTGGATCAAGGACCTCCACCTAAAACCAGATATACTGAATCTAATATAAGAAAATGTGTGGAAGAGCCTCAAACTCATAGGCTGGCATGACCACCCAGTTCTCCCAGAGTCTAGACCACCAACTAAGGAGTGTACCTGGAGGAATCCATGACTCCAGATACACATGTAGCAGAGAATGGACTCTCTCACAGCAATGGGAGGGAAGACTGCTTTGATGCCCCAGAGTGGGGGGATGTTTGAGCAGTGGGCGAGAGTGTGGAGGGGTCATGGGCAGTCTCATACAGGCAAAAAGAATGGGTTACCATATGTAGGATGGGGGGTTGGTGAAGGGAACACCAGGAAGTGGGATATCATTTGAGATGTAAACAAATGGAATGATTAATAAACCAAAAAAAAGAATTATGGTCATATTCGTACACCTACAACCTGTATCCCCAGAAACTCAAATAAACCTGCACCTGTGTGGACCAGTAACCCCATGACAAGATAATTTGTTAACTAAGCAAAAGGACTTAGGAAAACGATGATGGTAAGTGATGAGACACTGATATGGCTCAGAACATAAGTGTCTGCTGCCAAAATAAGACCTGACTCTGTTGACAGGATCCACACTGGACAAGGAAAACTGATTGCTGAAGTTGTATTCTGACCTCCATACATGTGCTTTGACACACATGCATGTGTATATACAAACAAACATAGAGACACACAAACAAACACTAAAAAATGAATAGAAATATGTACCCTAAAATTGGAAGGGAAAACACAAACATAAAAAACAAAAACCAATTGTAATGCCCAGTGGTAATGCATCGCTTGAGACTAAGAAGAAAAAGCTGTCATCAATCACACTCCAGGCAGATATACAGGAAGATCCTTCTCAGAAACATCAAAACTGTTGAAAAGAAAGAAATAGTTCCCATAAAACAAAGAGGAACAAAGAAAACCACACGTAAATTTGTACTGTTGTGTGAAATGTTCACACATGTTTGCTACAATATGGCCATGACAGTAATGTGCACAGGTGAGGCAGACACTGGTGGGATGAGGAAACGCCATCTGTGTAAGAACTAATGGCAGAGGGTCTACTGCCTGGCCTAGTCACACCATTGAGGAAGTCAGAGCATGGTGCTGAGGAGGGCAGTTCCTCTTTCTGTGGGGCTGCTGATATATGACCATGTCATGGGGACTGCCCTGCCTCCAGTGCCACACCCTGTACACAATCCCTTCAGAAAGGCTCTGTAGCTCTGCCCTTGAGCACAGTTGCAGCCACTGAGGGGAGATGCCATGTCCTGCACCTTCACAGCCCTGCTCCGTCTTGGTGAGATGTGAAGAGGGGGAGGGGATACTGAGGTCTGGAAATGATCATGGCCTGTAGACCAGCACGCACCCAAAAGGAAACCCCAGGTTCTCAGATGTTTCTGCAGACTTGCTCAGCCTTAGGGACAAATCTCTTACAAAGAACTCTCTTCCAGGACTGACTCTGAGCCTCTGGATCCCAGTGCTGACAGGTGAGTGTGTCTGCAGCTGACCTGAAATGCTCTTTTCTTCATATCCAGGAGCCATGCCTGGGCTGTGATGGTGGAAAACACCACCTGTGTGTGAGTCCTGTGGGTGGCAGGAAGGCCATGGGGTTAAGGACTGCAATCTGAGTGTGTTTGTCCTGAGTCCTAGTTGCTCTGTTACTTGCAGGGTCCCTCCCTAAGCCTATCCTCAGAGTACAGCCAGACTCTGTGGTCTCCAGGAGGACTAAGGTGACCTTCTTGTGTGAAGAGACAATTGGAGCCAATGAGTACCGCCTCTATAAAGATGGAAAGCTATATAAAACCGTAACAAAGAACAAACAGAAGCCAGAAAACAAGGCTGAATTCTCATTCTCAAATGTAGACCTGAGTAATGCAGGTCAATATCGATGTTCCTACAGCACCCAGTATAAATCATCAGGCTACAGTGACCTCCTGGAGCTGGTGGTGACAGGTGAGAGACACACAGGATCCTAGGCCTCAGGTTATAAATGTCCAGACTTGGCTCTGTTAACAGGAATGCCCACCCTCACTGTGGGAACCTCAGAGCCAAGGAGAATAATGAGGCTTGGGGATATTTAACTGACTCCTCCTTTTCTTCAGGACACTACTGGACACCCAGCCTTTTAGCCCAAGCCAGCCCTGTGGTAACTTCAGGAGGGTATGTCACCCTCCAGTGTGAGTCCTGGCACAACGATCACAAGTTCATTCTGACTGTAGAAGGACCACAGAAGCTCTCGTGGACACAAGACTCACAGTATAATTACTCTACAAGGAAGTACCACGCCCTGTTCTCTGTGGGCCCTGTGACCCCCAACCAGAGATGGATATGCAGATGTTACAGTTATGACAGGAACAGACCATATGTGTGGTCACCTCCAAGTGAATCCGTGGAGCTCCTGGTCTCAGGTGAGGAACCTCAGCCTTCCATAGAATGATATTGAAATCATACAGGTTTCAGAGACCACTTGATGTGCGGTGTATGTGGGGATCCAGGGCTCTTTTGAACTTTGACACAGAGCACAGGAAACAGTGAGTCCAAGACTCACAGTGACAGCCAAGCCCAGAGTGCCCATTAGGGAGATGATGCTTTATGAGGGCTTCGGTTACTCTGGAGCAGCTGTAGCACCATCCACCAGAGCTCCGAGATTCTGGAAAACAGAGAGAGGAAGGATGATGGTAGCTAGAGAGGTTGAGGACACCCGGAGGACACGCCCTGGAGAGCACAGAATCAACTAAGCAGGAATCCTGAGGGCTCACAAAGCCTGCACTGGTGTACCCTAGGACCTCTGCATACATGCTGTGACTGCTCCAAATGATAACATTTTTTATAACCGGGTATAGTGGCATACACCTTTAATCCCAGGACTTGGGAGGCAGAGGCAGGTGGATTTCTGAGTTACAGGCCAGCCTGGTCTACAGAGTGAGTTCCAGGACAGCCAGGGCTATACAGAGAAACCCTGTCCCGAAAAACCAAAAACAGAACAACCATACAAAAAAAAACAAAAACAGCTGGGCGTGGTGGCGCACGCCTTTAATCCCAGCACTTGGGAGGCAGAGGCAGGCGGATTTCTGAGTTCGAGGCCAGCCTGGTCTACAAAGTGAGTTCCAGGACAGCCAGGGCTACACAGAGAAACCCTGTCTCGAAAAACCAAAAAAAAACAAAAAAAAAAAAAAAACAAAAAAAAAAAACAAAAACAAAAAACATTTTTTTTAGTGGTAGGGGGATTTTATTTCACTGTGTAGTTCTAATTTATTTACCTGGAACTCATTCGGTAGATCAGGCTATCCTCCAAGTCAGAAATCCACCTGCCTCTGCCTCCTTTGTACGCAGATTACATGTGTGTTCCAGAAGCACCTGGCTTGCTTCAGTTTCTTATAGGACTCCTAACAGTGGGAGTGGGGATCTCTCTGACACTTTTGCCTACACAAGGGATCTTTGTGTTCCTAGTGGCTTGCCTTGTCCAATCCTCATGTGAGGGTGTGGGCCTAGTGTTCTAGCATCTTTTTATGCCATGTTCAGTCAATATCACTAAAAAGCCTTCTCTTCTCTAAAACAGAGGAGCAGTGAATCTGGGAGAGAAGGGAGGTGGGGAGGACTGTGTCATATCAGGGAGGAGGGAAGAATGGGAAGTTGTCTTCTGGTGAATTGTATGGGAGAAGGATGAAAACGACAAAGGCAACATCTTCTGGTGGGACATTCTCTGGGCCACTTTCCAACACACCCATGTGCTTCACTCTGATTTCTATGTAGGTAATCTCCAAAAACCAACCATCAAGGCTGAACCAGGATCTGTGATCACCTCCAAAAGAGCAATGACCATCTGGTGTCAGGGGAACCTGGATGCAGAAGTATATTTTCTGCATAATGAGAAAAGCCAAAAAACACAGAGCACACAGACCCTACAGGAGCCTGGGAACAAGGGCAAGTTCTTCATCCCTTCTGTGACACTACAACATGCAGGGCAATATCGCTGTTATTGTTACGGCTCAGCTGGTTGGTCACAGCCCAGTGACACCCTGGAGCTGGTGGTGACAGGTGAGGGGACAGTCAGATTCTCAACCCCAGGCTCTGCTCTCAGGATTATTCCTTCCCACAGAGTATCCCAAGAGAACACTGGGATGGTGTGAGAACATGTAACAGACAGCCTCCTTCTCTCCTAGGAATCTATGAATACTATGAACCCAGGCTGTCAGTACTGCCCAGCCCTGTGGTGACAGCTGGAGGGAACATGACACTCCACTGTGCCTCAGACTTTCCCTACGATAAATTCATTCTCACCAAGGAAGATAAGAAATTCGGCAACTCACTGGACACAGAGCATATATCTTCTAGTGGACAGTACCGAGCCCTGTTTATTATAGGACCCACAACCCCAACCCATACAGGGGCATTCAGATGTTACGGTTACTACAAGAATGCCCCACAGCTGTGGTCAGTACCTAGTGCTCTCCAACAAATACTCATCTCAGGTAAGTCCCCACTATCATTCTCCAAACATTTTCTGAGGCCCTAAGTCCTTTGCCACAGGCCTGCCCCTCTGCTGAGTTGCAGGTAGAGAAGGAAAAAATGGAGAGCCTGTGTTCTTGAACACTGCCCTGACTGGGGAGAAGAGGGGACATGCACAAAGGCAGGAGAGGAGGGCAAAGGTGTTTGGTAAGAACCAAACCTCAGTCTCTAGCTGTCACCTTCCCTCTAGGGCTGTCCAAGAAGCCCTCTCTGCTGACTCACCAAGGCCATATCCTGGACCCTGGAATGACCCTCACCCTGCAGTGTTTCTCTGACATCAACTATGACAGATTTGCTCTGCACAAGGTGGGGGGAGCTGACATCATGCAGCACTCTAGCCAGCAGACTGACACTGGCTTCTCTGTGGCCAACTTCACACTGGGCTATGTGAGTAGCTCCACTGGAGGCCAATACAGATGCTATGGTGCACACAACCTCTCCTCTGAGTGGTCAGCCTCCAGTGAGCCCCTGGACATCCTGATCACAGGTGAGGAACTCAACAGACTCAGTCAGGGACCTAGCCTCTGCTCAGGCTCTCATGGGGGATAAGGGGGGAGAGGGCTGGGGAGCTTATGGCTAGGATGGATACAGGAATCCTAAGCAGGATTGATCACAAGAAGATGAGAACAGGAGTTGAGCTCAGTCAGAGAAAAGAGACAGAGGCCCAGGTTCTCAGGGTGGAGTCATGTGTGATTGGAGCTCAGAACAAGGAAGCTAGCCTCTCATCATGCCTCTTCTCTTTAGGACAGCTCCCTCTCACTCCTTCCCTCTCAGTGCAGCCTAACCACACAGTGCACTCAGGAGAGACCGTGAGCCTGCTGTGTTGGTCAATGGACTCTGTGGATACTTTCATTCTGTCCAAGGAGGGATCAGCCCAGCAACCCCTGCGACTAAAATCAAAGTCCCATGATCAGCAGTCCCAGGCAGAATTCTCCATGAGTGCTGTGACCTCCCATCTCTCAGGCACCTACAGGTGCTATGGAGCTCAAGACTCATCTTTCTACCTCTTGTCATCTGCCAGTGCCCCTGTGGAGCTCACAGTCTCAGGTGAGGTGATCCTGACTTCTCAGCATGAATCACTTCCATACTGTAGCAGAGCTGTTTACTGGGTTGGGATTAAGGAGACAAAAGGAAGATGGCTTTGTCAGAAGACAGTTTCCCTGGCAGAGGAATTAATGCTAGCAGTGCTCCCTCGAGTAATGTCCACTCAGTCCTCTACTGCAATCTAGGTTTGGAGTAGCGACTATCAGTATCTTGCAGAGTTTACAGGGCAGATAGAGGACAGTGAACCAAGTGAGGATCCTGGGCTTGCATCTAATCCTCGTCCTCTTCTTGTTCTCTTTCCTAGGACCCATCGAAACCTCTACCCCGCCACCCACAATGTCCATGCCACTAGGTGGTAAGTATCAGGTACTCTGTGCAGGGAGTATTCTCCCACCCCAGGCTGCCTGGCAGCTCTTGGCCCACCACAGTCCTCATTTCTATCTCACTTCAGCTTGTAGATGTAGGAGGCAAACAAAGATCTCACCAGAGACCACTGAAGCTGGGGCTCAGAGGTTGGGCTACAGCAGGGAGATTCAGAGAGAAGTATTTAGGCTCATCATGGGGGTGGGGCAGTTGTGGGAAGTTGAAAGCAGGGAACACAAACACTCAGTTCCCTATCTTACCCCTAAAGCTCGGCATGGCCCCTGTCACCTGCATGGAGTCAGGCCTCAGAAGACTAATAAACAGTTTGTTAAAATATGTGCTCAGATGAACAATAGCTAGTTAGAGTCTTGATACAGCTGCCTCTAGATAGCTTGACTTGGTCAAGTCCTTCTCTTGCTAGGCTGCTGTTCCTCTGAGTATAAAGAGAAACCTGCCCTCATGTCTTAACTTATTTGGTTTTTTATTTTGCCTTTGTTTTTTGATATGTTTCTTCTTCTTCTTCTTCTTCTTCCTCTTCTTCTTCTTCTTCTTCTTCTTCTTCTTCTTCTTCTTCTTTTTGTTTGTTTGTTTGTTTGTTTCTGTGCTGGCCTTGGTGGTGACCTCTCCTGACAGAAAAGGCCTCCAGAATCTGATTCTGCAGGGCCCAGAGCCACGCTGTAGCGACATGAGTAAGGGTGGGATACACAGCCATAGCACGACATTCACACTCCTCTCCAACTCATTGCTCTCAGCTCTGGTGCAGAGAGCAGGGCTGGAAGTCAGAGATTCTGGGTTCAACTCTGCCACTTCCAGTCAGGTGAACTGGCTGGACAGGAAAAGACACAATTCCATGGTACATGATTGTAAAGATGGGGGATGATGTGTGCAGAGACCCAGCATGAGCCTGTCACACAGTAGGTGCTCAGGTAAGCAGCAAAGGTCTCCACTAATGATGTCACTTGTGCCTCAGGACTGCATATGTACCTGAAGGCTCTCATTGGAGTGTCTGTGGCCTTCATCCTGTTCCTCTTCATCTTCATCTTCATTCTTCTTCGACGAAGACATCGGGGAAAATTCAGGAAAGATGGTGAGGAGGGTATGTGTAACTTGGGTCTCAGGAGGTGGTGTGTCTCCCTGTGAACATCGAAGCAGGCGCTCAGACACCAGCCATAGGGAAAGCTCAACCTGGGGCAGGGTAGCTTAGAAACGTGCAGATCACAGATCAGAAGGCAATTGGTCTCAGAATCTATGCAATGCCTGTGAACATTACCATGTTCTGGGACATTTCCTCACTCAGCCTTGTGTTGCAAAGACCCCTTCCTTCCTTCCCTGAACATGCCCAGGGGAGGGGCTTCCCATCCTCCTAGCTGAGACTCCCCTCCCTTGCAGTCCAGAAAGAGAAAGACTTGCAACTTTCTTCAGGAGCTGAAGAGCCCATAACCAGGAAAGGAGAACTCCAGAAGAGGTAAATCACAGAGACCTAGACCCCTGCCCGTATGACACATCTCACTGCTAAGTGACGTCTCCTTGTCCCTCCAGGCCCAACCCAGCTGCTGCCACCCAGGAAGAAAGCCTATGTGAGAGAAAGGGAGTCCTGGGGGGGGGAGATGGCTGGGGCTTCAGAATTACCGGGGTGTTGGAGAGGGTTTCATTGTACGGATCTGAACTTCACTTGATGGAAGCAGGGATGTCCCAGCTTTCCCTGATTCTCTGTCCCAACCTGGAGCAAGGCAGGAAACTAGGGGTCTGAGACAGCCCTAGACTCTAGTCAGGAGACATCCTATGTGTTCTGCTATGACAGATGCTTCAGTGGAGGACATGCAAACTGAGGATGGAGTGGAGCTGAACAGCTGGGTAAGGCACCTGTCCTCATCCACAGTGCTAAACCTTAGGGCCAAGCTTAGTACAGGGCTCTTCTTTCTTCTGCCTCCCTCAGCCCTCAGCAATATCCAAAGCTGACCACTCCCGCCCTATGCCCAGCACCTGCCTCCTGGGTTCTATGCCTCACTCTCTCCTGGTTTTCCTGGGACCATGTTTCTTCCAGCTCCTGTCCCCTTTCTGGCTCTTTAGCATGTGTCTGGTGATTCTCTGAGGGGATATCCTGGATGGAGACGCCCACAGAGATATCTAAGGGACAGCAACTCCTGGCAGGGAACACAGAACAAAAGGAACTTGAACAGATAATGTGTATGGATCTTTTGCCTGCATATATGACTCTGCATCACATGCCTGTATGATGCTCACAGAGGCCAGACGAGCAAATCAGAGATACACTGAAACTAGAGTTACAGATGATTATAGGCTTCTCTGGGCGTTCTAGGACCCAAACCCATGTCCTCTGCAACAGCAGCCAGTGCTCTTAATCATGGAGCCATCTCTCCAACCCCCAGAAACATATTTTCATAAAGATGGACTGTGTGGCTAGAGCCAAGACAGCAAGGGTCTGAATGTCAGGTTAAGCTTGAACTGTAAGAAGGAAACCCAGGAAGTTCCCATCAGAGAGGCAGTAATCTAAACAGGTCACTCTAGCCATGCTATGGAAACTGGCCAAAGAAGATCCCCAGGGGAACAGGAAGACACTGTCTGTACCTCACTACTTCCTTGCTACAGACACCACCTGAGGAAGATCCCCAGGGAGAGACTTATGCCCAGGTGAAACCCTCCAGGCTCAGGAAGGCAGGACATGTCTCACCTTCTGTCATGTCAAGGGAACAACTGAACACAGAATATGAACAAGCAGAAGAGGGCCAAGGAGCAAACAATCAGGTGGGTCCTGTCCTCCACAGACCTGCAGGTTTCCCCAAGCAAATCACATACCTTTCTCTCACCCTCTCCCACTCCAGGCTGCCGAATCTGGGGAGTCCCAGGATGTGACCTATGCCCAGCTGTGCAGCAGGACACTCAGACAGGGGGCAGCTGCATCTCCTCTCTCCCAGGCAGGGGAAGCCCCAGAGGAGCCCAGTGTATATGCTACTCTGGCGGCTGCTCGTCCAGAGGCTGTTCCCAAGGACATGGAGCAATGACCCCCTGCCTGCCAGGATGCCTAGCAGAGACCTCCAAGGGACTCTGGGAACTTTTGGAAACGTGACTGCACTTTAAGTAACATCAGAGTTTGGAAATAAAGCTAGAGATTTCTCAATAATCAAGTGAAATGAGAAATGAAATGGAAGGGAAGGTTTTACATTGAGTGCTAACTTTAATGATATTTCTCAACAAAGCTAGGAAATGAGAAAATTTACAGGCACTGTTGCACAGCCCCACAATTCCAACCCACAGGAGGCTGACGAGGGGAATTTGTTTTGTGGCCATGGTGAGTCATCTAGTGAATTTCATGCCAACCTGGGCTACAGAGTGTTTTAAACATTAGCCACCAAAGGCCAGGGTAGAACACACCTGAAATCCCAGCATTTTAGAGGAGTGGAAAGGAGGGAGGGTCAAGAGGTCAAGGTCATTTTCAGCTACATAGCCTAGGAGTAAGAGGCCAGCCTGGAACACACTAGACCCTTTCTAAAAATGAATCAATAGGCCAAGCTTGGAATTGCATGCCTTCCATCTCAGAACTAAGGAGGTAGAGCCAGGCAAATCTTTTGGACTTAGAACTTTTGAGCTCATCAGTGTCAGGTTATTTTGTTATGGATATATATATATATATATATATATATATATATATATTTTTTTTTTTTTTTTGGTTTTTCGAGACAGGGTTTCTCTGTATAGCTCTGGCTGTCCTGGAACTCACTTTGTAGACCAGGCTGGCCTCGAACTCAGAAATCCGCCTGCCTCTGCCTCCCAAGTGCTGGGATTAAAAAGGCGTGCGCCACCACGCCCGGCTGGATATATTTTATTTATGTGTAGTATGTATGTATGTATGTATGTATATGTGTTTGCTCAGTGAGATGGCTCAGTAGGTAAAGAAAGGCACTTGCCACCAGGACTGTTATACTAAGTTCAATTATCAGAGAAACAGTGGAAGGAGAAAACTGACTGGGAGAATTTTTTCTCACCTCCACCTAAGTCCTGGGTGTCCTTCCCACACCCAATAGGTAAATAAAACAATTAAAAAGTAGACAAAAGGCTGGGGAGATGGCTCAGCAGTTTAGAGCACTGACTGCTCTTTCAGAGGTCCTGAGTTCAATTCCCAGCAACCACACAGAGGCTCACAACCATCTGTAATAGGATCGAATGCCCTCTTCTGGTGTGTCTGAAGACAGCTACAGTATATTCATATACATAAAATAAACAAATAAAAATTTTTTAAAAAGTAGACCAAAAAAAAAAAAAAAAAACACACAAATGAAAGTTTGGAATGGTGGTGTATAGCCTATGATGACTGTCCCCCTGCCTCGGCTCCTGGCATGTACAATCCTATATTCTCATTACTTTCTTTTTTTTTTAATTTTATTTTATTGGGTATTTTCTTTATTTACATTTCAAATGTATTTCCCTTGGGGTTGGGGTTTAGCTTAGTGGTAGAACACTTGCCTAGCAAGAGCAAGGCCCTAGGTTCGGTCCTCAGCTCTGGAAAAAAAAATGTTTTCCCCTTCCCAGGTCTCCCCTTCTGAAATCCCCTACCCCATCTCCCCTCCACCTGCCTCTATGAGGGTGCTCCCCCACCCACCGACCCACTCTTGTCTTCCCACCCTGGCATTCCCCCACACTGGGTCTTCCACCACCCTCAGGCCGAGGGCCGCTCCTCCCACTGAATTCCAACAAGGCCATCCTCTGGCACATATGAGGCCAGCGCCATGGGTCACTCCACGTGTACTCTTTGGTTGGTGGTTGAGTATCCGGGAGCACCTGGGAGGGGGGGTTGACCAGTTGACTGTTGCTCCCTCCACGGGGCTACAAACCCCCTCAACTCCTTCAGTCCCTTTTCCAACTCCTCCATCGGAGACCCCAGCGCTCAGTCCAATGGTTGGCTGCGAGCATCCACCTCTGTATTTGTCAGGCTCTGGCAGGGCCTCTCAGGAGACAGCTGTATCAGGCTCCTGTCAGCAAGCACTTCTTGGCATCAGCAATAGTATCTGGGTTTGGTGGCTGCATATGGGATGAATCCCCAGTTGGGGCAGTCTCTGGATGGCCTTTCCTTCAGTCCCTGTTTCACACTTTGTCTCCTTATTTCCTTCTGTATTTTGTTCCCCCTTTTAAAAAGCACTGAAGCATCCACATTTTGGTCTTCCTTCTTCCTAGGCTTCATATGGTCTGTGAATTGAATCTTGGGTATTCTGAATTTTGGGGCTAATATCCACTAATCAGTGTCAGGTTATTTTCTTAAGGATATATTTTATTTACATGTATGTATGTATGTATGTATGTATGTATGTATGTATGTGTGAGTATTTGCCATGTGTAAGTAAGTGCTCATGGAGGACAGATTGGATATTGGAGCTGGAGGTACATGTTTTTGAGCTACACACTGTGGGTGCTGGGAATTGAACTCAGGTTCTCTGCAGGAACGTGCATGCTCTTAACCACAAAGCCATCTCCACAGCCTCCCTACAATCGTTTAAAGTAGTAACAGCAGAAGACTACAATTTTATAGGTACATCTTAGGAGATGAATATAAAATGGACAGATCCTTTGAGGTCAAAAAGTTATTTCTATTGCTTAATAAATACAAAATCTGAGTTGATTGCCACACATTGAACATGCTGTCACTAGAATAGTTCCCCTTTGGAAATTCTCTTTCTGGAAGCTTTGCTGTTGATTTTCCCCAAATGTTTGTATATTTGAAGTACATTCTGAAACTACAGAAAGAGGAAACAGAACCCAACATAGTTTATAAGACCTGAAAATAATCATTAAGAAAACCAACACAGAAAATAGAAATCTTAGGAAGAAAGCTCTTTCACAGCAACCTAGATGTGATAGGCCAGGCAGTGATGGCGCACGCCTTTAGTCCCAGCACTCGGGAGGCAGTGGCAGGCGGATTTCTGAGTTCGAGGCCAGCCTAGTCTACAGTGAGTTCCAGGACAGCCAGGACTACAGAGAAACCCTGTCTCGAAAAAAAACAAAAACAAAAAAAACAAAAAGGCCATCACCACACTGGGGTTTGTCTTTCTTTTTTTGTTGTTGTTCTATTTTAATATTGATTTCAAAAACAGCAAGTAACTTAAAATGTAAAAATTGTTTGGTCTGGTGGCACAGTCCTGAGATCCCAGTTACTCTGATACAAACTATAAAATCTGTGTTGGCTACTGGGTGAGTTCAAGGCCCTTCTGTACAACTTAGTGAGATCCTGTCCCAAAAAAAAAAAGCAGGGGTAGGGATGTAGCTCAGTATTAGAGCACTTGCCTGCCATTCAAAACACTAAACCCCATTCTTAGTAGGTTTATTTCTGGGTCCTCAGTTACCTTCTTTTTCTTTTCATTGTTGATGTACATCAGATATGATGTAACCTTGACTGGACTCAAACTTGCTACTTAACTGAGACCTTGAACTTCTGATCATCTTGCTCCACCCTCTAAATGACTTGTTCACAGGCTTGTGCCACCTGGCCTAACTCTGGGCCCTGTCTGTTCTGTGCCTGGTTTTGTGGCAATGACACTGGTCATGTTGCTGTGATTCTAGATTATAATTTGAAGTTGGGTATGTTGATATATCACTGTTTAGAATTAGTTTTTGTATGGAGGTCTTGTTTTGGTTTTGTTTGGTTTTTCGAGACAGGTTTTCTCTGTGTAGTCCTGGCTGTCCTGGAACTCACTCTGTAGACCAGGCTGGCCTCAAACTCAGAAATCCACCTGCTTCTGCCCCCCAAGTGCTGGGATTACGGCATGCACCACCACAGCCCAGCAAGCACACAGTTTTTAAATGTTAGTGCTGCGGACCCAAATTCAGGTTCATACATTTGTACATTTCACTGAACCATCTTCTCTGCCTTTTAAACTTTTTTTCAGCTTTAACAACTTTCACTGTAGAGGTCTTTCAAGTCAGTTAGGTTTGAGGGAGGTTTAATTCATGAATTTTTAACCCATAAATTGTATTACTGAAGCTATTAAGACTCACTGACTTCTAACCAAGAAAAAAAAATGTCTCTTCGGGCTGGTGAGATGGCTCAGTGGGTAAGAGCATCCGACTGCTCTTCTAAAGGTCAGGAGTTCAAATCCCAGCAACCACATGGTGGCTCACAACCATCCATAACGAGATCTGACTCCCTCTTCTGGTGTGTCTGAGGACAGCTACAGTGTACTCACATATAATAAATATAAATAAAAAAATTTCTCTTCAACTCTACATGGGGACAGCAAATCAACAGTCCTAGAAGCTCCAGGGTGGGCTGGGGACTTCCAAAATCCTGCAGCACATACTAACCAACCTAAGCCACAAACCTGTTGAGAACTACCCACAGGTAGCTGCAACTCACATTCTAGAAGCTGTGCCGGGTAAAAGAACCATGCTGAGTGGAGGACGAGGACAGGACAGGCGATATGGGCAGGTGAGGATTGCTTAGTTTCTGATAAAAGGATGAGATTAATCTCATTGTGAATGTCTGGATTACTCTAATCCGAAGGATTTTGGGAAAACTTGGTGCCAAATAGGTCCTGACTATTCACTCCTGGTGGTGCCTAGTTGAGCCAGCCAGCTTACTTCTGAAGGGCCCAGAAACTCAAGATAGGCCTCAAGTCTAAACCAAACCTTGTTTAACGTGTTTTTTAACTTTTCCTAGACATGTTTAATGACATATTCTTAAGTGTCTCAAGAAAATTCATGTGAAAACTTTAAAAGGACGCCATAAGTTTCATAAGGTTTAACTCACTAGTTCCAGGAATTCCTGAAGACTAATGATGCTAGCTTGGTATTTACTTTCCAGAAGCAGGATCTTTTATTCTCCCTCAGTTTGTAAGAGCACCACGGTAACTGAATCTAACTGAAGTTTTTTTCAAGGTAGCAAAGCTATCACTTTCTAGCCCTGACTTCTCCCCTAACATCACAAAGAATTCAACACCAATGTTTCACTTTGAATGAGAGCTTTGTTCTGTAAGGTGAATGCCTTCTGATCTACTCAAATCACATTTTCATGTAGCCTAAGTGACTAAACCATGGATGGAATTACCAGTCAGACCTCCAGATAGTGGTCACTTGCCATTGCCTTAGCAGCTTTACAGTACTTTTTCCTGCATCAAAGCTTGCCTTAAAAGATGACCGGGGGGGGGGGGGGGGGGGGGGGGGGGGGGGGAGGCCGGGACAGGCTGGTGAGATGGCTCAATGGTTAAGAGCACCCATATGGTGGCTCACAACCACCCTTAAGGAGATCTGACACCCTCTTCTGGTCAACTACAGTGTACTAATTTATGATAAATCTTAAAAAGCTGACTTGATTTCTCAAGGACTGAAATGTAGAAGTAGCAAGCAGCTGTCCTTCAGTTGCTCTTGCTCTCATTTCTCAGTTCAAACCGCGTATCTGCAAATCTTCCTGTCTGACTCAAGCTTCTCGGCAAGGGAAATAGAGAATGAGGAAGCCAGCTTCGCTCCTGCCCAGGACAACACAAAGCTTTAGATAGGGAAGTTCTCAAGCAGCCCTAGGCAAACATCTCACTAGCTTATCTCCTGCTCAGCAAAACCACATCTTGAGGCAGATGACTTACAAGAGCCACCCTAGAAGTATTCAAAGCAATCTCACTAGAGACTGGCTCCAAATGGCTTGCTTTCCACTGTATCACAGTGCAGATAACATGTCTCCCTTCTTGGGAACATTTACCAAAATAGGTTAGTTGGACAGTAGCACAGCCTATGTGTAGTGGAGCAGTTGCACTCACTACAGAGGCACACCAATAAACCAAGTATCAATTCTTTTTTATTTTTCAGCTGGAAAACTAGACAATCCTCCAGTTCAGCCAAGTATTAATTAATCCTCTTCCTCATCATCACCAGCTCCAGCCCCGCCCTGGCCTTTCTTGGCATTCTTCCTCTTCACTCGGCCTGGACGGCCGCCGCCATAAGGAGAACGGAGGGAGAAGTCGATGTGCTTCTGAGAGTCCAGGCGAACAATGAAGGATGGGATGTTCACCACCTGCTTGCGGACCCTGGACAGGAAGAACAGAATAAGGGGACAAAGTGAGGCTGAACCATTTGGTCCTGCCCTTTGACTCAAGCAGGCTCACAGGCACTCCTGACCTCAGACTCAGTAACTTGGAAGGAAAACAAGAGTGCCCATACTAATGCTTTGATTTGCTTCCTGTCCACATTGTAATGCCATGTGGTCTCAAACCACCTCAGACAAGAGTACATCTCTGCCCATAAACGAAAGCTGGTGAGAAAGAAATCTGAGACTTCACTCTGTATAGCTGTCATGATTGGTGCTCATTTACAGAAGGGTTAACGAGCATGCAATTTCATTTACCCCAGTCACTTCAGACAGGTGCATTCTCAACTGGCAAATTAACAAGTAGAAATATAGCAATGAAGGCCTAGATTGTACCTCCACAGACAGCTTTGTCACCTCAACATTGACTCCAATCTCCCTCCAGGGGGGGTGGCACCAAGAGCTGTTACCTGTCCAGCTGCTTGAGTGCCTGGCAGACACCTTCACAAGGTGTACGGCTTGAGCCGCAGTGACCCTTGCGCTGGGCTATGGGGAAACAAGGCTGTCCCCAGTCCCCCATAAGCTGTTTGCAGGGCACGATTCTGAACCCTCAAGGGTAAGCTCACATCTGTCAGCTCCAAAGGCTGCACAGGAGATAGAATGGCAACTTAGCTAACGAAACCAACGGCACAAGTAGGGAAATAAAGATTTACAGGCCCAGCTGCAACTCACCTAATGTGACGTTGGCGGATGAGCACACGGGCATGGTGAATAGATTTGGCCAGGCCCAGCTTAAAGACCTGGGTCTGCAGCCGCCTCTCCAAGAAATCCTCAATCTTCAGGCCCAGGATGTAATCCAGCTTCATCTTGCCCTCGTCCAGCACCCCAATGCGAACAAGCCGCCGCAGGAGAGCATTGCCTGTGACAGGGGGAGCAGCAGCCAATGAGGCCCGACCTCAGACTTCCCCAGTCTCTGAGTAGAGGACTACAGCTTTCACTCATTTTTGTAGGGAGCTCTGGTGCCTGATAACTTTTCTTCCCAGAGCCCTAGGCTTGAGACCCTGACATGGCCACTGTGCCACCCTTTCACCAACAGGCATCACGCAGGCTTACAGTTTTTCATCCAGCCTTTAAGCCTAAGATTAAGAGCTCTAATGCTCAACTTTAAAAACAATTTTCATTTTCACAACATGAAAAGCTAGGGCTAACAGTTCAAAGGCAATCTGAGCTACACAGTACCATCAGGCCAACAATATATACACAAACAGCACACATTTATTCCTCAGACTACTCTCCCAGGAGTTAAATGAACTGTGTATGTAGGCCCAGTCACCTATAAGAAACCCTAAGTATGGAATATAAATATGTTAAAATATAGGCTCAACCTGGATTAACATTGTATAAACGCTACCCAGATGCAAATGCAAAAATACGTCCCCCGGATGGAAAAATAATCATTACTCCTCTTACACCACATGAAACTAAATAAAACATCCAGTATTAAGACAGAAAAAGCATTAGTGCAACTCCCATTGTCTTTGGCCTCCATTTGTCCAATGCAGACAGAACTAGATTCTAGAAACTCAAAAAGAATCCTTGTGGTGTGATTGGGGGGCGGGTGGGGGGGTGTCGCAGAGAGGAAACTGGGAAGAGAAATAACATTTGAAATGTAAATAAAATAACCAATAAGAATCCTTGTGACACATACCCAGCACTTCTGAATTTCTGGCAGTTTATGGCAAGACTGACTTACATTTGAGTTCCAGGCCAATCTACACCAAGACCCTGTCTCAATCCCCACTAGCCCAACTTGTTCAGTCACATCTCCCACGCCCTAAAACACTCAGCAACCACCACTCCTTCGAAAATAGGCTCATACACACCTTCAAACAGACGCCGGGGATCCTTCTCGTCTAGCGTCAACAGCTCCCGGGCCGCCTTACGGATCTTGGCCAGGGTAAACTTGACCCTCCAAACCTCACGTTTGTTCCGGAGTCCATACTCTCCTGCACGTGGTTGGGAGGAGACCGCGGGGCAAGAGCCATGGGTTACTACATGTGCATGGCGACTAGAGAACACAAAACTAAACTGCAATCCTCTGGCGCCACACAGGATGCTCCAGAACGAGCACGTGGGAGACAGACATCATGGCTACCTAACTCTTCCCGGATCCGCAATTCGAAATTCTACTTTGGCCACTCACCAATCAACTTTAGCTCCTGGTCGAGACGCGACTTCTCGAAGGGTCTCCGTGGGGTCACATAGGTTTTGCGACAAACCCAGCTTCTGGCGACCGGCATGTTGACCTCGCTAGGCCGGCTGCGCCTGCGCAGTAAAGTGTCGTTTTAAAAAATAATCTTGTGGCGCATGTGCAGCAAAACCCCGCTAGGGACACGGCGACACCAACTCGGCTCTCAGAGAAATCCGCCTTAGAAAACTTGAAAATGGGATTGTTCCACAACCGTGTTGTAACTTCCAGCCACCTTCGCCCCACCCTCTTACTCAGCATGTTCATGAAGATTCGAATGGCTCCGTTACCTTACACCATCAACCCCTAAAAGGCGAACTCAACAATCAGAACACTCACCTACGAACTCAGGCCCGAGACAAAGAGAGACAAGGCGGTTGGACCGAGGTCTTATAGTAACGTCGCCTTGTAGTGACGTCATCACGCACCGCTCGCGACTACGCCAATCAGAAGCAGGAAAGCCATAGAGACGAGCAGGCCGGCTAGAGCGGCGCTTCGCTGGGCCGACTTGCCAGTGAGGTGGTTAGGCGATTAAAGGGCTATGGTGACATTTGGTTAATCCAAGAATTAACGAGGCTGCCCCTTCCAGGGCTAAAGCATTGATTGAGTAACCACAGTTGTCACTTTTTGTTTCAACAAAAACTCTTGGTAAAAACTTACAGGGAATTAAGGGCAGCAGCCAAGGTTCCCCACCACTGTCTCAATCTCATGGCAGTGCCCTTGCCCTTAAAAGTACTCGGGTTTGTTTGGAGAGATGGCTCAGCGGTTAAGAGCACTGATTGCTCCTCCAAAGGTCCTGAAAATCCCAGCAACCCCATGGTGGGTCACAACCATCTGTAATGAGATCTGACCACCTACAGTGTATTTAGATATAATAGATAAATAAATCTTCTTTTAAAAGTGCTAAGATTTTAGGTGTGAGCCACAAAATACAATAATAAAAAATACAAACATTATGAAAATAGTATAAATATGTCGTGCTGGGCTTATTTTAATATTGAAATACACATCTTGTGCTGGTTTGTCTTGACAGCTTGACACAAACCTAGACATGTGGAAAGAGGAACTCATTTAAGAAAGTGCCTCCATCATCTTGGCCTATAGGCAAGTCTCTCCTAATCTATTTATTGTTTTGATGCAGGGTTTCCTATCAAATGACTATGAATTCCAGATCCTTCTGTCTATACCTCCCAAATGCTGGAATTACAATCCGCTTTCATGCAACTGATATGTTTGTTTGTTGAGACAGGGTCTTTCCTCTTATTCCTGGCTGTCCTGGAGCTTCCTATTCAAACTCACAGAGTTCTGCCTGGCTCTGTCTCCCAAGTACTGGGATTAAAGACATGCACTACCACAGCCAGCTTTGTGTATATCTGATATTTTATAACTATTTTTTATTTAAGGGAAATGGGGTCTATGAGTCCTGGCTATCCTGGAACTATGAACTATGTAGCCAGGCTGGCCTCAAACTCATAGACATGTCCTTGCCTCTGTCCTTGAATAGTAGGAGGATAGGCCTGTACCACTAGGCCTAGCTCAGATATTTTTTATTTTAAACAGTGTGATTGGTAAGAATTTACACTTGCGCGGGGCAGTCTTTAATCCCAGCACTTGGGAGGCAGAGGCAGGTGGATTTCTGAGTTCAGGGCTACCCTGGTCTACAGAGTGAGTTCCAGGGCTATACAGAGAAACCCTGTCTTGGAAAAAAAAAAAAATTTGCACTTGCATTTGTATACTCAAAAGGCATCTTGTTCATTTAGTCTGGGAGGACAGATTGGTAGACAAGGAGACAGATTAGCTTACTTTCTGGGTCAAACATTTGCTTTCTAAATTTTTTTTTTGTTGTTTTTTGTTTGTTTGTTTGTTTGTTTTTTCCGAGACAGGGTTTCTCTGTATAGGCCTGGCTGTCCTGGAACTCACTCTGTAGACCAGGCTGGCCTCGAACTCAGAAATCCGCCTGCCTCTGCCTCCAGAGTGCTGGGATTAAAGGCGTGCACCACCACGCCCGGCTGCTTTTTAATTTTTAAAAATGATTTATTTAATGTGTACAAGTATTTTTCCTGCCTATATCCACACAAATACTCCATGTGTGTACCTAGGACCTTCAAAGGTCATAAGGGGTTAGATACCCAAAGACTGGAGTTGTGAGCCCTGTTTGTGCTGTGAACAAAACTCAGGTACTGGGGCTGGCAAGATGGCTCAGTGGTTAAGAGCACTGACTCTTCCTGAGTTCAAATCACAGCAACCACATGGTGGCTCACAACCACTAGTAATGAGATCTGGCACAGTCTTCTGGTTCGTCTGAAGACAGCTACCGTGTAGTAATAAATCTTTGGCCTGGAGCAAGCAGAGTTGACCAGAGCAAGCAGAGGTCCTAAAAATTCAATTCCAAACAACCACATGAAGGCTCACAACCATCTGTTCAGCTACAGTGTACCCATATACATAAAATGATTTTTAAAAAAAAATCAAAAAAACAAACAAACAAAAACAAAACCCTCAGGTCCTATGCAAGAACACCGAGCCACCTCTCCAGCCCATATTTGTTGATTTGAGACAGGCCCTGCTGGCCTGTAACTTGCCATGTAGACCAGGCTAGCCTTGATCTCAGAAATTCCCCTGCCTTCACCTGAACACTGGGATTAATGGTATAAACCACCACACCAAGTTAATTTTTTTAAAAACTACATATATGTCTGTGTGAGTATGTACACCTGAGTGTAGTTGTGTTTAGAGGGCAGAATAGGGCACCAAATTCCCTGAAGATGGAGTTGCAAACACATAGGAGCTGTCCTCTGTGTTGGGAACTGAACTCAGCCCCTTTGGAAAACCTCAACTGCTGAGCCTCTACAACCCCACAAATGTAGCCCAGGCAGGTCTCACACTCATGATCTTCCTGCCTTTGCCTCTTCCGCATATCTTTCTGGACTGGTTTACACCACCACAAGCAGCTCATGCAACAGTTCTAGTTATAACCTTTACATCACATATCTAAAATGGTTTGTAGTAATCTCAAAGGAACCAATAAGATGGCTCAGCCCTTAAAGATCCTTGATGGCAAGCCTGATAACCTGAGTTCGTTCCCTGAGACCCACAAGGTAAAAAGAGAACAGGCTCTCTCAAATTGTCCTCTGACCTCCTCCTAAGTTCCATGGCACACGCATGCTTACATACATACACAGGTATACTTACAATAAATAAACGCCATATCTTCAAGGCAACCCTTAGTGCAATGAAAAGAGGCAGATTCCTGAATCACAAAGACCAGGTATAATGGCCCAGGCCCAGTTTTGTGACCCTGGTCAAGTCATTTCCCATTCCCTTTTCTCATCTGAATACAGGAATGAGAGCCCCACATTTCAAGGATTGTTGTAAGGACTCAAAATACAAACATTTATTCAACAAATTTATTAGAACTGCAGGAACCTAAGCCCCGCAAGAAACACAAAAGCCAAACAAAAGCAGTCTCCATGCTCAACAAGCACAATTTGGAAACAAAATAAAGAACAACACAGGTAGTAATCGCCTTAAAACAGGAAAAACAAAACCAAAAAACAAACAGAAAGGATGTAGTGTTCAAAACCCTGGAATCGGAACAAACCAGGCAGAGCAGGAGAGCGCAAGCCTCCGTGCAGAGATGAGCTGGGGTGACCATTGAAGAGGGTTCTTGCCACACACAGTCTCCAGCTCACTGCAGGCTGGCCCACTGCAGGGATGTGTAGACCACCTTCCCATCAGGCTGAGGGGAGCAGAGCAGCAGGGTCTTCCTGACACTGGTTCCCAGGCGGCCTGCAGAGACCAGGTCCTGAAGTGGGATGGGGTCCTCAGCAGACCAGCACTGAGCAATGTAGTGAGCATGGAAACGCAGTGGATCACCTGGGGGAAAGAAAGATGCATAGCAGTTCCCCTCCGCAGGGGCTGGGATGAGATCTGACATGGGGGCCTTGGGCTTACTGCACTGTTGTTTCCTTTGTAGTGCTGGGTATAGAAGCCAGGGCCTTCCTTGTGTAGATTAGATAAGTATTCTACTGCCTTTCTATTTATTTATTTACTTACTTACTTACTTTTTTTGTTTGTTTGTATTTCGAGACAGGGTTTCTCAATTCCCAACAGCCCTGGCAGGTTCCTGTGGGTGCAGGAACCCTTAACTGGTCCTCTGCAAGAGCACCCGGTGCTCTTAACCATTGAGCCATCTCTGTAGCACTCTCTTACTTTTGGAGACAGGGTCTACGCTGTCCTTGCTAGTCTTGAATTTGCCCTGTAGTTATACTGACCCAACCCTGGCATTCTCATTCTCCAGCCTCCTGAGTTATGTGTATCATAGGCTACATGGACATTTCAGCTTTCAGCATACACTGAATATTTTGAAACCCATATCCTTGGACCCAACTACTTTTTTGTTTGTTTGGTTTTTGGTTTTTCGAGACAGGGTTTCTCTGTCTAGTGCTGGCTGTCCTGGAACTCACTCTGTAGACCAGGCTGGCCTTGAACTCAGAAATCTGCCTGCCTCTGCCTCCCAAGTGCTGGGATTAAAGGTGTGCGCCACCACACCCGGCTCCAACTACTTTTTTGTTGTTGTTGTTGAGACAGGGTCTCTCTATATAGCTATGAATGTTCTGGAATGTAGACCAGACTGGCCTCAAACCTACAGAGATCTCCCTCCTGTCTATGTTTCCTGAGTGCTAGGAATAAAGGTGTATACCATTACACCTGGAACAGCTAGTCTATGCCTAAGGATCCTCTATCTTCTCTTTTTCCTTTTTTCTTTTTTGGTTTTTCGAGACAGGGTTTCTCTGTGTAGCCCTGGCTGTCCTGGAACTCACTCTGTAGACCAGGCTGGCCTCAAACTCAGAAATCTGCCTGCCTCTGCCTCCCGAGTGCTGGGATTAAAGGCGAGCGCCACCACGCCTGGCTTCTCTTTTTCCTCTTTTGAGACAGAGATTTCATGTGTCCCAGGCTGGTTTTGATGACCCAAGATGGCTTCACAATGGCTAAGAAACAGAATAGAAAGCACAGAATGGTTCCTTCCATGGTACAAGACATATCTATCTATGAGACTAAACAATACACAACTACCATGATTAAAAGATGTGGGGAGATGCACTTGTACCCTCAAGCACTGAGGAGACTTGGGCCGTGGGGGCAGAACACGATACTCCTTGAGCTTAGGAGTTTAAGACCAACCTGGGCACCATAAAGAGATTTTACCAAAAAATAAAATAAAATAAAATATGAAAAACAAACAAAAGAAACAAAGCCAAGATTTTTTAAAAAGGCACAAGTACTAGGATGCAGCTCTAATAGACCACTTATGTAGCACAAGCAAGGTCTGATCCCCAGTATTGCAGTCATAAAACAAAAAACGGGATCAGTCTGAGACTCTAATAGGCTAGAAAAAGAAAAGATTTTATACTAGGATAGTGCAAAAATCAAAGCACATCATGGTGGCAAATGCCTTTAATCGCAGCACTGGGGAGGCAGAGGCAGGCAGATCTCTGTGTGTTAAAAATCAACCTGGTCTATAGAGAAAGTTTCAGAACAGCTAGGGCTGTTACACAGAGAAACAACTGTCTTAAAAAAATCAAATACATGATAATGATAAAATAAAAATAGTTAAAAGAATGTCACCCCAAAAGATTCAGATAGTGAACACGGTTAATTTTGTGGGCCTCATTGCACAGACTTGGCTCTGCCAGCAGAGCACAGCAGCCATATGTGTTGTGTAGGCAGAGGCAGGAATAATGACTTTAGTTACTGAACAGCTGACAGTGTATCCCTGGTGAATCTGAACTAGCGTGATAGGAATCTGAGTACGACTATACAAGAGGGTAAATCACAGGAAATGGAAATTTAAAATATAGAACTGGAGAGACGGCCAAACGATTAAGAACTCAAGCCATTCTTCCAGAGGGACCCGAGTGCTAAGTTCCCAACACATACATCAGACGGCTCACAAGTGCCTGTAACTCCAGGTCCAGGAAATCCAATGCCATCTACAAGTCTCCTTAGACATCTACACAGACATGTACATACACAGACATGTACATACACAGACATGTACATACACAGACATGTACATACACAGACATGTACATACACAGACATGTACATACACAAAACATAAAAAGAAAACAGAAATGAAATCCAAATCTTTAAGAGGGGCGGAATGAGAATCTAAACCATGAGACTGCAACCCTCTAAGGGAAACTGTTGCTATGTCCCTGCCTGGCAGCTGGGTTCTTGGCAGAGCCTAGGCAGTAATGAGGCTCTGTGGCTGTTACAGGGTTCCAGCCAGCAGAGAGGGTATATCAAAATGCTTGAGAAACTAAACCTGTAACTGCTTTCCTAGACACTTAGCAGCTTTGAGCCTCAGGCAAAATTTAGAAATAAACTTAGAAGCATTAGAGTGATGAGGCTTTAGACACTATTTCAAAGAAGCAAGGATTCTCTCCATGTCCCATAAACAAGTACTCACTGTTTTAGAAATATTGACATATCAGTGCCGGGCATGAATGCTTATGCATTTTAATCACCTCAGCACTCACACGGTTGAGATCAGCCAGGGCTACATGCACCACCCTGCCAAAGGAAAGAAAAGAGGCAAGAAAAGAACAAATAGTTTAGCTTATGGTTCAACTTATTTAGTGTAGATTAGAGCTGTGTGTGGTGGCTTATATTTGTCATCCTAGCACACAGAAGGCTCAAGCAAGAAGCTCAATGCTTCCAACTGTGTCATGTGGGAAACTGGATACCAACCGGCTTGGGATTCAATAGTGAGACCGTACATTTAAAAAAAAGAGGGACTGGAGAGCCAGCTTGGTGGTTAAGAGCACTGGCTGCTCTTTCAGAAGAATTCAATTCCCAACACCCACATGGCAGTTCACAACTATCTCTAATTCTAGTCCAGGGGATCCAACACCCTTACACAGACATGTAACAGGCAATGCACATAAAAATTAAAAAGAAAGAAAGAAAGTCCTGATATGGTTGCAGATACCATTGATCCCAGCACTTGGAGACAAACAGGTAGATAGATCTCTGTGAGTCTGAAGTCAGCAAAGGTTACATAGTAGACCTTAACTCAAAAACTTCTAAGATTCTCAGGCATGGTGGTACAAGACTTTAATCTGAGCACCTGGGAGACAAGAGGCAGGCTCTTTGAGTTCTAGGCTACTGTGATCTACATAGCAAGTTCTAGGTCAGCCAGAGCTACACAATGAGCCCTGTCTCAAAAATAAATAAACAAACAAGGAAGGTATGAGATTAGGTAATTAACTGATTTCAACTAGTCATTTTAAGCTGCAATGGCTTTGTCTGAAAACAGGAAATATCACCTGTGTTTCATAGATTGGTTTTTAACTCTCACATCCAAGAAATTCTGCTTCAGTTTCCCAAGTAGCTGGGGATACAGGCACACATCAGCATACTCAGACCTAACTGGAACTTCGATGTTCGAGGGTACTTAAATTGCGTGTATGCATCTGCATATCCATATCAAAATATAATCTCCATACATTTTCAACTACCAGTCATTGTTTTCCTCTTTTTTTGTTTTGTTTTGTTTTGTTTTTCGAGACAGGGTTTCTCTGTGTAGCCCTGGCTGTCCTGGAACTCACTTTGTAGACCAGGCTGGCCTCGAACTCAGAAATCTGCCTGCCTCTGCCTCCCAAGTGCTGGGATTTTTTTCCATTTTTAATTATACTTTTCATATAGATGACCCTACTACTTTATTTCCTTTTTTTCCCCCAGACAGTCTTGATTCCCAGCCCTGGCTGGCCTGAACTCACTATGTTGCTTATGCAGCTCTCAAACTTGTAGCAATCCTTCTGTCTCAGACTCTCAAGTGCTAGGATTACAAATATGGCCATCACATGTGGCTGTCTTTTTCTTTTCTTTGTTAAGACAAGGTGCCATGTAGACAAAGCTAGCCTCAACTGGAGATGTCTCCACTTATCTAGAGCTGAGATTAGAGGCATGCACAATGCCCAACTCTAATCCCATACATTAATTCTTTGATAACTAATACTGTTTCGCAGACAGCTGTTTTTTTGTTTTGGTTTGTTTGATTTGATGTTTTGTGATAGGGTTTCTCTGTGTAGATTTGACTGTCCTGGACATCATGCTGGCCTCAAACTCACAGAGTTGTGACTGCTTCTGTCTCCTGAGTGCTGGGATTAAAGGTATGAGCCACCACTGCCTGGCCACAACTGGTTTGTTGTTGTTGTTGTTGTTGTTGTTGTTGTTTTTCTGGCTTTTGTTTTGAGGCTGTCTCACTATGCAGCTTGGCTGGGACTAAAGGCATACACCATTTCTTCCAGCTTAATTACTATGTTTTCTTCCTAACTTATCATCAGTAACTTCCCTACTTTTAATCTTTCAATTCTATAAAGAATCCTGCAGTGAATGCGCTCATATGTTTTGTGCATGTAAGTAAGGATTTCTAAATCAATTTCTAGATCACAGACAGTATTTATGAAAAGTTCCTACATTAAGCCAGGTGTTGTGACTCATGCCTGCAATTCCAGCACTCGGGAGGTAGAGGAAGGAAGACCTCGAATTCCAAGGCTAACCTGTGAGGTATAGCAAATTCCAAGCTAATTTTGGCTCCGGGAAGAGAACCTGTGTTTGACAAGACTACCCTCCATGAGTTCAAGAGAATTCTGGCATATTTGTTGTCCTGTTTTAGGTCCCCTGGGAGAAGAAATGGGACAAAAAAAAGAAAATGCACAACAAATAAAGACCATTAGAAAAGGTACAGCCACCAGAGTCCCCCCAAACTCACCAGGATAGACCAGGAAGTCACCACCAAACTTCCCTGCTGCGCTGAGGAAGAAACCTCTCTCCCACAGGTCTCGGTAGATGCTGTAGCGCAGCTCGTGGGCAGGACGGCCAGCATGGGGCCAGTCTTTGGACTGCACACGCCAGTCCAGAGGCTTAGCTTTTACAGGCCGAGGCCTGGCAGTGGCCAGCTGGATAAGCAGGGCTGATCTGGGCAAGGGAGTCACCCCATTTGAAGGTCCTGGTTGGGGAGATGAAGAATCTAGGGATGGGGCTGGGAGCAAAAAGAATTTACTGAGTCCACAAGGTCTCCTTAGCGCCAGAAAAATCCAACTAAAATTCTCCAAAGTTTCCCTCCCTCCTGCCCCAAATTTTAACTCTAAATCCTAAAATCTCACCTGCTCCCTCCTGCTCCGCAGAAGGCTGGCCATCATCACTGGTCTCACTCCCTTGGGTAGCCTCACTTCCACCGGCTTCTTGGCCTCCTTCATCTGCCCCTGAATCCTGTTCCAGCTTCTGCTTCTTGGCAGCCTGGCCCTCTACGATCTTCTCTAGAAGCTCCTGACGCCGGGTCTCCCGGGCCTCGGCTGCCAAAGTGTTCTGATCCTGGAAACTCTGCTCTTGCTGGCGTTTGAACGATGCTAGGGCCTGAGAAGTAAACTTAACTGGAACCCCAAGACACATCCTGCAGTCCCTTAGGAAGACAGGAATTCTGACCAGTTTACAACCTTCCAACAGGCCCTCCCAGGCCTTCCCACTATCAGGGCCTTTCGTTTCTTACCAAGCCATGGTTGCGGGGGTCCGGGCGCGGGGCGCTGACTAGGGTCACCGCGCCTATCTCGGCCAGGAGCCGGGCTTCTTCAGGCAGCAGCAGAAGCGGAAGGCCCAGGCGCGAGTTCTGGCGGGGCCCGCGGGGCAGGGCGCCCACCGTGCGTCCCCCGACTCCCAGACGCTCCCGCAGCGCCTGCACGGCCTCGGCTCCCCACACCAGCGAGCGGCCATTTGCGACCTCCACCACCAGCATCTTCCTGCGGAGTGGGGGTGCGTCGCGGTCACCCAAACAGCCCCACCGACCCGACTGAAGTCTTCCACGCCCTCAGCGCAAGACCCCGCCCCTCACCCCCCAAGGGGCGGGGCTGGGGTTGCCACCTGCCCCCCCCCGCCCCCCAGCCAAGATCTACCCAGGGACCAGTTAAGACCACGCCCCTCACCCAGGTCCCACCGTTCCGCTCCCCCTCAGCTCCAGGTGACCATCTTCTCTGCCAAAGCGTACCACCATCTCTCGTCCCCTCAGAGAGACCTCCCGCCATAGTGGTGCACCGCCCTTTTTGCAAAGTGGGTGTCTTCTTATGCGTCCGTCAAATCTCAGAACCTCAATGTAGGGTGGTTTGCTCAAGCCACACCCTCTTCTAAATACTTGGAGCCCAGCCCCTCCCCTTTCGAAGTGCCCAGATTCGCCTTTCCCGCCTATTCTGAGTCGGACTTTAAAAGAAACCCAGTCCTGTCTTGCGCCAGCTGTTCGATGTTCCAGCATCCTAAATTCGGCTCAATCGGGAGTCCTGCCTACCCGAACGCAAGCGTTTCAGCCTTCGGAAGATCTCGACTCTATTCCCGAACGCATGCGGGAGATCTCGGCTCAGTAGAATCAGCCACCCCCTCTAAGTTGCAAAAGGTTCAGCATTCGACCCTAGCCAGATCCCATCGTTCTTCCAGCTGTGGCCCCGCCCACTTCCTACCCAATTTAAGGAGTTCACAATTACGATTGAATCCACAGTCGCACTCGAGGTGCAGTGTGCGTCGTGGCTCCCTTTCAATCTGTCGTACTGTCCTCAGGCAGAGGCAATAAGTCAACCCCTAGCCAACACCAACTCTCGGCTAAGGCGGAGCTGGCCCTACGTAGCGCGTCCTCCGTCATCCCGTCAGGTCAGCAAAGCGGAAAAGCCAAGAAAGCCCTCACTGCCACTCCGGTCTGCACAAATGGGACCTTGAGGGTCATTGCTCTGGCCTCGCCCCCAAATCCACCAGTCATGTCGGCCCCGCCCCTTCGCCGTTTTCCGGTCTTCTGTGGCTCCGCCTTCCTCCCTCAAGACTATTAGCTCAGCCTGTTAAGTCTACTGATTATTTCCAAAGTTAGGCCAAAACGGCTGCCCTCAATATCATTTGACCGTGACCTGAAAAAGCATTCAGCTATCTGAAGTAAGTCCAAATATGCGATCCCGCCCACACCCCGTGGTTCTTTGACTCTCGGACCCCGGCTGATTCCGACTATCTCCGAAGTAAGCCGAAGCATGCGGTCCCGCCTACTTCGTTCTGCGTTCTTGAGCCCGCCTAACACTACACAACGACTTTTGGACCCGATTATTTCCGAATCAAGCCGAAGTGTGTGGTCCCGCCTACATCCGGCCGAGTTTGTAAACGCATCTAATTCCGAGCCGTGACTTTGGAATTCGGCTATCCCCGAAGTAAGCCGAAGCTGTGGCACTCCATGCCGAGGGCTTGAATGACCGAGTGTGCCCGAAGGAATCCGAAGCTGAAAGTCTGTCTCTGAGCTCCAGGTCCCTCCTCCTCAAGTCTCAACGGGACTCGAAGATCTTGGCCCCGCCTCTCTGACCCGAAACCCCGCCCCTTCACGTACTGGCAGCTCTTTGCCCGGGGACCTCCTAGAAAGATCGCGACAGGCATCTTGCGGCAGACTGGTGTTCTGGGTACCTTTCTTGCGGTGCTGTAACTCGTACAGCCGCGGCTCTCGGGGCCTGGACCGCGCAGCCCTGCCGGCGCCCTCCAGAACGGGCAGTGCGGGGGCGTGCTGAGCTGGGGAGGCGTGGCGCGAGCCGAGGCGGCCTCGAAAAGGAGCTCCGCAGTCTTCTGGCCCACGGACGGTTCAGGTGGGCCCAGGTTGGGTTGCATGGCGGCGTCACGAAGATCGTAGGGTGGCGGGGTGCGGGGACAGCGCCCAGAGCGTGGCCGGGCTGGGTGGCGTAACCGCCTGTGGATCTGCCGAGGCAGAATCGGATACACGCTGGCCTTCGCTGCGCGGGGCTGGGCTACGAAAGGTGCTTGCAGATCGTACAGGGTCATTGCCTTCTCTCCGAGGTACGGGTTAAAGAGGAGCCCAGAGCTCAGAGCTTAGAAAACAGGATGCTAAATGCTGGGCTTCTCCGAGCTGGGCGGGAGTGGGAGTACTGGGTCCTGTAAGACGCAGAGGAAATTGGGGACCCAGAAGGGCTCCAATGTACTCAGGAGGGTGAGGATGATACAGATTCCTGGGCTCTCAGAGAAGAGGGGTGTTGTGAAGGATTGTTTTTCTGGCCGGAAGGTGTGGGTCATAAATGGAAGTAGAAGTACTTTTGATTTCAACATTGGCAAAGGGGTGGGGTGGGGGCTTAATTCTTGGGTCCTGGAAGGAGGAGTGAGCTGGAGGCCTGGGTTCTCAAAGGGGATTCTACTGTCTTCAAAAGAGGAAGGGACTGGAATACTGGTTCTCACTGTGAGTCCTTCCTCCCCCAGACCATGACACCCGAAGAATGGACATATCTAATGGTCCTTCTTATCTCCATCCCTGTTGGCTTCCTCTTTAAGAAAGCTGGTGAGTCAGGTTCCTTGTCTAGTGGAAAATTAGGGTGAGGGAGCTGGGGTGGGGAATCACCCCTCCCGAAGGTTCTAGGCTTATACTTTACCTTTTCCTTTCAGGACCTGGGCTGAAGAGATGGGGGGCAGCAGCTGTGGGCCTGGGGCTCACCTTATTCACCTGTGGCCCCCACAGTTTGCATTCTCTGATCACCATCTTGGGAACCTGGGCCCTCATTCAGGCCCAGCCCTGGTGAGAACTAGGTGGTGAGAAAGGAAGAAGGATGCAGAGAAGCAGCAGTCTGTTTCCTCTTCGAGTCTTCTATTTCTTCTCCTTTAATCTTACTGTGTGTCGCTATGCCTTGGCCATCTTTCTTCCCACCTTGTGTCTTTGCCCCAGTCCTCAGTATCCATGTGGCAGACTGACTTCCATAGTCCAGTCAGGCTGAGCTCTGGCTGAAGTGCCTTCCTTCTTCCAGAAGCTTCTCTTAATGCCGGTCATTCTTTTCTTATCTCTGGCTGTGCCTCTTCTGTCTCTGTTACTCACCAGTCTTCTCACCTCTTCTTCTCTGTCTGAATGTGGGCAGGGGCGGGGGTGGGTATCTCAGGAGAAGGAAACAGAGGCTAAGGTCCCTGTACCCAACATTATGACTTCCCACCTCTGTCCTAGCTCCTGCCATGCCCTGGCTCTTGCCTGGACCTTCTCCTATCTCCTCTTCTTCCGAGCCCTCAGCCTGCTGGGCCTGCCCACTCCCACGCCCTTCACCAATGCTGTCCAGCTGCTGTTGACACTGAAGGTGAGACTTGGCGAACACTACTTCTTTTAGTCTCCCTGGGAGCTGGGGAGCCTCCTTGCTTTCTCCTCCCAGACTTTCTCATAGTAGGGGGAGGGCTGTGGAGTTTTATCTTTCACAAACCCTAAGCTTGGGACTTCATTTCTCCCTGGGGACAGAGTTCACCTCCCACATCCTCTGGAGCAAGTCTTCACCTCTCCACTCATTGCAGGATAAGGAGATAACCTGAGTGCTCTATCACAAGCCATTTGGCACACCTAGAATCTTCCTCCCCAGTGTGTTTTGCTAACATGCTCTTCTTGAGTCTGTAGCAAACCGTCCTCCAAGGAGGAAAATTACTCTATAGAGAAGGTATCCGGCCCAAGGGCTCAAAGCTGGGACAAAGTGCAGGTTTGGTTTTTCATTTTTGAAACAGAGGCTCGTGTAGCACCCTATGTTGGTCTCAAACAAAGAAGACACTGAACTTTTGATTCTGCCTCCAGCTCCCGAGTGCCAGAATTGTAGGCTTGCACCACTGTGCTTGGTTTATTATGGTTCTGGGGACTCGAGCCAAGGACCTCAACACACTAGGCAAGCACTTGACCAAATGAACTACATTCTTAGCCATGGGTCTGAATCTTAATCACCTAAGAAAAGGGCAAGAAGTGAGTGGTCCTCAGTGCCTAGCCCAGACTACAACAGTCGTGAGCTCTTGCTATGTTCTAGGCTCCAGCAACGTAGCCATGGACAGTCCAGCCAGGTGGAGAACTGGTTTCTCCAGACATCTTTGTTCTTATGGCAGACACAACATTAGGCAGAGATTGGTCAGCTGTGCATTGGAAGAAGTGCCTTTTGGGTGTGTACGAACCTACACATGTAGATAGGAACAGGCTGGGCATTGCAAACTATGCTTGCCACGTCCACGCACTTTCTGAATAACACGTGGTTGAAAGGGCAACGGAAGCCAGGCCATAGGGGGCTCTGTGGCCCCATGCCCTCAGGAAGAAGTTTGTTTGTTTGTTTGTTTGTTTGTTTGTTTGTTTGTTTGTTTTTGACCTAAGTTTGAATCCTGACACCTAGACTGAGTGGCTCTGGAAGAAACAAAAACAGAAAACCCAAAAGGCTCGAGTGCTGGTGAACACTGGTAATTCCAGCTCTCGGCAAGTAAAGGCTGCAGAATGAGGAGTTTGACAATAGTTTGGATTGTATAAGACCCTGTCTGGAACAGACCAGTTAGGTGACTATGAAGCAGCTTGATCCATATACACTGTGGGCTGTAGACAGTGATTCCGATTCATGTGGGACATGTTGCTTTGAGGATGATTAGAGGGGTTTGGGTTATGACAATGGCTTGGTGAAAAGGAGACAGTATTCTTTAAAAAATAAAATAAAAAGCTGGACCAATAGCTGGGTCAGGGGAAGAACTGTATGTTGTGGAGCCTAAAAGGGAAAAGAACCCCATTCTACCCCTTAAAATCAGGAAGAAGTAGGAGAAGTGCTGGCTTGGTTCTCTTGCCTCTCTCTATCTGCTGGGGCTCTGTCCACTGAGACTAACATGAAGCAGGACACAGATGTGGCCTTTTAAGAGTTTTGTCTCAGGCTAAGATAGGTTGAGTAGATCTGGAAGGGCAGTTGGGACATCTTTACCCCCCATCCCTACCCAGTGGAGTCAGAAAGGAATATAATCTCAGTTCTCCTAAAGGGGAGCTGGGAGGACCACAAGTTCAAAGCCAGCCTGAACAACTTAGCATGTCTTCGTTTCAAAATATAAAAGGGGGTGGGGGGGGCTGGGATGTGGCTCAGTGTTAAAGCACTTACATAATGTTTGCAAGGCCCTATGTCTAAGTACTAGAACAAAAAGGAAGGAAGGCAGGCAAACAAGCTGTGGAGTTGTATGAAAGCAGAAAGAAAAAAGAGAGAGAAAGAGATAGAAGAGAGGAAGATTCTGGCAGCTCTCAGAGACTGAGCCACTAACCAAAGAGCATACATGGTTACCCTATACATGGGCTGGACCGAATCCCCCAGCACATAGGGCTTTCTTGTCTGCCACAGTGGAAGAGGAAGCACCTGACCCTGCAGAAACGTGATGTGCTGGGGAGTTTGGGGGTGTACCCTCTCAGAGGAGAAAGTTAGGGGTTGGGAGAGGGGAGACTGAGAGAGAGGAGAGCATTTAAGATGTAAATAAATAATTTTTTTTTTAAGTAAGAAAAAGAAAGAAGAAGAAAAGGGTATAGAACTGAGCCCTGAGGATAGCCACCAACTACCTTCTACCACCTTTGAAATGCAGTGTCGGGCTGGAGAGATGGCTCAGAGGTTAAGAGCACTGTCTGCTCTTCCAGAGATCCTGAGTTCAAATCCCAGCAACTATACGGTGGCTCACAACCATCTGTAATGAGATCTGATGCCCTCTTCTGGTGTGTCTGAAGACAGCGACAGTGTACTCACTTACATAAAATAAATAAATCTTTTAAAAAGAGAAAGAAATAGAAATGCAGTGTCACCCGTGAGGTAGGACCTCAGCCCTACCGCCTAGGCTGAGATGAAAGTGGATGTGAAGGTGGCCTGGGGACGCCAATCACTTGCCTTCCTCTCTCTTCCCACAGTTGGTGAGTCTAGCTAGTGAAGTCCAGGATCTGCATCTGGCTCAGAGAAAGGAAATAGCCTCCGGCTTCCACAAGGAGCCTACGCTGGGCCTCCTGCCTGAGGTCCCCTCTTTGATGGAGACACTCAGCTATAGCTACTGTTACGTGGGAATCATGACAGGTGAGTGCCTGCCCAGCACTCTGGGTCATCCTCTGCCTCGATCTACCCAGAGTTCTGTTCCTGTGTTATGTCCCCGGCTCTGTCCTAGGCTACCTACACTCTGTCAGCTACTGTCCTGTCAGAGCATATCTGTCTACTGTGGGAACTAATCCTGAAGGATTGCTTCCTTTTTCTCCTGTTAGGGGGCCAATAGGAGAGTTAAAGGAGATAGGCCTATGTAAACCTGGGTTTCTGCCATCCATGGAGTAAATATTCCTAACCCAGGATCTTTCCATTTCAGAAAATGTATCTTTCCCTCCAGGCAAATGCTCAGGAACTGAGTTAGATATCCTCGCCTTTTGGTTTGCTTTGGTTTTAGTTTAGACAGGGTTTCTCTATGTAGCCTATATTTATTCTGAAACTCTCTATGTAGCAGGGTGGCCTCAAAACTCACAGAGAGCCAGGCATGGTGGCGCAAGCCTTTAATCCCAGCACTCGGGAGGCAGAGGCAGGCAGATTTCTGAGTTCGAGGCCAGCCTGGTCTACAAAGTGAGTTCCAGGACAGCCAGGGCTACACAGAGAAACCCTGTCTCGGAAAAAAAAAAAAAAAAAACCTCACAGAGATCTGCCTACCTCTCCCTCACAAGTAAATTCTTTACCTTTTTGTTTGTTTTGTTTTATTTGTTTTTCGAGACAGGCTTCTCACTCTGTAGACCGGCCTACCTTAGACTTAGAGAGATCTGCCTGCCTCTGCCTCCCGAGTGCTGGGATTTAAAGGTGTACACTACCATGGCTGTGCAACGCTCTTTATCTTGAGACAAGACCTCTACATATAGGCTTGGCCATTCAATTGTCCTACCTTAGCTTCTTGGGTAGGTGACATTACAGGTGTATACCACCTGACCTGACTCAGAAAGTCATCATGATGGGTTTGTTTGGTGCTAGGACTGATGCCAGGCAGGTTCTCTACCAACTGAGCTACATTGCTAGACATACTTCGTAGGTGTTGGCTTTGTTCCTTTTGTTTTTAATTTTTCAAATGTTGTCTCTCTCTTTGTGTGTGTGTGTGTGTGTGTGTGTGTGTGTGTGTGTACTTGTGCATGCCTGCTTTGGTGTGCATGTGTAGTCAGAAGACAATGCTCTGAAACTGGTTCTCACCTGCCATCTTGTAAAATCAGGGATAGCACTCCCACGGTCACTTCTGTGTGTATGCCTTTACCCACTAAGTCATCTTGCTTTTTTTGACTTGATTTATTTTTAGAAATATATGTGTATGTGTGTGTGCTTGCTTGTCTCTATGTACTCCATGTCACAATGCCCATAGAGGCCAAGAGAGGGATTTGGGTTCCCTGGAGTTGAAGTTACAGTTATAAACCATCTAACAGGTGGATTGGGACCCAAACTTTGGGCTTCTGGGAGAGCAATAAACATTCTACTTCATTATCTCTCCGGCCCCCTTTGTTTTGTCTGAGCCAGGGTCTCCCTATATAGATAATCCAGGCTGGTCTTAATTGAACTGAGGACCTGGCTCAGCCTTTCAGGGCCTCGGATTACGGGAGCACACCACCATGCCTGTCAGACTGCTTATCTGTCTCTGTTGTTGTATGTGATACTGGGAATTGGACCCAGAGCCTATGCATGTTAGATAGGTGTTCTACCACTGACCTATAATCCGAGGCCCTGGTTTTCTCTTTGTCTATTTCTTTTTCTTATTACAACATTATGGAGCTGTTATTCACATGTGCATCCATTTAAAATGCCCCAACTCACTGGCTTTTATATATCCGTAGACATGTGAAACCATCACCAGTGTGTATTTGTTTGCAGAACAGCCTTGTCTTTGAAAAGGAGCCACCTAACCTTTAGTCATCAACACCAAACCTCTTCCATCCCTGCAGACCATTGATTGACTTCTGTCTATAAAGATGTAAACGGAACCATACTCGTGGTCTGTGGTGAACATGCAAGGGCTTTAGCATCCATCTTTTCATTCATTTCCCCATTGATGCTTCCTGGTCCATATCCCGTCATCCCTCAAGAACCTCAACTCATCTCCTTTCCCTGCTTGTCTCCCCTCTACCGCCCAAGCCCTCTCAGCATCCAGAAGGAGCTTATGAAAAGTGGTCAGGAACCAGCTCTTCCCTGTAGGGATATCTACACTGGTTTCCTGGTATCTGTCTGCCTCTCTCCCTCTCCCTACCCCTCTGTCACTGTCACTGTCTCTGTCTCTCTCTCCTCTCTCCCTCTCCCTACCCCCCTCTCTGTCTCTGTCTCTCTCTGTCTCTCTGTCTCTCTCTCTCTCTCCCCCCTCCCCTCCCCCCCCTTCCCTTCCCTTCCCTTGGCCCTCGTTTACCAGCTCTCCATATCTCCCCTTCTGTCCCCAACTCTTCTGCTTACTCTCCTCCCCCCTTTTCCCATCTCTCCATCCTCCTCCTCCTTTCACCTCCCACCTCCCCAGTAGGCTCAGATACACAGCATCCAACCACCTGCTCCTTGCCACCCTCCACAGGCCCATTCTTCCGCTACCGCACCTACCTGGATTGGCTGGAACAGCCCTTCCCGGAAGCCGTGCCCAGCCTGAGGCCCCTGCTGCGCCGCGCCTGGCCAGCCCCGCTCTTTGGCCTGCTCTTCCTGCTGTCCTCCCATCTCTTCCCACTGGAAGCTGTGCGTGAGGACGCCTTCTACGCCCGCCCGCTGCCCACCCGCCTCTTCTACATGATCCCGGTCTTCTTCGCCTTCCGCATGCGCTTCTACGTTGCCTGGATTGCGGCCGAGTGCGGTTGCATTGCCGCGGGCTTCGGGGCCTACCCTGTGGCTGCCAAAGCCCGGGCCGGGGGCGGCCCCACCCTCCAATGCCCACCCCCTAGCAGGTCAGGCGGCGGGAGGGAGGCTTCCCAAGACCCAGCAGGCCCCACCACCAAGGGTTGGCTCTGCCCCTAGTAGGGAAGGGAGCAGGGTGTAGGGCTACCAGCAGTGGTTGGCAGCGTATTGCCCCCCTGGTGACTATCACCTGCCTTCCCTGGCCACTAGGGAAACTATGTGTTTCTGGTACCTACAGATTGCCCCTTGTTGCATTTGTCACCCCTCAGTATGGCTAATTGTCCTCTATTGCTAGGGAAAGGAAAATAGTATCTTAGCAACCACATGCTTACCCTGTGTTGCTATGGAAGAGTCACCCCAAGATCCAGGCTGTTCCCAGTTGCTAGAGATACTATCCTTTGGTAGTAGTGGGTCCATCATCTGTGTTTAGGGAAACCATTCCTTAGCAATTGAACAGCCCCTGTGCTGAGAATGCTATATCCCTAGCAACCTTGGTTCCTTACTGCTGAGAGCCCTGCTGTTTGTGCCTGTTTGTGAACTGCCTGCCTTGCTTAGAGCGAGCAGCTCACCATGGGATGTTCTCACACAGCACCTCCCAGTTGCCCTATTTGTAAGGAAGTAACATCTTTGGCTGCTCTCCTCCAGCTGTGGAGAGCACCTTTCTCAGCAACCACGGTTGTCTTCCCCGATTGCTGAGGCTTTCCCTTTACCAGTAAAGCTACCCCAAGCGCCAGCGCCATCATAGCTGAGAACGTCACAAAACTAGTAACTACGGTTCTTACTACTTAGCAAGCATCAGTCCTTGTTGATAGGGAAATGGTATCCCTAGCAACCAGTAGTGAACCGTCTCTAGAATCCATTGTCAGCCTTCCTGCTGGGGAATGGGACTGCAGCCTCTCCTAAATTGTAGATCACTCCTTGGTAGGGTTGTATCTCCCCGGTTGTCATTATCCTGTTGGTGGTAATGGCTGCCCCCCACCCCATATAAACTGATTACCACTGCCCTAGTAACCATGGATCAACCACTCACTGCTAGAGGGAGGGTGTCCTGCAGTGAAGTCAGGCAGAGATTAAATGCTGTTTTAAATCTACAAGTCCCCCTCCCATGTCCAGAAGACGCTGAACATTCACATAGGCCTAGCATCTTTATCGATAGCTGACAGTATGGGTGTCGGAGATCTGAAAACCTCTGATATTTCTGGAGGGGACACTTCTCGAACAATCGAAAGGGACCAGGGAAGAAGTCCTTTCTGAAAAGATTTTTCTGAACAGCCTGGGCCTTGTTGCTAAGGAATGCCTTTTCCCTAGCAACAGAGATCATTGAGAGTCACGAGGCCTAGAATATCTCCCTAGCAACCGTGAACCACCTTTTTAGAGTGGATACTTTACTGGCAGCTGCTCTGCCCCACAGTTCAGAAGGGACCATACTTGGAAGCTATTCTCAATATTTCTGAGCTTGGTTGCCAGTGGACTTGATAGCTTAGCAACCATAGCTCTCCAAGGATTTCTGTGGCTGTATCAGGCCCTACTAGTTACCAAGAGCACAGCACTATTAGTGAATTGTGCCCCACCTACCCGACTCCCTCTGGCCTATCCTACCCAGTGGCCCTCAAAAGTCACAGCCTGTCCAGAACCCCCTCTTTAGCATCGGGCTGGGACAGAAGCAGGTGTCAGGAGGGGCCTGGCTGAGCTGCATGTCTGTCCCCATCCTCATCTCCACCCCCACCCCCACCCCCAGTCCGGAGATTGCAGCTTCCCTGGAGTATGACTATGAGACCATCCGTAACATCGACTGCTATGGCACAGACTTCTGCGTGCGTGTGCGGGATGGCATGCGATACTGGAACATGACCGTGCAGTGGTGGCTGGCACAGTACATCTACAAGAGCGCACCTTTCCGCTCCTACGTTTTGAGGTGAGGGAGCCCACCTGGTATCAGAGACAGTGCAGAACTTTATCTGCCAGTATGACTGACCTGTGGTAGTCTGGGGCTTCTCTAGCTGGGCCCTAAGGCCCAAGGCTTATGGAAATTGTAGTTTCTTGGGCCCTCTGAGGTAAATCCTCTGGGCCTACCTCATTCAAGTGTAGTCAGTAAGTCAGTCTTGGATCCCAGACATTGATGAGATCAGGTCATCGGGCTACAGGTATCTTTACCCCTGGGCTATTTTGACAGATCTTGTTTATTTGTAGACAGAGCTTCATATAGGCTAGGCTGGCCTTGATCTAGATTGGTAGCCAACTATGACTTTCAGAACTGTCTTTGTGGTACAGGTGTGCATTACCATGCCTGGCTTGTAGGTTTCTTGAGATAAGCTAGTGCTAACTGTTCTGTACTTGTTATATAAACTAGACTAGTCTCAAACTTCAGCTGCCTTCCTGTCTGACCCTTCAGTGTTGGTATTTCAGGTTTGTGACACCATGCCTGGCCAACTTCATTGGGGTTTGGTTTGGTTTGGTTTGGTTTGGTTTGGTTTGGTTTGGTTTTTTCGAGACAGGGTTTCTCTGTGTAGCCCTGGCTGTCCTGGAACTCACTCTGTAAACCAGGCTGGCCTCGAACTCAGAAATCCACCTGCCTCTACCTCCCAAGTGCTGGGATTAAAGGTGTGCACCACCACTGCCCAGATTTTTTTTTTTAACTGTTTCGTTTCCATTCACCTTCTTCCCATTTTGCTCAAGTGTCTGCAGAACAGGTCTCTGCCACTCAGTGGTACCTTCAACCCATCCAGTGGCCTGAGTGGTGGGACCTGCAGACTAGTCCTCAATCTGACCAACTGACTTTTACTTATTTATTTATTTATTTATTTATTATATGTAAGTACACTGTCGCTGTCCTCAGACACTCCAGAAGAGGGAGTCAGATCTCGTTACAGATGGTTGTGAGCCACCATGTGGTTGCTGGGATTTGAACTCCTGACCTTTGGAAGAGCAGTCGGGTGCTCTTACCCACTGAGCCATCTCACTAGCCCCCAACTGACTTTTAAATTGTTCTCATTCTTCTGGGATTTTTGTTTGTTTATTTATTTGTTTCTTTTTGAGGCCAACACTCAACTCTTTCCAGACTGCTAGCTAGGTGTGATCAGTGGCCACAGAGATGCCCTGATAAGTAGTTAATGATGATAATTTATGAGCTAGGTTTGCCTGGCCATGATGGGAACTGTGGTTTAAAGAGTCACTCTTAGGAGCTGGAGAGATGACTCAATGATTAAGATTGAGTGTGGCTCTCACAGAGCATCCTAGCTCAGTTCCCAGCACTCATATCAGGGTTACAGCCACTTGAAACTCCAGCTCCTAGGAATCAAACACACTTTGTTCTGGCCTACATAGGCACTGCTCTCATCTGCATAACTCCAACTTGTGTGAGTGCATGCGCGCACACACACAAAAACACAAATAAAAATAAAACTCTCTTTAAAAAATATTCACTCAGGCTGGAGAGATGGCTCAGTGGTTAAGAGCACTGATTGCTCTTCCAGAGGTCCTGAGTTCAATTCCCAGCAACCACATGATGGCTCACGGCCATCTGTAATGGGATCTGATCCTCTCTTCTCATGTGTCTGAGGACAGCAACAGTGTGCTCACATACATAAAATAAATTAAAAAATAAATAAATCTCAAAATATTCACACAGAATCAGATATGGTGGCACACACTTATAATCTCAGCACTCAGGAGGGTAACGTGAGAGGTTTGACATCTTTAAAAAAAATTAATGATGCTCTGTGTGTCTGATGCACACAAGGTACTGGACTCCATCTCCAGCATCATAAAAAATTAGAAACAACCTGACCTGGCTCTGTAGTGAGAATTCATGAGGGTGAGTGGGTGGCAGGGGTGAGACAGGGAGGTGAATGTGAGCCTTTGGCTGTCCAGATGGGAGTAATGCAGGGAAGGAGTCTTCAATAGGCCTGAGTGACACTGGCTTTGAGGGGAAGAGTTAGGGCTTAGGGGGCTTGACAGAAGCAGAACAGAAGTGAAGCCCACTTCCCAGGCAGTGGGTTCTCAAGTGACCCAGGGCACAGGAGAGCCGTTCCAGAAACGGGGAAGACCTACCAGGAAGAAGCTGTTGGGACATGTGTAAGGAAGAGTAAGGACTTGAGTTTTATCTCATTTACGTGGAGACTATCGGCTATCCTCCTGGGGATCATGGGACATGTGTAAGGAAGAGTAAGGACTTGAGTTTTAGCTCATTAACGTGGAGACTATCGGCTATCCTCCTGGGGATCATGGGACATGTGTAAGGAAGAGTAAGGACTTGAGTTTTATCTCATTTACGTGGAGACTATCGGCTATCCTCCTGGGGATCATGGGACATGTGTAAGGAAGAGTAAGGACTTGAGTTTTATCTCATTTACGTGGAGACTATCGGCTATCCTCCTGGGGATCATTGGAGAGGTAGACGGTAATGTGATGCTGGCACTTTAGGAATTGGTGCTAGAAGGAGACACTGAAGCCAAGCGAGGTGGTGCTCACTGCACTGGGCAGGTGGCGGGGAATGGGTGGTTAAGGCAAGAGGATTGTGAGTTCAAGGCCAGCCTAGATAACAAAGTGAGACATTATCTCCAAGCAACAACAATAAAAACAAAACCAAACAGACAAAAAAAAAAAAACATGCTGATGTCATGGCTTAACTGGTAAAGATGGCAAGTGTCACCAAGCCTACATGGTGGTCATCTCCAAGACCTACATGGGGGAATGAGAGAACTGACTATAGCAAGTTGTTCTCTGAACAGTAAACGTAATTCATGGCACACATGAGTGTACACACACACACACACACACACACACACACACACACACACACACGAGTAAATAAATGTTAGAAGAGTGTGGGCTGGGGATGTTTTTAATTCAGTTGGTAGTAATTGCAAGTAGTGGTATATATATATATGTACACAATACCACTTGGAAAGTGGAGACAGGAGGATCAGGAGTTTGAGGCAAGCTGGAGCTACGTGGAAACCCTGTCCTTTTAAAAAGGACATTTGAATGGTACTAGTTATAGATGACACTATTAAAACCCTGGGGATCAAGGTCAGGTGAAAGCCCAGGGCACCCCAGTATTTTGATCATTTATTTTCAATCAGCAGTAATTATGCTACACCCTCGGGGGACATCTGGCAACATCTGGAGACTTCTGTGGTTTCCAGGGCCCCAGGCAACTTCTTCATTGCTGTCTTAGTTAGGGTTTCTGTTGCCATGATAAAACACCACCATGATCAAAAGCAGCTTGAAGAAGAAATAGTTTCCTTTTCCTTACAGTTGTCATCATGGAAGGAAGTCAAAGCAGGAGCCTGGAGATAGGAACTGAAGCAGAAGCCATGGAGGAGTGCTGCTTGCTGGCTTGCTCTCAATGGCTTGCTCAGTTTGCACCCTAGACCCACCTATCTAGGAGTAGCACTGCCCATAGCAGGCTGGGCTCTTCCACATCAGTCATCAAGAAAATGCTCTGCAGACTTGCATAGACCAATCTGATAGGGGTTATTTTCTCAATTGAGATTTCCTTTTCTCAAGTGACACTAGCTTGCATGGAGTTGACCAAAATAAATGAAATTAAATTTTAAAAACAACAACAACAAACAATACAGTATAACCACTAAACTACCCCATTTCAGGAGACGTTTGTTTGTTTGTTTGTTTGTTTGTTTGTTTGTTTGTTTGTTTCGAGACAGGGTTTCTCTGTGTAGCTCTGGCTGTCCTGGAACTCACTTTGTAGACCAGGTTGGCCTCGAACTCAGAAATCCGCCTGCCTCTGCTTTCCGAGTGCTGGGATTAAAGGCGTGCACCACCACGCCTGGCTACATTTATTTATTTATTTATTTATTTATTTATTTATTTAGCTGTGGCTGAGAGATTTCCTTGGCATTTACAAATAGAATTCAGATTGTACAATACACAGGGTTCACTTCTGGTTGCCCTGCTGCCCTCATCATAATCCAGTCAGCGTGGTTCTGTCATTGCAGAGTTGGTATGTCAGTCAGGAGGGACAGGTCTAAGCAGGAACAGGACCCATGAGCTCCTGCTCCTGCCAGGATGGCTGGTCACTGCTCTGTTGGAGGATACAGTAGAGGATGCTTCCCTCTCCGTCCTCCTTAGCAGAGTCAGAGCCAGAATTGGTGGACTGAAAAGTTAGGGAAGTAAGTTGTGGAGAGATGGCTCAGTGGTTATGAGCACTGGCTGCTCTTGCAGAGGATCCGCATTTGATTCCCAGCACCCACATGACAGCTCACAATTTTAGTTCCAGGGGAATCCTCTTCTGGGCTCCAAGGGTATTGAGCACATACATGGTACATAGACATACACACAGGCAAAAAAAACAAAGCATCTATAATCAGGGGATCTGATGCCTTCTTCTGACCTCCTCAGGTAGCTGGCCACCCACATGGTACACACATGTACATTTAACAATATAATTAATTTTTTTCTCCTTTTTGTTTTTGTTTTTGTTTTGTTTTTGTTTTTGTTTTTCGAGATAGGGTTTCTCTGTATAGCCCTGGCTGCCCTGGAACTCAGTTTGTAGAGCAGGCTGGCCTCGAACTCAGAAATCCGCCTGCCTCTGCCTCCCGAGTGCTGGGATCAAAGGCGTGCGCCACCACGCCCAGCTCAACAATATGATTATTAAGAAGCTGTCTGAGCATGCTAGGGATGCAGCTTAGTGCTGCATTATTGCCCGGTTTGTGCAGGGTCCTGAGTTCAGTTCCCAGTGACAATCATAGCCTCTTTGGCTTTCAGGATGCAGGAAGGAAGAGTGGGCCTGAACTCCTAAATCTGAGGGAGGAGGGCTGAGCCCTGTACTCCTGGGCTTGAGGAAGGGAGGCATGAGACAGTGAGGACTGAAGCTTGAACTTGTGTGTCCTGACTCAATATCTTCCTCCAGGAGTGCCTGGACCATGCTGTTGAGTGCCTACTGGCATGGCCTCCACCCTGGTTACTACCTAAGCTTCATGACCATCCCGCTGTGCCTGGCTGCTGAGGGCTATTTGGAGTCAGCCTTGCGGAGACACCTGAGCCCCGGGGGCCAGAAAGCCTGGGACTGGGTCCACTGGTTCCTGAAGATGCGTGCCTACGACTACATGTGCATGGGCTTTGTGCTCCTTTCCATGGCTGACACACTCCGGTACTGGGCCTCCATCTACTTCTGGGTCCACTTTCTAGCCCTGGCTTGCTTGGGGCTGGGGCTGGTTTTGGGTGGGGGCAGCCCCAGCAAGAGGAAGACACCATCCCAGGCCACCAGCAGCCAAGCGAAGGAAAAGCTCCGGGAAGAGTGAGCTCTGCTGCATTGGCCTGCCTTCCAGTTCAAGCTTTTTTGGGAATTCCATGAACCAGGCTGTTTGTTTGGGGTTTTTGTTTGTTTGTTTGTTTGTTTCCTTTACCCAGCAAGAATCCCTTGTTTGGCTAAGAGCCTGGAGAGGATCCCCTCTTCCCAAATAATTCCTCTGCCTTCTATTTAAAGCTAAGGTATCCTTCTCTTGGGCTCTCTCAGCATCTTGACCTTTTCAGACCTTCCTCTGCTAACATCAGGGTATTACTATCCACTCTTGAACCTATTATCTCTGCAACAATCTTCAGATGTTCAAAAAGCCACACTTCCCAAAAATGCCCTTGCAGGGACCAGTGGTCATCTGGCATCTTAGACAGACTCCCAGTGGGTCCCCAGTATGGGGGCAGGAACTTCAGGGCCAGGTTCTGGGAGAGGGGAGGGATAGCCTTCTTGTTTTCCTCTTTGTTTTTATCATCACACCAGTGTTTCAGAGACCATGGTCTTACACATGCTGAAGGAGAAGCTAAAATGTGAGAAGCCCCAGGGGAGCTTGCTCTTACAGCAGCTTCTGCCTGAGCCATTTCTGGGCTCCCCATACAACCTACCACCCAGTGTCATCCTTGGCCTGTGACAGGCCAGAATGTATAAAGCTTTCCCAATAAAGTGTTACACATGCATTTGTTTGTGAGTATAACTGTGGGCAACAAACCAAAGACACTGACCCAGAATGCCAGTGTGCATTTGTGTGTGTATTGGGGGGGTGGGGTGGGGGGGTCTGGCTGCCATGAAGTTTGGCCGCTCAGGAGGCTGTAAGGACTTCAATTCCCAGGAGACCTTTATAGGAAATGTACCGCAGTCACCCGGGTCACCTAGTGGCCAGGTGCAGACCTGTAGCAGGCCCCTCCCTCCCTTACCGAGGGCAGTCCCCGCCCTGGGGCCTCCAGAGACAGAAAGAACGGGTGCTGGAAGTACGGTACATCCACAAACATGGAAGCCTGGGGCCAGTCCCCAGCCTGCTCCAGCTCCCGGAAAGCCAGAACAGGTAGGAGAGAGTCCAGCAAAGTCAGGTCCATTCATAAAGGAAGGGAAGCTGAGCTCCTGAACCTGAGACTCGAAGAGGACTTTCATTTCCTGGGTTTCCTAAGAAGGAAACTCAGATTTCCCGAAAAACAGTACAAGTTTACGGTCTTGGAGGACAGAGTCAGGAAACGGGTCCCTAATATCAGGCTTGTGAGGAGCCAGGATTCTAAGCTCACCAATGAGGGAACGGGAAGTTGTTGAAGTTTAGAGTCACACTTAGAGTAGAAGGGATATGGGAGTTCAAACCTAGACTCCGTGGGGGAGAGTCTAGGGCCACGAACCCCAGTGTGAAGGAGAAATAATGGGATCTATAGCCCTGGATCTGAGGGGAGAACCCGAGTCTGAACTCCTGGGTCTGAGGGGGGTGGCTTTAGGCCTGTACCCCTGGGTCTGAGAGAAATGGGCTGGGGCCTAGACCCCTGTATCTGAAGAAGGTTGGGGCATGGGCTCCTGGGTCTGAAAAAAGAGTCTGGGGCCTGGCTCCAGGGTCTGAGGGAGGTGGCCTGAACCCTGCACCCTTGTGTCTGAGAGATGGGCTGTGGCCTGGACTGTGGATCTGAGGGGAAAGGCTTGTGGCCTGGACTCCTCTGTCTTTCAATCCTTTGTGTTCATCCCAGGCCCATCGCTGGCGTCTGTGCTGAACGATCTCCCCAGCGCTGCTACGCTGCGATACCGCGGCCCTGGTGTGCTCCCTTGGGGAACACTGGATGAAGATGATGATGAAGGAGGAAGGAGCCTTCAGGCCTTTGCAGAAACTGCACAAATGGAATCTCACCCTTCCCGGGAACTTCCCTGGCCTATGCAGGCAAGGCGGGCACACAGGTGAGCACCTCTTTACTGACACACCCTTTCCTGATTTCAGTTATTCTGTTTACTTCCTTGCCACCAGCTTGGTAGGGTTAGCCTGGGCCGGCTCTGAACCTTGTGTTAAGAGACTCAGGAAGACTTGATCATTTTTTATTTTTGTTCCTTCTCCCAAACGTCCTTCTTGTTTTGTTTTGTTTTTTCTTTTCTACGTGTGTGTGTGTGTGTGTGTGTGTCCCTAAGATCATGCATGGGTGTGGCACAGCTTTCTTCGAAGCTCAGGGGACAACGTAAAGGAGTCAGTTCTCTCTCTCTACCATCTGAGTCTCAGGGATCAAAGTCGTTTTGACTTGGTCACAAATGCCCTTACGTGCCAACCATTTTGTTCTGTTTTGTTGAGACAAAAACAGAGTGAGGGTTGCACTCTGTCACCCAGGCTGACCTGAAAGCACTGTCTATCCTAATTTGCCCTAATCATTCTGCCCGCTGCTCCCAGTTGAGATACTACGAGCATGAATGGTGCACCACACTGCACTCATTTTCTTTCAAAAGCATGTCACTAATCTACCAGCCTGTCCTGGGACTCTCAATTCCACTGCCTCAACCTCACTGTTGGGATTACAAGCATACAAGCATGCATATACTACTAGACATGGCTCCATCATTATTTTATGTCTGGCTCCTTTTTTTTTTTTTTTTTTTTTTTGGTTTTTCGAGACAGGGTTTTTCTGTGTAGCTCTGGCTGTATTGGAACTCAGTCTGTAGACCAGGCTGGCCTCAGAAATCCACCTGCATCTGCCTCCCAAGTGCTGGGATTAAAGGTGTGCCCCCCCCCCCACCACCCAGCTCAGATTTGGTTCCTTTTTAATTGCTAAAGAGTATTCCAGTTTATGGATACAGTACCACGATGCCTGTCCTCGTTACATCGTGTTGTTTCTGTCTTTGGGTGGTTCCCAGTTTGTAGGTTCCAAACCCTTCATTTTCTGACGCTGACTCTGCTCTCTTTCTAGGAAGAGCCAGGCTACAGGGCAGCTGGCTTCTGGCTCTGAATCCAGGGCTGCCTACTGGACCCGACAGCTTTCCCGGACCAAGGGAAAAATGAAAGAAGGCTTTCAAACTATACAGCCCTGGGCATGGACGCTGAAGAAAATTGGGGGTGTGCTGGGCTTTAGAGGAAGAGGCCTGGGGTCTGAGGCTGGAGTGTGGTTTCCTGGGTCTGACAGAGAGGGGAGTGGCAATTATCCCCTGGGCCTTTGGGAAAAGGTCTGGTTCCTGCAGCCCTGGTCTGAAGGATGAAGACTAGTGCCTGAACCCTTCTGAATCAGAGAGAAGAGAACTGGAATCTGAGGGGGGAGGGCTGGTTTCTGGACCCCAGGGTCAGACCAGGAGTCAGGGCTCTGTTATAGATTTCTGGGTCTGAGGGAGGAGGGCTATGGCCAGGACTCTGGGTTGGAACTACACTGGTAAGGGACCTGAGGCCTCTCTGCTGCCCTCTGCAGGTCAGTTTGGAGCAGGCACTGAGTCCTACTTCTCCCTGCTGCGCTTCCTGCTCTTTCTCAACCTGGTGGCATCTGTCATTGAAATCTGCATGAAGCTGATCCCCACCTGGCTGGAAGGGGCTCCTCCAGGTCCCCCTGGCCCTAACATCTCTTCACCCTGTGGTTCCTATATTCCACACACTCATGGCCTGGTCGCCTTCCCCACCCAGCTTTTCAACTTGCTCTCTGGAGAGGTGGGTGCCATGGTCCCCAGAGGAACCTCCTTACTTTTGAAGCCTGGTTTCCTGGACGACACACACACAGATCACTCAGCTCCCTGATCGTTACCTCCACCCGGCCCCACTATGACCTTTGTTCTGCCTCTTCCTCCCCAGGGTTACCTTGAGTGGTCCCCTCTATTCTATGGGTTCTACCCACCCCGATCGAACCTGGCCATCACCTACCTGTGCTCCGTCTTTGCCATCAGCATCATCTACTTGCTGTGCATCCTACGACGGTTAGTGATGCCCACATCCTGATTCTGATAGGCAGGGGAAACCCACCCCCTCCCCCAGGAGTCATTTCTTCAACATTGAAATGTATTTTAAAGCCAGGAGAGGAGGCTCCAGGAGAGGAGGCTGAGGCAGGATGATTATTTTAAGTTCAAGGTCAGCCTAGGCTACAGAGTAAGTTGAAGACCGCCCTGAGCTGCACAGAAAAATCCTATCTGTCTGAGTATGTTGGCACATGCCTGTAATCTCTGTACTCAGGAGGCAGGGTAGATAGATCTTTGAGTTCAATGCCAACTTGGCTTTCTTTCTCAGAAAGAAAATGAAGGGACGGAGGGAGGGAGGGAGGGAGGGAGGGAGCACAAAACAGGCAGGCCCCTACCCCCAGTTTATCTAGTGGTAACCTAATGAGAGGTGGTTCAATACACACATGAAAGCCTGTTTAGAAGGTGTGTGACTATAATCCCAGAGTTTGGGAAGCCGAGGCACGAAGGTTACTCCAGGCTCCATCTCACAATATCCAGTGATATCAAGAAGTAGAACACAAAAAAAAAAAAAAAAAAGCCGGGCGTGGTGGCGCACGCCTTTAATCCCAGCACTTGGGAGGCAGAGGCAGGCGGATTTCTGAGTTCGAGGCCAGCCTGGTCTACAAAGTGAGTTCCAGGACAGCCAGGGCTACACAGAGAAACCCTGTCTCGAAAAACCAAAAGAAAAAAAAAAAAGAAAAAGAAAAAAGAAGTAGAACACTAGGCTGGCAAGACTTTGCAGCGGATGCGAACACTTTCTGCCAAGCCTGAGAAGCTGAGTTCCTTCCCCAGAGGCCCCATAGTAAGGAAAGGAAGCCACTTCCTCCATAGGTTGTCTTCTCACCACCACACACATGGCATGTCACACTGGTGCCATCACATAAACACACATGCACACAAAATAAATAAATGTAGAAAGAAAAATAATTAGAATACTAAGCTTACTGGCATGGCTCCTGTCTCAAATCCCAGCACTTGGGAGGTGGAGGCAGGAAGAACAGGAACTCTTTGGTTTTTTTGGGGTTTTTTTTGTTGTTGTTTTTTTTGTTTTGTTTTGTTTTGTTTTTCGAGACAGGGTTTCTCTGTGTAGCCCTGGCTGTCCTGGAACTCACTTTGTAGACCAGGCTGGCCTGGAACTCAGAAATCCGCCTGCCTCTGCCTCCCAAGTGCTGGGATTAAAGGCGTGTGCCACCATACCTGGCTGAACAAATATAAATTATGAACAAATATAAAACATGAATAAATGGATTTGGGAGCCCAGGCCTGTACTAGGTAGGTGACAGCAGGTATTAGGATCATGATTTTGAGGCCAGCTTTACCCTCATAGTGAGACCTTGTCTCAAAAGATAAAGTAGCTGGGCAGAGGTGGCACACACCTTTAATTCCAGCACTGGAGAGGCAGGTAGTTCTGTGACTCAAGGCCAGCCTGGTCTACAGAATGAAAAGCTGGGTATGACAGCAATACACACCTGTAGCCCCAGCACTGGAGGCTCGGGGAGGGCAACAGAGACAGGAGGATCCAGGGACTCAATGGCCAGCCAGTCTATCCAAAATGGTGAGTTCCATGTTCAATGAATGAGACCATTTGAAAAACAAAATGGAGAATGATAGAGGAAGACACCTAATGTGCATCACTGGCCTCCAAACACACACACACACACACAATCACCATGTATGTATGTATGCATACACCACATGCACACACATATTCCCAAGTGCATCCATACACTCATGCATACACTAAAACACACACATGCCTTGCTGGCTGGTTATGCCAGGAAAATACTTAAATATTGGGAGCTGGGAGAAGCTCTAAGATAGTTTCCTTTAAATATAGAGATTCCTTCTGATTTGCACGAGAAGGGATGTTGCCTCGGGTCCAAATACTAAGAACAGATCTCTAAAGAGATCATGTGGGAACACTCCCTAGTTGTCCTGGGGAGCACGGAGAGGCTACTGAAGGTAAACATAGTCTCTCTGTCCACTTCTGTCTTCCTCTTCCTTTGTTCTCATCCTTTCCTCCCACTCAGTCTCTCTAGGTCTTTGCCCGCCCTCAAACACTTGTCTGAATGGGCAGCTCAAGGCAGTCACTGTGTTACCCTGTCCACCTCTCAGCCTAAAACTCACTGTGTGTCCAGGAGGGCCTTTGAACCTGTAGAAATCCTCCTAACTCAGCTTCTTTTGTGCTGGGATTACAAGGCCATGCTGTCAGACCAGCTCACCTCTTCTCTAAAATGTACTTTTTTGTTCTTCTCTTGTCTCTTTCCTAGATATCTCCCTCTTTCCTCTGGAGATCTGGCAGTGTCCCCTAAATTCTCCTATCTCTTCAGTCTTTGGTTCCAAAGACTTTGTGTAACTATCTGACTTGAACAGGTGGCACCTGGTCACAGGATTTTGAGTGTATGTTCCGTAAGTAAGGTGCCCCCACCAACACTTCTCCTGTGGTCTGTTCTTTCAGTTCGGTGTCCGGGTTGAAGGAGACACTGTTGGCGGAGTCAGACATTCTGACCAGCTACAGTCACCGAGTGTTCTCAGCTTGGAATTTTGGCCTCTGCGGGGACGTGCACGTGCGGCTGCGCCAGCGCATCATTTTGTATGAACTACAGGTGTGCTCGGGGAGGTGGAGCTACCACTAAATGAGAACCAGACAAGATCCAACTAAGATAAGGAGCAAGGCATTGCTAAGAGACAGCTAAGCAGAAGCCAGGCTAGGAATGCCTGCCATGGAGGAGACTGACGGGGTGGGAGGGTTGGGGGGCTGGGACCTGGAATTCATTTAGAAAAGGGACTGAACTAAGACTGGTCCCAAGTGAAATGAGGACGTGGCTTCAAAAAGGTGAACTAGCTGGAAGTCTCATAGGAGGGGGATCCTGGGGTTCTGTGTTGGGCCAAAGAAGGGTAGGCCTTGGACAGAAGGTAGGGCGAGATTTGGAGTTCTGGGATGAACTAAGGAGTGGCAGACCTGGGATGCAAGTCCAGACTTCAGAGGCCCAGTGCCCCAAGAATTAAATGGTCCCACGGACAGCCCTGGAGAGTATGGAACAAGGAGAGGGCTATATCGGTTTAATCCGAAGAAAAGTCAGGCCTGAAGGGACGGATTTCCAGAAGCAGTCCCTATTGGCCTTAGGTGGACCTAGAGGAAGCAGTAGTCCGGCGCCGTGCTGCGGAGCAGACTCTGAGCCAACGAGCCAAGGTGTGGTCGATGAGGGCGCTGCTCAACGTGCTGGTCCTCGCGCTGCTCGGGGCGGCCTTCTATGGCATCTACTGGGCCACCGAGTACACCTTGACACTACAGGTACAGAGGGTCTTGGAGGAGGAGGAGGGTCCTTGGGTCCTAGAACTCACATTTCCACAGGTGAAGAAGCCCTGTGGCAGTGAACTGGGGTGTAGAATTCCTGGGATTTTAGGGTCTTTTAAGACAAGAAGAGGCTACAGGTGGGCTTTCAGCTCCCTTCTCTCCCTTTCAGGAGACGCCCCTTGTCCGACAGACCCCACTATTCAAGCTTCTGGTGGATTATCTACCATCCATCTTCATTTCTCTGTTCAACTTTGTGCTGCCTCCTGTGTTCAAGTTCATTGCCTCACTAGAGGGCTACACTCAAAGCCGACAGATCGTCTTGATCCTGCTTAGGTTCTGGACTCATGGGATGGGAAGGGAGTGCAGACAGAAGGGGGAAAGGGACAGGTGGAAAAAGGTTCTACAAATAAGACAGAGAAGAGCCGGGCGTGGTGGCGCACGCCTTTAATCCCAGCACTCGGGAGGCAGAGGCAGGAGGATTTCTGAGTTCGAGGCCAGCCTGGTCTACAAAGTGAGTTCCAGGACAGACAGGGCTACACAGAGAAACCCTGTCTCGAAAAAAACCTAAAAAAAATAAAAATAAAAATAAAAAAATAAGACAGAGAAGTACCCTGGAGAGATGGTTCAGAGGGTAAAGGTGCTTGCTGTGCACATCTGAGTTCATTCCTAGAACCAGTGTAAAGGCAGGAGAGAATGGACTGCACTATGGCACACACACACTTTTGTGTTTTGTTTTGTTGGGGAGGGGGTTTGTTGTTATTGTTTTTAAGACAAAAAGAGGCTGGAGAGATGGCTCAGTGGCTAAGAGCACTTACTGCTCTTAAAGAGCATCAGAAGTTAGTTCCCAGAAACCACATCAGAGAGCTCACAACTCCCTGCATATCCAGTTCCAGGGGATCAGACTCCCTCTTCTTGCCTCTGCAGGCACCAGAATGTGTGGTGCACACAAATACAAACAGGAGAACACATACACATTATATATGTGTGTATATAATGGCATATTTGTCATTTATTTACACACATACACACACACACACACATATGAATGAGACAGTGAAGTCCCATGCATATGAAATCCAGGGAGTCCTGGTCTTAAATTCTGACTCTGAGACTCAGTTCCTTCCTCTGTGAAAAGTGGGGGGCGGGTAGGAAAAATATAAAGTGGAGGAGGAGATCACGAGTGTGCATCCAGGAGGCACTACCTCAGTGTGAGTCCCTTCATCTTGCAGGACTGTGTTTTTGCGTCTGGCCTCGCTGGTGTTCCTTCTGGTCTCTCTGTGGAGTCAGATCACGTGTGGGGGAAACATGGAGGCAGAAGGATGCAAGGCCTGCGGCTATAATTACAAAGAAATTCCGGTGAGAATGCTGTGGGCACACAGGTGGCATTCTTGGGCCTAGAGGTAGGATAGGAATCCTTGAACTGGGTGGACTGTTCCTTGGTTGGAAAGAAGCTAAACATGGCATGAATACTGATAAACAGTGAAGCGCCCACCCACACAATTCACGAGTGGGGTTCTGATGTTTGCTGACAATTCGGAGCCTCAGATGCTTGGGTCTCCAGGCAGGAGAGTCTGATCTACCAATTTCTTACTTCTTCAGTGCTGGGAGACTCGGCTGGGCCAGGAGATGTACAAACTTGTACTCTTTGATCTGCTGATGGGCCTGTTGGTCACGCTGTTGGTCCAGTTTCCTAGGAAGTAAGTGTCCTTGCCCTTCCTGGTAGCCCTGCCCCTATTAGAGCAGGCCCCATCCCGATGGGATTGTTCCTATATTGTGCTCCACCTATCTTCTATTCTTTTTAACTGAGCTCTATGCATAAGCAAGGCAGTTTGTCACTGAGCTAGATATCCCAACCGTCTTTATAATTTTAAAAAAAGATTTATTTATTTTATTTATATGAGTACACTGTAGCTGTCTTCAGACACACCAGAAGAGGGCATCAGATCTCATCACGGGTGGTTGTGAGCTATGGTGATGTGGTTGCTGGGAATTGAACTCAAAACCTCTGGAAGAGCAGTCAGTGCTCTTACCCGCTGAGCCATCTCCCCAGCCCCATCTTTATAATTTTGTTTCTCTTATTTATTGGTGTGCATGTGTGTCTGTTTGTGTGAACATATGTTGTGTGCTTGTGTGTGTGTGTGGGGGGGGGTTGTCAAAAGAAGGCTTTGTATGTCTTCCTCTATCACTCTCTGCCTATTCCTTTGAGACAGGGTGTCTCTCTCAGAACCTGGTACTCACAGCCAAAAAGCCCCAGCAATCTTATCTCTGGTACTCTCAGTATTGAGGTTACAAGTATTCGAGGATGTCTGAATTCTGGGACTTTAATGTCTGAATTCTGGGATTTTTAACTCTGGTTCTTGTGAATGCTCTTTACTGCTGAGCCATCTCTCTCTCTCTCTCTCTCTCTCTCTCTCTCTCTCTCTGTGTGTGTGTGTGTGTGTGTGTGTGTGTGTGTGTGTGATTTGTTTAAGTTTGCGTGTTAGTGGATAGGTATGTGCATGTGAGTGCAGGTGCCCATTGAAATACGAAAAGGGTGCCATCCCTTAGAGCTGAAATTATAGTTAGCTGTGAGCCACCTGATGTGGGTTCTGGGAGTTGAATTCTGATTCTCTGGGAAAACTGTCCCTCCCTCCTCCCTCTGTGTGTGTGTGTGTGTGTGTGTGTGTGTGTGTGTAGATAGGGTCTCTACACAACCCTGGCTGTCCTGGAACTCACTCTGGCCTTGAACGCACAGAGATCCAACTGCCTCTGTCTTCCAAGTGCTGGAATAAAGGTGTGTGCCACCATGGCTGTGTAAGGCCCTTAACCACTGACCATCTTTCCCATCCCCCTTTATTTTCCTAGACACTGGCTGACTGTAGTTTAGGCTGGTCTGGAACTGGTGGTGATCTAGCCTCCCTGTGGCTCTGATTACCAGTATAAGCCATCACATCACATCTAGCTCCCCACCCACTTTTTGTTTGTTTTTTCTTTTTTTTTTTTTTTTTCTTTTCGAGACAGGGTTTCTCTGTACAGCCCTGGCTGTCCTGGAACTCACTCTGTAGACCAGGCTGGCCTCGAACTCAGAAATCCACCTGCCTCTTCCTCCCGAGTGCTGGGATTAAAGGCTTACACAGCTACTACCCAGTCAACTCCTACTATCTTATTGTTTCAGGCCAGCTAACTAAGATCAGGCTTGTCCTTGGACATACCTCACAAAAGCTCAGCTCCTCAAAAGCATTTTCAAAATAATGGGCTGGGGCTGGTGAGATGGCTCAGCGGGTAAGAACACTGACTGCTCTTCCAAAGGTCCTGAGTTCAAATCCTAGCAACCACATGGTGGCTAACAACCACCCATAATGAGATCTGACACCCTCTTCTGGTGTGTCTGAAGACAGCAACAGTGTATTTATTTATAAATAAATCGTTGGGCATGAGCAAGTGGGGTTGACCAGAGCAAGCAGATGTCCTAAGTTCAATTCCCAACAACCACATGAAGACTCACAACCATCTGTACAGCTACAGTGTACTCATATACATAAAATAAATGAATAAATCTTTTTTAAAATAAATATTTAAAAAATAAACATAAAATCAAGGAATGGGCTGGGTGGTAGAGTTAGGAAAGCCAAAAGGCAGCCTATGACTGTCCCACTCTGCCCTTCAGGATACTCTGTGGCCTCTGTCCTGGGGCACTGGGTCGTCTGTCGGGAACCCTGGAGTTCCAGGTGCCAGATGAGGTGCTGGGGCTCATCTATGCGCAGACCGTGGTCTGGGTGGGAAGCTTCTTCTGCCCTTTACTGCCTTTGATCAACACTGCTAAGTTCCTCATACTGTTCTGCCTGAAGAAGGTGAGTCTGAGGAGTAGCCTAGGGTCTGAGCTGACAGGTGTTGGAGGCTGTAGTCCTGGGCTAGAGAAAGGAGGACGGTTATCAGGGCCCTGATTACTATGCCCTGAGGATGGGAGGAGGGAGCTGGAAGTCAGAGTCCTATTGGCTCAGAGATCTGGTCCCAGCCCCCAAAGGAGGCCAAAGCTCCAAGATAAGAAACAGGGAAAAGCAAAGGATTGACTCTTGAGTCTTACACCTCCATTTCCTCGCCTCTCCCTACCAGATAACCCTCTTCTCCATCTACTCACCGGCTTCCCGCACCTTCCGAGCATCCACGGCAAACTTCTTTTTCCCCCTGGTTCTCCTTGTGGGTCTGGCGATCTCTGCAGTTCCCGTGCTTTACAGTATCTTCCTGTAAGTACGAGAGACTTCTGTTTGTTCTCACTCTAGCTCGACTTGACTGAATCCAGTGTGTCTCCCCCTACAGGATCCCACCTTCGAAACTGTGTGGCCCGTTCCGCGGGAAGCTGTCCATTTGGGCCCAGATCCCTGAGGCCATTGAGAGCCTCCCTCAGACTGCCCAGAATTTTCTCTACTTTCTGGGAACCCAAGCTTTTACTGTACCTCTTCTGATCCTCTCTAGGTGAGCAGTCAGACTTTGAATGTGTGTAATTTAGTGTTTGAAAGAGAAAGGAGTTTCTGGGCACCTGAGTGCTAGAGAGGTGGGCTGGGTGCCTATATACAACAGAGACGTGGGGCTGGCCGGGATGCCTATAAATCAAGAGCAGGAGAGTCGGAGTGTGAATGCTTAGGGTCTAAGAAAAGACATCTGGGTTTGGATTCCTGGTCTGAGGAAAGGAGGGCTAGGGTGTGGATTTATCGATTTGATGAAGGGGGAGGAGGTATGGAGCCTGAACCTCTAGTTTAACCTCTGGTTAAAGGGTCTGAACTTTTGGGTCTAAAGAGAGAGGATAAAGACTTGTGTTCAGAGTCTCAAAAAGGGTTTTAAGGGATTTGAGGATCCTGATATTGGTTTCTTTAATTTACTTATTCATTTAATTTTTATGTGTGTTGGTATTTGGACAGTGTGACTGTCTGTGTGAAGTAACGAACTTGAGTTACAATTGTAAGCTGCCATGTGGGGCTGGGAATTGAACCCCGGTCCTTTGGAAGTGCAGCCAGTGCTCCGGTTACGAGCCATCTCTCCAGCCTGGTTTCTAAGGAGCCATATGATGAAGATGATTGTTTTTCTAGAGTGATTTTCATTCCTGTCTTCCATAGCATCCTGATGATGTATACCGTAGCCCTGGCTAACTGTTACGGACGCCTCATCTCTGAGCTCAAACGCCAGATAGAGACGGTGAGCCAGGCTGATTTCCCCGGAAAGGGCTCTATGAGACTATGAAAGAAGAATGAAAAGGTGTGCTTCACTTTCGCTCCTTTTTGCCCGCAGGAAGTGCAGAATAAAGTCTTCCTGGCCCAGCGAGCTGTGGCTCTGAGCTCAAGGAATGGAACTTCCTGATAAGTCTGGCTGAACCTTCAGCCCCTCAGCTTCAGTGACTTCATATCAAGTGATGGGACTCTTTCATCTCTGGAACCAAATTCCCCGCCCTCTGCCACCCGAATGCTACACTCTCAATTGAACCGTATTAATAAACAACAGTCAAGGCCGCTTTGCGTTTTGAAACCCCGTTCTGAAGCCTCGGACGGGGTTTGGGGAGGGGCCAGGTCCAAATCGGCCTGAAGAGCTAGGTTATGTCTGCTTAAAGGAATAGACAGGCAACAGCCTCATCAAGCAGCGTCCGGGGGTGGAGCAACTCAGGTTACAAATGCTTAGGATTGGCTGAGATGGAAGGCTCTCAGCCAATAATCTCTAAACAAGGCTAGGATGGGACGTGACAATTGGCCCAGAACCAATGCACGAGCAAGGGTGGAACCATGGGGCGGGAGCATCCTCGAGCCAATCGGAAGTGCTGAAGAGTGGGCCTGACAGTCCGAGGTCGGCACTGGAGCCATGAATATCTTGCCGAAGAAGAGCTGGCACGTCCGGAACAAGGACAATGTTGCCCGCGTGCGGCGCGACGAGGCCCAGGCCCGGGAGGAGGAGAAGGAGCGGGAGCGGAGGGTGCTGCTCGCCCAGCAAGAGGTAAGCCTGGGGACCGCCCAGAAGCGCGGCGGGCCTAGCTATCACTCGGTGCCGGGAGCGGGTCTGTGTGTTCGACGATGTTTCTCTGAAAATCCTGTGCTAACTTCCAAGAAACCTTCCTAGATTTCCCCACTGGTGTTGAGGGACCAGAGACTAGCATACTGGAAGAGTTGGACAAATATTCTGATTACTTTATAGGTTGCCCGCACAAGTTAATTACTGATCACCCACTCTGTGTATGCTCCCTTCCTTCTGAGCGCTTGCTTTGAGAAATTCCCTCTTAGAACAACTTGGAGGGGTGCGGTCACCTTGCTCTGAGTACAACGGCTTCAGCAAGGAGGGCAAAGGGCGGACAAGCCGGGGTCCACTTCGTTGGGCATGTCTTTTCTCCCTCCCTCATTGCTTGCCAAGAAAAGAGCATCTGGAGGTTTTATTTGGAACAGGGTCTGTGTAGCCGTGGCTGTTATGGAACTGGCTACGTAGACCAGGCTGGTCTTGAACTCAGCTTGCCTGTTCCACTTGAACGCTAGTATTGAAGACCACACACACATCACAGACTCTAAGTTACTCGATTAGTTTGGTTTACACTTAAGTCCCTTGGCCAATCTGATCATGAATTAGTGTGGGCTTAAAAAAAAAAAAAAAAGCCGGGTAGTGGCGGTGGCGCACGCCTTTGATCCCAGCACCTGGGAGGCAGAGGCAGGTGGATTTCTGAGGCCAGCCTGGTCTACAAAGTGAGTTCCAGGACAGCCAGGGCTACACAGAAAAACCCTGTCTTAAAAAACAAAACAAAACAAAACAAACAAACAAAAAGGTGACGCTTGTAATTAATCCCAGATACTAAGGCTGCAGAAAGGGGAGAATTGTGAATCAGAGACCATCCCTATCTGGGGTCAGGTTGTACTTGGAGTGGTGACCTGGAGCCATACCTTGGATTTAGATCCTTTGTCCAGAAAGCAATATTTGATTACCTTACAAGTTTGGGAGTATATACATACTTGTGTTGGGGACTGAATTTGGAACTACACACAAGGCAGGGGCTCTATGGCTGAACAAGCCACCTATACCTATACCTGAGTGGGTTTTCCTTGCATCACTTGAGACTGGGAAGCCTTCTGTTTTAGGTCAGGGATCTTCTCTGAACTATCTCTGATAGCCCAGTTTACTGTCTAAAAACATCGATTCTCCACTCCAAGTTAGAAATGGTATCTCTTCTTGCTCTCAATATTTGCCCCACCCCCACCCCCTCTTTTCAAGACAGGATTTTTCTGTGTAGTCCTGGAACTAACTCACTCTGTAGACCATGCTGGCCTTGAATTCAGAGATCCATGTGCCTCTGTCTCCTGAATGCTAGGTTCAAAGGTGTGTGCTACCACTGCCCTCCCTGCCCATGGACCATTCTTGTATCCTCAGCACTTCTGGGTTCTGAATGTCTTCCCTATAACCCTTCATAGGCCCGTACGGAATTCCTACGGAAGAAAGCCAGGCAACGAAACTCAGTGCCTGAGCTGGAAGCAGCAGACCCAGGAGCTCCAAGTTCTGGCCCTGTGGACCTGTTTAGGGAGCTGCTGGAAGAAAGGAAAGGAGTTCCCAGAGGCAATAAAGAGCATGAGGAAGAGAAGCGACGGGAAAAGGTAAGTTGGCCTCATTTTTTGGTGGAATCATGGGGGTGGGGACTGGCTGTGACTGTTAGGATATGGTGATAAGCACTCTAAAATTTTTAGAATATGACTGAGAGATATTACCTGTAAGTTGGTTACTGCTGTACAGCACTTAAACTGGCTAACCTTTTCCCATGGGACTAAAAAAAGTCTTAAGCTATTTTATTTTTGAGATGAGGTCACAACTACACAGACCAGGGGTGCTTTCCAATTCTCAATCCCCCTGCCTTGGCCTCCTGAGCCAAGTGTTGGGATCATAGGCACTCATCTCCAGACAGCATTTGTGCTTTTCAAACTGACTTGTACTGTGGCTCTCCTCTCTCTCGTCGAACTTTGAAGGTGCTATCTCCCACTGAAAAATCACTCCTCCACTTTGCTTTTCTGCAGGTTTTTCCTTAAACTGTTCCCAAAGCTTCTCCCATCTTCACTACTGCACAGGCCGCAGCCTCTCTTTCTTCCTCCTCCTGCAGATAAGCCCCTGGTGCTTCCTGAATGGTCTTCTGATCTCCCTTGTTAAATGACTGTCTACCAGTCCCCGTCTCCAGAAATTTGAGCCCTGGGTTTTTCTATTGCCACATCTAGGGCTCCCAGAGGGACTGAAAAGACTATTTTGTTTTCTTGCCTCTGCAGGAGAGACAAGAGAAAGCACTAGGTATCCTGACTTACTTGGGCCAGAGTGCAGCAGAGGCCCAAACTCAGCCTCCTTGGTACCAGCTCCCCCCAGGGCAAAAGGACTGCTGCCCTCCAGGCCCAAGCCCAGATGAGAAGATCAAGAACCGACTGGATCCCTTGAAAGAGATGCAGAAGCACCTGGCAAAGAAAAGGCACAGCAGTGAAAGCCGTCCTTCCAGAGAGGAACGGCCTCAGAAACAACGACCCCGAGAGTAAGAATACAGAGTGAGACTTTGAGGATCATAGCATAGGTCATAGATCATCCAGGGTACCACAAAAAGGCTCAGCGGGGCAAGCAGGATGAAGTGGTCTTAGTATGTTGTCTATGGAAACAGACTTTAGGATTGTAAGAACAGCATCTCCTCTTATGGCTAAGGGTATGTGTGGATGCTTGCGTACAGTATTCCTGAGATTTTTCTTTTTAATGTGCACGGGTGTCTTGTCACATGTCTGTGTACCACATAATGATACCTTTAGACTACAAGGCATTGGGTCCCCTTAAACTCAACACAGTTGTGTTCACAATCAGAATATGGTGTTCAGAATAACCATATAGGTTGCTAGGACTCAACCACTGAACCAGCTCTCCAGTCCTTCAGTTGTTTTTAATTTGGGACAGGATATCATCACTATGTCGCTCTGGCTGGCCTTGGCTTCACAAGTGCTAGCTAGGATCAAGGGTCAGTGCCACCACACTCAGCTCCGTTTTCATAGTTAGTTCATTATGGCTGTCTAAAAGGTTTTTTTTTTTTTTTCTTTAATTTTTCAATGTTACACTGGCTGCCCTAGAACTATGTAAACCAGGCTGGCCTTGGACTCAGATCTGTCTCTGCCTCCTGAGTACTGGAGTTAGAATGTGCCCCACAGCCGGGCGTGGTGGCGCACTCCTTTAATCCCAGCACTTGGGAGGCAGAGGCAGGTGGATTTCTGAGTTCGAGGCCAGCCTGGTCTACAAAGTGAGTTTCAGGACAGCCAGGAATATACAGAGAAACCCTGTCTCAAGAAAAAAAAAAAAAAAAAAAAAAAAGAATGTGCCCTACCTATCATACTCAGCTCTATTTAAGTCACCCAAGAGAAGCTTTTTATGAAACTTTCATTGCCACAGTAGAAGGCACCCAACAGATAAGATCCTACTTGACTCAGGTTTTTGAGACAGGAGACAGTTTCTTTGTGCAGCCCTGGCTGTCTTGGAACTTGCTCTATAGACAGAGTCCCAAATTTGGAGATCCACCTGTTTCCACCTGGAGTGCTGGGATTAAAGGTGTATACCACCACTGCCCAAAGGTTTATTTTTATTTTATGTGCATTAGCGTTTTGCCCTCAGGTGTGTCTGTGTGAGGGTGCCAGATCCCTTGGAACTGGAGTCCCAATTGTGAGCTGCTTTATATGGGTGCTGGGGATTGAGCCCAGCCACCAATTCTCACTGTTTAAAATGGGGTTTTGAGACCAAAATTGAATTATTGGGGTTAGAGGACAAAAACACATTATTAGAAAATGATACAGGGGGCCCAGGATACTGCTCAGTGGGCATTCTTGACCTGAAGGGACATAGGCCTTGCAGTGAGTCCAAGGACCAGGTAGGTGGCATCTCTCACTTTCTGTTCTTGCTTTCCTCCCTGCAGGCCACCTTCCCTAGAAAAGCTCCGTGCTGAGCGTCTTCAGCGGGAAGCAGCCGAGAGAGCTCGAGCAGAGGCCCTGCTGGCCCGGGTACAAGGCCAGGTATCCCAGCAAGGCCAGGTGGAAGCAGAAGAGACAGATGAACGGAGGCGACGATACAACTCCCAGTTCAATCCCCAGCTGGCCCGGCGACCCCGCCAGCAGAACCCAACTCCTGCCCACTGAACTCTCTTGTGGGGATAGGAGAGGCCTCAGCTGCCAGCCGTCATATAAAACTATTTATTCATAAATATTTTCCAAAATGAAAATAGGTTTACCAAAAAATGTCCCTCACTGGGGAGGGGAGGAGGGGGCAGCCCTTGCCCCCAGGCCCCCAGGGTAGGGCAGAGAGGAAGAGAAAACCTCCCTATCCCTTCCCTGCTTCCTGGGGGGGAGGGTGTCCCATGGCCTTGGGCCTCCCCCAGTCTTCCAGGGCAGGGCCCTCACCTGGGCAGGGGGATCAGCATGCGAGGGAGGGAGAGGGTAGAGGGGGGCCGGTGTCACTGGAGGTCCCGGTCCTCCAGGTAGCGGTACTCAAAGGTGAAGCCTTCCTTCTTCCGCTGGCCCCACTTCTCGTAGTCAAAGTAGATGTAGGTGCCCTGGCCGGGGAAGAAGGTGGTCAGTGAGTGGATGAAGAGGGAGACTGAGATCTGGGCCAGGCAGATGGACAAGAGGTAGTTGTCAGGGGCATGGAAGTACCAAGCCAATTGTCCTACAAGCTTGCACTGTCAGACTCCACCCTTCCCTTGGTGATCTTAAGAGTGAAGAAGGGGGCCAAGCCTGGCCTTTGCCCCACATGGGCTGCAGGTACAAACGTAAGGCCTAAGGTTATTAAGTGACACTGAGGAGTAGGGACCAACAGGTGGCCTACAATGCAACATATGTACCATCTAGCACTCTGGAGATACACACTTCACTGTAACTGAGATTCTGAGGGACTCAATGCCTTAAGATATTCGTGTCAAGGACCAAAGCAGGGCAGGATAGGAAGACTGATGTCAAGGTTGGAGCGCATACACCAAGAAAGCAGCTAGGTCAAATGTCTGAAATGCTTCAAAGTGGTCTGGAAGAATATAGAGGACAGAACAGATTTCTGTGAGAATGGGGATTGATGAGGCCCAGCTTGGTACCTGGAAAATGTGTATGGTAAGGAAAATGTGCATGGGGAAAGCCACTGTTAAAACACACCAACTGAAAGCAATAAAAATTCATGACGCTCACTGTATAGCAAGCAGGCACCATCAATACTTACATGTTATTAACTCATTTAATCCTTGTAACAACTGCATGAGGTGGGTTCTGTTACTCCCATTTTTACAGATAGGGGGACAAAGGAAGAGGCTTGATTGACTTGCCCAAGATCACCCAACGGGTGATCAGCTGGCTTCAGGATATTTAGGGAGAGTGGAGTTTCCAATCAACTAATGGTTGAGACTCAAGAAGGCTGACTAAACAGACTTCCCCCTGCTCTGCTGTTTGCCAGGAAATCAAGGAGAAGGGGCCATTGGAGGTCAAGTTTGGGAAATGCCAACTAGAAAATCCCATGCTTCCAACTAAAGTACCCAGGACTGCATGGTGGAGGCAGTTAGCAGTTCCAAGAAGGCTTCTCTTTGGAAGCAGTAACGACAACTCAAAACTAAAGCACTAAGAAATGGACAAATGGGAGATGGACAGTATCCCAGGCTAGGTGAACCACTTAGGGAACCAGCTTGGTCAGTCTACAGGACTGTGCCCAAAGGAGAAAGGCCAGCAAGGATTGAGGGTTGGGATTGGGTACACTAGCCATACCCCAGTGGGCCCAGGTTGGACGGGCCCCTCACCTGCTCAAACTCATCTGTGATGGTCTTAGGCTCCTCGTGCCTCTGGAACCACATCATATACTTGGTGTGGAATCGCCAGGACTGCTTCTTTAGGGCCTTGGCTGCCAAGTACTGTGCCTTGGTTCCCTGGGAAAGAAAATGCAGAGGAAAGATCAGAAGGTATCCAAATTGAGTAGCTAGCAGGGGGACAAGGGCAGGGCATCAGGGCTGGACCCAGACCCCCACCACAGACCAGCTGTGGAGAGTCCACTTGGAGACAGTGCTGGGAGCACAAAACATACCATGGTCAGAAGAAAATGAGACAGGAGGTGAGAATTGCTTTCAGAAAAGCTTTGAGAAAGAAGAGAAACTAATGCATAATGAAAGCTGAAAGGAGACGAAGTAGAAAACTCAGGAGGAGATGGGGAGGGGCTGACCCACTGCAGTTAAGAGGTCAGACAGTTCTGCAGAGGTCTCTAGGTCTTGGGAGTGTCTACTGCACTTCAGCAACTATCCTAAACTAAAGGGTTTCCCAGGAGCTGAGAGCTCTTGGCAGTGGAAACTGTACATGGCCTAGGGCCTGCAGCCTCTCCCTGAATCTTAGCAATTAGAATGTTTTGGGACTGGGTCAGGTTTAATTTGAGGGGGCCCAAGACTGGGATAGGGAGGGGTGCGGTCCCAGTGGCCGCAGTGGGACACCCACCTCGCCCCTCCAGCCCGAGGGGGGATGGCAGCGGTGGCGGCGGAGCTGGGGGGCCCGAGGCTGCCCCGGGGGCCCTGCTGTACCTCCAGATAGTAGAAGATGAAGAAGAGCGTCTCAGTTGACAGGCGCTGGTAGAACTCCACAGTGTCCGAGTGTGGGGGTGGCATCTGGTGGTGGTAGGGGGGTGTCGGGCAAGGGTTCCGGGGGAGGTACTGCCTGTGGACCAGTGAGGATTTAGTGCCAGGAGGCTCTGAGCTCCAGCCCTGCCTTCAGGAGAGTGTTCAGAAGCACACTTCAACCTGCTTTAGGGAGCCCCAAGTCAAGTCCTCAGCACTTTGAGACGAGTACTCTACCTAGTCTCTCAGGACCCAGGAACCAGCTCCTCCCTCAGACTGGGGAGTCCCGGTCCCCAGCCCTTTCTCCAGCCCCTCACCGAATGCGCTCGGAGTCAGAGGGGTGGGGCATGTGGTGCCAGGCGGCCTCTTCCATGGCCTGTTGGTATAGCTGCTCCTTGGTGAGGGAAACTGGCCCCAGTGGACAGACACCCAGTGACAATGGTATGTTCACCTCTGACAGCTGCAGGGGTGGCTGGGATGAGGTGGGTGGTGCTGATGTGCTGCTCAGGATGATGTCTGCAGGGGAGAGGCCATTAAGCACTTCAATGATGAGGATGGGGTCAGCTCCTTTTTGGCCTTTGCCCTCCCCACAATCCCATAACTGTCACCTCGATCAGTTAGGTGTAACGTTGGCACAGGGTCCTCAATACCAGAGCTGATAGCTGCCCGTTCTGCCATGGATTTCAGAGAGCTGAGTGGTTCAGGGGCCTGGGAAGAGAAAGGGGTTAAGTCTCAGGACCTGAGCAGAGACTGAGCTGCATAAAAATGTTCAGCCTAGGGGCTGGAGCAGTCAGTGGTTAAGAGCACTGTCTGCTCTTCCAGAGGTCCCGAGTTCAATTCTCAGCATCCACATGGTGGCTCACAACCATCTGTAATGGGATCCGATGCCCTCTTCTGGTGTGTCTGAAGACAGCAGGTGTACTCACATACACACAATAAATAAATAAACCAATAAACAAACAGATAAATCTTAAAAAAAAAAAAAAGCACAGCCTGATAGGCTCTGTACACTCTGCATAATCTGCTATTGCCAGTCCCCTATTTGCAAGATCCATCCATATTCTAAACCATGGCTATAGGGAAGCTGCAAATCTGAAGTCACCAATCAGCATGAGATTTGTGAGAGTTCACTCTCCTCTTTGCAGGGTCCATAACACATTCCAGAGGAAACGTGACCCTATGCAGTGGACAAGCACACACTTCCATAAAGACACCACATGCTGGGAGAACACCCGCCGGACTGCTCACAGTAGTATGCTTCTTAGAGGTGGGTGGCAGAACTGCAGGTGCTCCTGTTGCCTTAAGGGTGCCGACCATCCCTTGGGCATTCAGTCTCCTTGGGAACATCAGTGGGTTGGGCCTGCAGCCCCCCCCCCCCCCCCCAGCTTTCCCTGGTGAGGCAGCTCAGGGCTGGCTCTTCTACCCACTCTGTACAACTCTTCCATCACTGAAGCCCACCCACAGACCTGCACTCCAACTCTCTTGGAGGGACTCATTCTTCACCAGTCACAGCCAATGAGGCTCAGTCCTTCATGCTACTCTTCCCCCACCCTTCCAGGAGTCTCTCCACAAGGTGTCACTTTGCTTCTCCTCCTGTCAAAATCATGCTAACGCCGTTATCACCCACTCAGGAGAACTTCTAAGATGTTTCCCCTCTAGGAAAGTGCACTCATTGAATTTCCTGTCGCAGGATAGGCTCAGGGCTCACACCCGAGAAACTCACCTTGATTTCTGGGGTGGTGCTGAACTGTGGAGGACCATTAAGCAGGGTACCAGCTGCCTTGGCTTCACTGAAGCTGGGCGTTGGAGAACTGGGGGGATTTACAGGCAGTGGCACCAAGAGGCTGGGTCCCCCCGAGTTATTCCCTGAGCCTGAAGCCACATTCCCAGCCCCTGATGGGGCTGCCGTACTGGATTCCTTTCTGGGTAAAGAATGGAGGAGAATCAAATTAAGATCCTTGAAGACAGGCACAGAATATGGGATCCAAAAAGGGGGGTGGGGGCTGAAAGCAAGACAGCTGGAGCATGCAGAAGTGAATCCAACCTCTGGACTCCTCTTCAGTACAGCAGAGGTACTGAGGTGTGCAACCAGGATTTTAGGGTCCCCCCAACAGCTTATGAAGTTAAAGGACAGGGGACAGGGTAGTTCTAGAATTGTCACTGAAACAGTTTTGGAGTAAATGATTGCACAGATGCACATGGTGCAATCCCAGTAGGACTGGTAACGAGGCTGACAAGGCAGCAGATCTTTCATTAGTAATCTGATGTCAAGCTGAAGAAATGGAGGACTAGGATATTTTACTTGGAAAAGGGAAAAGCCCCCACACTCATGGGAGTCAGCTGCCTCAGAGCAAAGAACAGAAATGGGAAGACAGTGTAGTGTGAAACCGAGAGTAAAACATGTCCCACTTGGTAAGAAGCAGGGAAAAGAACACTTGCTGAGGTGAAGAAAGGACACACTGGGTAGGTACTACCCAGGAAGGGTAGAACTTGGAACCCTAAAACAAGTGGCATAAGAGCTTGTGCCCACACACTGCCACCCCACTACTCACGAGGTGCTGGGAGCTGGGTTGTGAGGGCCCGAAGTGGGCCCAAGGGCTTGGCTGCTGGCACTGCTGCCCCCACTGCTACTCAGGGTCACCTCTGCAGGGCTGTCTGCCACAACCGAACTATAGCCTGGGGAAAGAAGGACAAGTGTAAACAGGCTGTCAGCTACTGTCCACCTTGCCCTGTTCCCCAAACTGGTCTCCACTTACTTGTGGCACCGTTCTGCTTGCCAGCCCCTCCGCCTGTGCCACTGTTACTATTGCTGCTGCTCCCTCCGCTGCCACCACCACTTCCCCCGCTTGGCTGGGCACTGGGGGGCCGTGGCTGGGCATTGCTGGGCCCGCTGGCATTAGGTGGGGCCACAGCCTGGGCATAGGGTGCAGGAGTACCCGAGTTGTGGCTGGGAGCTGGACTGGCCTTAGGGCCCAGGGCACTTGTAGGTGCTGCTGGGGTAGAGGCCCCATTGTTGCCAGGGGTGGAGCTCAAGGCAGAAGTGGTAGGTGGGGGGCCAGAGGGGTAGGTGGGCGGCACAGCTGGGGACTGGGGGTGCTGGTTGCTGTGGACAGGCTTGGAGCCATTTTTGGCTGGAGACTGCAGGAAGAAAGAAAGAAAAAACAAAGGGTCAGGTACTAGACCAGCCTGTCCCCTATCCACCACCCTCTTCTTGTCCTCCTGCCTTGCCTCTGACCTGCTATTAACTGTCCACATTCTCTGAGGCACCTAGGAGACTTCAATCACCTTCAGGTTTAAGACCTATTTACTTCCAGCCCACCCAGCTGTCCCAAGTCCTCCCCGGACATTGTCCCTATAGCCCACATGAATCTGACAGGGTTTAGGTTAAGACAAGAGACCAAGGGAAACTCTCAAATACCCTGAACTTGAGACCTAAAGTGGTGACACATGCCTTTGATCCTAGCACTTGAGAGGCAGAGACAGGCAGCCCTCTATGAGTCTGAGATTAGCCTTGTCTATTTGGAGAGCTCAGGCCAGCATAGGCTACACAGCGAGATGCTCTTGTAAAAGAAACAAACAACACAAACAAAAACAAAAATCCCAACCTCAATTTGCAATTAGTTGGATCAGCCTAAATGTTTAAGCGTAAGGGAACTAGGACAATCAATTCCTTCCGAATGTCAGCTAATCATGAAACTGTAAAAATGCAGTGCTCCAGGGCATCCCTACTTAAACTACGCTCCAACAACCAGGCTGCCATGCCAAACTGCCTCCTAGCCTTCTGACCACCACACAAAAATCACAAAGAAAACTGGCCATTCACATTTTTCCTGGGACTTCTGCTTGACAGTCAAGGGGCCTGATAAGGTGGCAGAACTAAGCCCACCCCCATGATTCCTTGCCCCACCTCCTCACTCCATTACTCTGGCTGCTCCTAAACCCTGGTCCCCAAATTAGCTTCATTAGTGTGCACTTAGGTCCTCCCACTGGAGACTGTCCTTTCTATTAGCCTAAAGGAATTCTGGGCTTCTTCAACAACATTCTTGTCTCCTAAGATATGTTCTTATTGTAGGAGAAATTGACAGAGCTGAGTTTATTCATTAGGATCTAAAGGAATTCAGAAGTGCCGCATACTGCCTTCCTCTCTCAGGAAGTGCTTCCTGCAGTCAGTGCAGCACAGGCAGTCTGACTTTCTGATCACTTCTCAGGCTATTTGGGTCCTCAAGAGACCAAAGAGTCCTCAGTCCAACAGCCCACCTCTCATACTTCCTAACTTCTTGCCACAGTTCCCTGTGTGACCTGCCCACAGTACCACCTAGTCTTCCTCTATAAGCCAGACAACAGGCCACCTCAACCACACCACCAGTCATCACCCTACCCTCAGAGTAGCACTGTTTCTGGCACACCTGTCCCAAGAGCCCAGCATCGTGGCCAACCCTCCAGCTTCAGTAACTTTGGAGACCACGCAATAAACAAGTTACAAACCATCAGATTTAGACTTGGACCCACCTGGCTGACTTCACTATCTGTAGATCGGCCTCTCTTCTTATCATCTTCAGAGTTTTCCTGAGGCAGGGGAAGTGAAGTAAAAAAACTCTGTGACCTCCAGGGTCCCAAAACAGAGGGCAATCCTTTAAGGACACAGGAGGGCCCTTACTACTCTCAGTCTCTCATAGACCCATCTGAGTAGCCCTGTGCTCCAGAGCTGCTCCAATACTCAGCCTGAAGTTTTGGTTAACACCTAAAAATCTGAGAGTCAGCACTCACTCCCATCCTGAGACATACCCAGGACTTCTTTCCTTATAGACTTTGGCCCCGGATCCCTGTCAGAAGGGAGACACCCAGCTGCTCAGCTCCTCAGCTTTCCACACCCCAACTCCTCCTGACTACCACCACCAAAGACCCATGTGCACCCTAAAACTGAGTGGAAACCCAGGTTTTTTATATCCGTTCCTCAGAGCACAAAAAGCCTAGAGCTCACTTCCTGAGCTGCCCTCTCTAAGGCAAGACTAGGCTTTTGACTCCTCCATGACCACCCTCTTATTAATAACCTTGGACACTTACCGTAGTGCAGTTTGCTGGGCTGGGTGGGATGGGAGAGCTGGAGGTTGTTGAGGTGGGTGTACTGCTAGACTGGTTGAAGATCTCGTCCTCCATGTGGCTGTGGCTGGGGGGGGAGGTGGCGACCAGCGCCTGTGCTGTGGGGGTAGGGGAGCAGCATGCTTAGCTGGTACAGCCATGCCTCCTGCCCTCACCCTCTGTGCCATGAAGGTCAGCCCAGGGCCTCACGAATGTCCTCGAGGTCCAGGTCGTCATAGAGGAATTCGTTCTCTTCAAAGTCGGGGTCCTGGGATGAGTCAACGTAGTACTCCACATCATCCTTGATCTTGCGGATGGCATCAACCAGGATGGAGTCATTGTCCAGCATTCGCAGGATGGTCTCCAGCATACGAACATGGTAGCGGTGCTTCTCGATATGCCGCTTCAAGCCCTCAATCCGGTCCTGCTTCTGCTGGCGAGCCCAGGGCCAGGCTCAGGGGCTGCAGAGCACCTGGCCAGCCCTCCTGCCCCCACAGAACCTGTCCTCAGTCCCCCATCACTAGGGCACCCCAAGGGTGCCTCTGCTCCAGCCCTCCTAACATGGGCCAGTGAGAAGTTTGCCCATCCTCTGTCCCAGTGAGGACAAATCTGAGGTTTCTGACATCTCAAGGATCCATTTCTCTCTCCTCAAACCCTTTTGGCTCTAAAGATCCCTAGAAACCTGTAATACCTGCGCTACCCTACAACTTGGCCTCTGCCTGGCTTACCTGTCAGCAAGTCTTACCCAGGCCTCCCACCATTCTGACCTCTGCCGGAAATAGACATCCTATCTCAGCGCAACGGTAATGATAGTGATAAAGGTAGAGTCCATGGGAAGGAAACTGGCTGTCCGTTTATCAGGGCAGCCACAGAGAGCTCCTGCTCTTCTCGAGGTTCCAATTCCCTTCACAACGTAATGCCTTAGTGCCAGCTCCAAATTCCTCCTTTTATCAAGGATCTACTCTTTTCCCTCCCAGTGACATCTTTCTTTCTTTCCATCCCATCAGAACTTCCTTCCCTGGTGACACCATTAACGAGACAGAGTCGACATCCCTTTGAACTCACACCCTTACAATCCTAAAGGTGTAAGATTCGGGACCCTATCATATGACTTTGGCCCAAACCATTTCCAGGTTTCCAACAGCAACTGGTTCTTAGAGACATACCAACCCCCTCCTGAGATCCTGGGAATTTTTGGAGTGCTGTGTATCTTCCCAATTTGGTCCTTTCTTCAGGTCTCACTATGTGGTGCCAGCTGAACCTAAGTCCATCTTCACCCAAACTGCCCCTAACAATGGCTACACTGTCTACCCAAATATCCCAATATCCTCTCTCACTTCCTCCCTATACCACAACTCAGCCAGCTAAGCTGCCTTGTTCTGCCTTTTCAATCTCTGCCCCAGGTGTATCCAGGACCAGACTCCTATGAGCCTCCAGATGCCCTCTGTTCACAGGCCACCTCCACCCTTACCCTGTGGGTGATGGTGCCCCCACCACTCACATCCTTGTCGCCTTTCTTCTTGCGTGTCTGTACCGACAGTGACTCCACTTCACTCTCAAACTGGTCCACCTGCATATTTAAGGTGTCAATGGTGTTCTGGGGAAGAGAAGGGAAGAGAGGTTTGTCCTCAAGGCCCTGGTATATATTTAAGTCTGGGCCCAAGTGCTTACTTTCTTCTCCGTCCCAACTCACCGTGAGCCACTGGCCAACTTCTTCCTTCTCCTTCTGGGCAGGATCCACCTTCTGAGCCAGACCCAGACCCTCCTTGCTATACGCTTTGGTTTTGGTCTCTCGTTCCACAACTTTGAACCGTTCCATTTGCTGTGAAGAGTAATAGTTGGCAGAGGTGCTCAAAGATGGAAAAGGAGCTATAAGAGCCAGCAATGCTAGAAACAGCCTGAGCCCTCATTTCTGCCCTTCCCTTAGTTGTGGAAACAATACTCCTCCCGAGGACTCTCTAGTGACTGCTCCACCTCCACCTTCTTTGGGTCCCAGGAGCCTGACCATATTCCCACCCCAAAGAACCCCAGGCTCTGGTTTCTAACCGTCTCAATGAGCTTGCGGTTTTCAATAAGCTGCCTTTTGTCCTTGATCTCATTTGATGCTACCCATGTCTTGATCTGGTCCCTCAGCCGCTGAAGGGAGAAAAAGCAAGATAATTAGGTTGTAGACCTGGAAACTGGGGGGAGGGGGGTCCTCAATGACCTTTTCTCCCTGGGACCCAGCAGTCCACTGTCTCCATCCCTCCTCCCATAGGACACAAGAGTCCATCCCCAGCCCCCTCACTTGTAGCTTCTTAATCTCCTTCTTTAGGTCAGCCTCATACTTTTCTTTCTGGTTCGCGTTGGCTGCATTGTGGAGCTGAGGGATGAAGAATTCAGCAGTCAATGTGAAAGTGGCTGCCCAGAACTCGCCATAGCTGTAAAGGTCCAGTCTCTTTCTTCCTCGGCTGGGAAATCTAGGACCCCCTCCCCACAATCGATCTTAGAGATGCTTCCCTGGTCAAGACCCCAAGGCCCTGAACCTCTTCTTGATTCTTTGCCCTACAGACAACAAAATTTAAGGTTCCTAGGTCCTTACCTTTTGCCAAATATCTTCAAACTGCTCCACCCCTTCGGACACCTTCTTGAGGCAGCGATCAATCTCACCTGGCCAGGGAGTAAGACTGTTAGGATCTTGCCAAGATTGCAAATATCCAGAGAATTCCCGGAAGGAAGGGCATGTAGCCACATGAACAGTAGACAGTCGATTACCTTGGAGTTTGCGCTTGTCCGCCATCTTCCCTGCCCTACAGACGCACTCTCTTCATACTCTCTTGAAAATGGCCGCTGCTGGGAACAATTGGGATAGACTTAACATCCATTCCTGGGCTGGTGCAAACTCAAGTCATGAATGTGGATAGGAATCAGGGGTAGTAGGAGAGTAGAAGGAAGAGACACTAACTTGCTCTTCCCTCACCTGACAGAGCTTAGGCCTTACACATACAAGCACTCTTTCATCTAGCTACATCCCCAGCTACGTTTCCTATCGAATAAGGGAGATCTGGCCTATTCTTGCATTCTTTCAGCTGGCAGACTGTACAATCTGGGAAACTGTTGAAACAAAGAACAGTATATCTTATTGGTGGGCCTCTTGACTTAGGAAGTAGAAATTTTCTAAAATACAGAATATCTGCACTCTAGATGACACTAGAGCACAAGCAGCACACAGGTAGACTGCTGGGATGGAAGCATTAGCCCTAGAAATGGTACTTTCTAAACTGAGGGGCTGAGAGCAGAGGTGACTGAGAGAGGCCACTCTAGGTAAGTCACAGAATACATGAGGCTGGCAGCTCCTGGAAAGGCTAAGAGGTGTGAGCTGAAGGGGAAGAGAGATATGAAGATCAAGGCCCATTCATACAGGACAAGGCAGGATATCAAACAAGAGGGTCTTACACTTTCGAGAAATTTATTCCACAGCAGAAGCCCGACACTAAAAATGGCTATAGAAACTTGGAAGCAGGAAGCAGCACTCAAGGAGGGCGATGAGAAGATAGAAATCTCAAAAAGATAAAGAGAAGAACCTTAGCTATGAGTGAACAGATCTGCACACATGGAGGAGTTCCACATCAGATAGACTGGCAATTTAGACTCAGAAACATGAACCCATCAGGGAGGTCAAAGACACCTATTTTTATTCTGAAGGAAGCAGAGTTTAATTCAGAAGGGCCTGAGGACAAAGGACTGAGGAGAGGAGGTCGGTTGGCAGGGAAATCCACACTACAAAAGTTGACCCCGAAACAGGGCATCCTGGAGAGGAAGACCCTAAGAGGGTTTATGAGTTCCTAGCACAAGTTGTATGTAACCTTCTCCCCCATGGGTGCAATATCAAGCAAGGCTCTCAGAACTAGGCTGATACAAGGCAAGAGTGCCCCAATATAGCTCCTAACTATAAAGGCAGCTCCACTACCAGAACCAAGGGTTTCAACCTGGAGGGTAGCCAGATTGAGGGTCCTTAACATCAAGGGACCTGGACTATCCACAACAGTCTTTTTTTTTTTTTTTTTTTTCTGGAGCTGAGGACCGAACCCAGGGCCTTGGGCTTGCTAGGCAAGCGCTCTACCACTGAGCTAAATCCCCAACCCCTCCACAACAGTCTTAACAGAGGTGCTAGCTGGAAAATGTTTCAGCCAGCCACCGCATGCACCAGCACAGCAGGAAAAAAAATAAAATCTTTCCTTTTCCTAAATAGGATCTCAGTATATAACTCAGGATGACTTTTAAACTCACATTCTTACTTTGTCCTCCCAAACGCTGAGGTTACAAGAGTGTACTGCCATGCTTGGCTCAGTATTTTCACTTATACTAATCATAGCATGGGATACTGCATTAGGGAGCAGATTCAGAAAAAGAGGCCTACCTACAGTGGATGGGGCTAGTGCCTTCTCTGAAAAGGGATTTAAAAAATTAACTCTGTAGGGTCCCACTTTGTGGGGAGGTAGCTATGGGTGGCACCTCAAACTGTGGGGACTTAAATATCTTTAGGATCTATCAAAAAGAGAGAGCACGCACACAGCACTCTCAACAGAGGATTAGCTGACACACCATACAGCAGGCAATTTCCAGGAAGATGAAGCAACCATCAAAAGAACTCAGCAAAGAGCCCCATAGAGGAGACTGAAGTAGACTAAGTACCCCTGATCTAGGGACCCTGCAGGAGGTATTCAGGATCTTGACTCTAGAGTCTTGGCTCTAATATCCATCAGCACAGAGAAGCCTCTTTTTATAGCAGGGAAGGAAAGAATGTTAAACAAGAGCTTATTACACTGCTCACTTTGTCCCAAGAGCCTGTAGGAGGGTTCTGGGCAGGCACTGCCACCTTAAGTAAGGTGAGGCCTTATCCACGCTCCACAAAGTGGCTGGGACTGCAACACAGAGGAAGCGGTGACACAGGCTTGCAGCAAGAGCAATAAGCCACAGCAACAACAACAACAACAACAACAACAAATGACAGAAGTTCTAAAGGGACCAGAAGCAAGGCACCCAAAAACAGGGGCAACAAAGGGCCAGTGAGTAGGTTCAGCATATTTTCTTGCCATCAAGCCTGACAAAATTCAATGTCCAGGATTTACATGGTAAACCGTGTAAAACCAACTCTCAACAGGTGGCCTCTACAATCCACATGTATGCTCCTGGCATGTGTATACATGGGCAAAAGCACCTGAGTAGACACACTCTCTCTCTCTTTTTCTTAACACTCTAATAAACAAGTAAACAAATAAATGTATGTTGGTCCAGCACGTTTAATCCCAGCACTTGGGAGGTGGAGGCAGACAGACCTCTAGCTAGCTTGGTCTACATAGTGAGTTCCAGGCCATCCAGAACTACATAGACTCAATAAATAAATAAATAAATGTAATAAAAAATAATTAAGGGCCAGTGAGACAGCTGAGTAGGTAAAGGTGGTTGCTATGAAGTCTGGTGGTCTTGATTCAATCCCTGGGTGCCAAATAGTGAAAACAAGAATAACTTCTCAAAGTGTTTCTCTGACCCCCACATATCTGCCAAGGGACACATGAACATACAAAAAACAAGATTTAGCAACTCACAACTGTCTGTCTATAACTCCAGCCCCAGGGGACAAAATAGCCTTCTCGGGTACAGCACATATACAGTGTACTTACATGTGTGCAGGCAAAGTGCATGTAGACTAAAAATAAATTTAAAAATTAAAAAAACCAAGCAGATGTAATACTTCAGCCATCAATACGGGCACAGCTGTGATTAAAGAAGACAATGTGTGACTGGCAAAAGGCTCCTGAGTAGAACAAGGCCCACAGAGCCAGGACTTTGTGTTTTAGAGGCTGGAGCCACAGCCAGAGTGGAGGCAATACCTTCTCTCCACATACAACAAAACAAAACCAAGCCCCACTTCACAAGGAGAAGGTGCATAGACTGCACAAGTTCTGCAAACAGAGGCAAGTGCTAGAGCCTCAAAGTAGAGGTGCCACCACAGAAGACTGCCCATCCCACTTCCCAGGTCCTGCTCGAGGAGGCCATCACTACAGGGCCCTTGTGAGGTAAGCAAACACCTTCACACAGAATACATGTATAGATGGTGAAGGGTCTCAAACAGCATGGAGGAAGCTGGGCGTCTGTGGAAGCAAAATCATTAGGATCATCTGTCCACAGCTGTAGCAAATCCTCAAATCAAGTACTCAAAATAGGAGCCAACAACAGAACAATCTATAGAACTTCTCACCACAGGTGCCAAGCCATCATTCAGAGACCTGATGAAGGGGTACAACCTTAATTTTGAAGCCTGGTACTGCTAAGTGACCACAGAAGCATCTTGGAGCATAGCACAGGGCTAAGAGGGCTCACACTGAAGCCAGGGATGGTGGCAAGCAGCACTCAAAGTGGAACTTGAACCTAGTGGAGAGGATGCTGGCACTGCCACAGGAAGATTCTCTGAGGTAAATAAAGTAGACCCTGCTTAGAAGTAACTGTTTCCCCTAGAGAGGCCCAAAAACCAAGGTAAGGAGAAACTGACACCTTGAAAAGTCACCCCTTATGCTCTTTAGTCCCAAGCAAAGTGACCACAGTGGTCTCTCACCCAGGTCTCAGACACAGAACAAGAAACCATAACTTCACAGAAAAACCACAAAGGAGGAGTCACACTAGCCAGGGGCACCCACACCCAAGAGTATCCTAGCCTCACACTGGGTACATAGGTGGTGTGGCCATCTCAAACGCAAGAAAGGGGATGATGCCAATAGCAAAGAAGGCAGGGACTTTACCTGGCAGGTGACAACACCTACCCGACAAAGACAACACAACTGCAGGGAGAAAGGCTACCCCTTACACAGCAGAAGACTCCGGTGAGGAGAGCTAGCAGTCCTACAGGGTGCCAGTTGGGTGAGATGGACCATTCTACCTCTGAAACGCTTTCACCCAGTGGATTTCAATTATAAAAGATCACATATCCACATAGGCTGGGCAGATGAGAATGGAAATACAGAGAGATGGCAGTCCAGGTGATGACCGGGGAAGGGAGACGGTGAGGAAGCCCCTAGCCAAAAGAACAGAAAGCTAATCCTAAGAGGGATGACAGTCCCGGAACCGAGATACAGCTGTTTAGAAGTGCTTCAACTGTCCCAACAGAAGAGCACCAACAACTGAAAGCATGGGAGCTCGCATTCCACCGACCCAGATCTAGAAAGAAAAGCTAAGCGGTCCTCACCACACACAGCAATACCTAACCACTTAGGAAGCTTCACCCACCGAGGCAGACCGTGCATCGTAGTGGAGCCTGCATCCCCAAAGCTAGAGTCCACTGATACCCCACCTCAAAGATGCAAAAGATGTGAAGCCAGGAAGTGAGCAATACGGTACAGTCCTGAATCCAAGGTTTGGGGAGGGAGTGTTAAAACAAAACACACACACACACACACACACACACACACACACACTCACAAACCCCATGCTTCCTTAAAAAGAAGATTGGTGGAAAGGGACCTCTAGGAGACTTCACTGCTAGAGCTGTAAGGACTAGGTGGAAACTTTGGCTTAGGCTCCAACTCACAACGTTAACTGCACCCTCGGGTCTTGGGGACTTTTTCCTCCACAAGATCCATCTCTTCCAAAGAGGCTTCCCCCTATCAAGACACCAACAAGCTGGAGCTTTCGGGTGCACTGAGGCAACGCTCCCGAATGGAGCTCCCGGGGAAGGCATGACTGCAGGAGTGGGCCCCGCGCCCAGAGCAGAAAGACCCCTCCGCGGCCCGCAGCGCGCCCACCGCTCCAAGCCCAGCCAGACGCGGAGGAGGACGGGCACCTCGCACCCGGGGCCGGCGCTCTGCCACGCGGGAGTCCGGACGCGGGAGGACAGAGAGAGGAGAGGGTCCCCGCCCGCCCGAGCCGAAGCTGGGCCCGAGCGCGCGGCTTGGGCCCGGCGGGAGCTGAGGCCGTGTCGCGACAGGCAGCAGGGTCGCGGAGCAAGAAGTCGGCCGATGGAGCTGAGGGAAGAGGGAAAGGGGTCCGGCCCAGTCGAACCTGACGCTCACCGCAGGAGCTGGCGCCGCCGCTGCGGAGCGTATCGCGACAGGCGAGGAGGGGGGAGAGAGAGGCGAGCGCCCGCCCGCCGCCTTTTTTTTTTTTTTTTTTCCTCTTTCCTCGCGCCCCGAGCCCGGGCGCTATCGCGATAAGAGGGCGCGAAAGCCGGAAGTAGGGTTGGGTTGTTGATAGAGGAAGTGGGCCCGGGATTGTTCTAGACGACCGAGTAGGGGATTCAGGGATCAAGGAAAGGCCCGGCAGCGGCTGCCGACGGCTCCACGGAAGCTGAACGGGCCCGGTCCAAGATGGCGGCGGCGGAGGCCTCCCCTCCTCTCTTCTCCTCTCTGGCGCCGGCCCGCCCCCGAGCCCCGAATATAGGTCCGTCATTGCTCCCGCAGTACGTCGCTCTGCGCCGTTAGGCGCGCCCCATTGGTTCCTAGCGAGAATGAGGCCAACCTCTTCATTATGATTGGCTGATCTCGGCAAGGCGCGGCGTTCGATTGGCCTCCCGCTCAGCTTGCTTGGATTGGCTCGGGTATTTCTTCCCAGCTCCTCCTCCTCCTCCCCTCCTCGGAGCACAACACGCCAGCGCGAGGACCTGGGTGTCAATCAGGAAGCCTGTGTCGTGCTGATTGGATGTGTCCGCCCCCTTACCCTAAATCAATTGGCAGCGGGGAGGAGTCAGGGTGAGGGGCGGGAAGTTACTCGTCAAGTTTAAAGGCAGCTGTAATTGGTTGCGAGGTGTATTCTACCCTGAACTCATTGGTTAGCTATGAATGTGGGTAGAGGAAAACGACAAAAAGCATAGCGTGTGAGTGTTAAAGGAAGCTTATCTAGTGGGAGACGGAGAGGTGCCAGAGGGTTGGGGATAGTAAACCCAAGTCATCTACCAATCAAAAGAGCCGCCAGCCCTAAGGGGAGGAGCTAGACAAACACCCCGCCCCTTCCCTCGGTTAGCCAATAGGGTAGCTATTAACCTGCCGACAGGTGTGGTTGTCGGAGCATCCTTCCTTTGCCTGTCTAGGCTGTTATCTGATCCTCGTAGTTATTCCCCAAGCGCGTTTGCTTGGTATATCTCTAAAACTCAGTGCTTTCTAAAGGATGAAAGAAAGAAAGAAGGAATCAGGAACATTGCAGAAGCGACTGAGAAACACAAGGCGTGGGACTGACGTTTCTCTGGTTAAGTTAGCAGACTGGGACCTTCCCTGGAGTTGCAAGGACTCCAGCTGTAGAGGAAACTGCGCTTTGCCCTACCTCGGTTACATCTGTAATGACTACTCACTAGAGTTCTGCTATGCTTCTTAAGGAGTAAACTTCTCCGACCACCCTTGCCGAGTGCTTAGGTGAGCCTCTGGTTTAATTTTGTTTGATTCCTGCCGTTTTTACACATACTTGAGTCTCACTCTCTGGATTTCTCGTTGTTTAGTACCCATGAAGCACTCCATAGCCCTTTGCTGACTAGGTTGCAAACGTGAGCACCACGTTTTCATGAATTGGGGAAACTCGATCTATCTCTGCCTACTATGTGGAGGAAAAGAAGATAAATCCACACTTGAAGAGAACGTGCACGTGCATTTCACCGCATCAGAATGGCATGAAGCAAGAGAGAAAAAATGGCTTATAAAAAGGCATATTCTTCGGCTGGAAAGATGGCTCAGCAGTTAAGAACATTTTCCTGCAGAGGACCAGTTCCCACAGGGTGGCTTGCATGCTTGTAACTTCAGTTCCAGATCTGACTCTTTCAGCTGGCATCTGCTGGTGCACTTAAGCTCACACATTTATGTAATTTTTAGATGCATATTCTTAGGGTCACATAGACTTAAGAAGGTGAAACCTAGGGACCAGTGTTTGTCCAGATTTTTTAAACAGCTTCTACACTCTCTCGAGTTTGTTATTCATTCAGTTTTGCTATTTCATGCGGGCCCAAGAATGGGGAACTGCTTCTAGCTCTATCAGGAATCCCTGCCAAATTATTAAGATGCAGCTTCCTTCTTATCTAGGCGGTCCCCAATTCTGCTTTTTCTAACAAGCTCCCAGGATATACTAATGGCCTTAAAAACAGTTATGATTCTCGGGCTGAGCTGCACTTTAGAATCACCGGGGGAGTTGGTGGAGGTAGAATCCAGATACTTAAGACTTATGCTAGAACAATTACATCAACAGCTAGAGTTGGAAACTAGTTATTCTTTCCCTGAAATGATCCATGGAAATTCCTGTTTTTCTTTCCAGTAGAGAGATTTGAAACCAAGGCTTAACATGCTAGGGAGGAAGACTACTATTGAGCTATTTCCAGTCGATTCTTGCCTCTCCTTTTTGACAGATTTCACATAGGACAGGCTGGATTGGACCTAGAGCTTTGCAGCAGAGAATGACCTTGAACTTCAAGTCTTCCTGCTTCCATTTCTCAAGTACTGGATTTCAGGTATGTGCTTACCACCATGTGGCTGCTTCTTCGACCTTTTAAGGAACTGGAAGTCACTGTGTAGACTAGGTTCGCCAGAGAACTCACAGAAATCTGGTCTCTGCCTGGTAACGCTGGGAGTGAGTGAGTGCCACCACACCGCAAAGCCCTTTTAAAATGTTTGAGACATGGCCTTGACACTGCTAGGCAGGCACCCCGGTTTGAACTGTATTGCTGGCCCTTTAAAAACTTTGATTGTGTACGTATAGGTGTTTAGCTTATGCGTGTCTACACCACATGTGCACCTGGTGCCCAAGGAGATAAGAAAAGGATGTCATTCTCTGGGGCTAGAGCTATAGACCATTGTAGGCTGACGTGGGTGCTGGGAATCAAACCCAGGTCCTCTTGAGGAGCAGCCATCTCTTTAGTCAACTCCCCCTAACATTTTGTGTGTGTATATGCATATGAATGTGTGCATATGCATATGAATGTACTGTGTGCAGGTGCACATGCATGTGCTTATGAAGGCCAAGTCAATCTCAGCAGCTCATTTTTTGTTGTTGCTGTTTTTGAGGTTGTTTTGCTTTGTTTTAGATAGGCCACTCATCAGGACCATACATACCTGTGTCCACCTTGTCAGCATTGGAATGGCAAATACATGCTACCAACTCCTTGCCTTTATATGGGTGCCAAGTATTGAACTCATGGTTTTATGCTGTTGTTTTGGCTTTATTTTGGTTTTGGGGTTTTTCAAGACAGGGTTTCTCTGTGTAGCCCTCAATGTCCTGGAACTTACTCTGTACACCAGGCTGTCTTTAGACTCAGAGATCTGCCTGCTTCTGCCTTCCAAGGTTCCCATGTTTTTATGAAATACACTTTACCAACAGTGCTATCTTGCCAGATCTCCCTAGCTTGCTTGCTTGCTTTCTTCCTTCCTTTCTTTTTTGGACACTGGCTTTTTCCTACAGCCTAGGCTGACCTTGAACTCAACTGTGTAGCCTAAGTACTTCCAACCCTTCTGCCTCAAAAGTCTCCTGAGTAAGTAGGATTACAGGCTTAAATACACATTTTTTGAGCTCTATCTTAGCAAAAGTGAAATCAAACTTTACGACCAGCAACCATATCTTAGTGAGTCCTCAAGACATTCTGCAGCATCTTGAATTCCGAGACTCACATCTTCATACTTCACTCCACTCAACACTGGCAAAGTCAGAATGAAGTCAGGCCAGGGACAGAGTAGGGGTTCTAAGGGAAGTGACAGACAAAGGGCTTTCCCCAACAGACCCACGGGGGACTACGATTAAGATACAGTATGTAGAGAGGAATAGAGACCAGGAAGCCCAAGATAGAAAGCCCTAACCTCACCAGCTACATCTACATTTAGACCAACAGAGCTAACCTTAAGCAGAGAAAATGGAGCCCAGCAGCTACTCTCCCTCAGAGAACGACAGACTCATAACAAACCAGACACAGTTCGCACTGTTCAACGTTCTCCCTTGAAGCCCCGGCTCGCAAGTCAGACTGGGTGGTGTGCACTTCTTTTGCTTGCCTGGCATTGGTCCCTCCCACAGGACACCCGCCTGCCTCACCCTTGCTGAGGACCTAGGCTTGGACCCCTCATCAAACATGAATTAAAACAATAGGCTCCACCATGAATGCAGAACTGGGTGGGTGCTTTCTGTACACACTTTCCAAGGCTTTTACGTGCTTCATTTTGTGTGGATGTTTCTTGGACCAAGGTGTCTAGCCTGAGGGACAACAACCCTGTGGGTCTTGTTGGGTCCTGGAGTTTTGTGGTGGCCATGATGCTGATGTTCTCATGGGGCAGGTGATGGTGTTAGAGATAGACAGGGTTTTTCTTAGATTCCAGGATAAGAGCAGAAGAGAGCTGGGTCCATGCTGCTCACACTGGAAGCCCCACAGCTCTGAGTCCTTTGGTTCTTTCATAATCACTCACACCCTCTGTTCAGAGCCCGACACTACACATTTAATTGTACTCGTTCTATAAAAGCACTGCCTTTCCCCCTGTAAGTAAAAAAGCTGAGTGTGAGGAAGACCTTTCTGCCCGTTTAGGGAAGCAGCAGCATGGATGCTGGGGGAGGCAGGCTAAGGTTCTTCATCCTTTTTCTTGGATGCTATGGCCTTGGGCCAAAGGCAAAGCATGGAAGGCTGCCTCCACCACACCACAACTTCCTGGCTGGATATCTGTCACTTCAGAAGCTCCAGTCCTTTATGTCCTTTCAGTGGATGGTCACCTGGAGTGCGGGCTCCTTCAGGTAGACATGGTGCCACTTTTCTCACCCTTGACCTTGAGGAACTCGGCCATGCTAGAGAAATACTTCTGGTTGGCCTCTGCCACCTTCTTCTCGGCTGCTTGTGGGTTCACAATCTCTAGACCCTGGGTTGGAAAGGAAGAGGGTGACAGGTGAAGTTGGGAAGCTCAGGCCTCCCTCTAGATGAGAACCAGACATGTCAGAGTCTCCCAGACACTCTTGTGGACATGGAACCATTTACAGTCCCTGAAGTCTCCCTCAGTTTGGGAGATTTTTGACACAGTGGGTGTTGGGGTAGGTCTTAGATGTCAGGACTGTTAATCTCCTCAGGTGATGTTAAAATCACCACTCCTGCCTGGTTCTGGATAAGGAAACTGAATCCCAGAGGGATATGGCCAGCCAGTTTCCTGCAAATCCCACCCATGACAGTGATGACAATGCTGGCACTATATTGAATATTTCCAATCCTCTTGCTGGGCTTCCCCTAATCCCATCACCGTCCACGCCTGCTTCTTCCTGGCACCTGTGTCTTCTAATACATTGTGTACTAGACTCAATCATCTGTGCTCCCCAACCTTCTCCCCACAAAAGCAAAGCTTGTCTCTTTTGTCTCTATGCCCAAAGCCTGGAACATGGTGGGCAGGTGCTCAGTAGGCACTTGTGGCAAGCTAGGGAGCTCTTTGGTTCCTTGAGACATTATGGGGCGTACTTGCCTATCTCTGTGGTAAGTAACCTGAGGCCATTCTGCTCCACACTGCTCAGTGCCGCTGGGCTGCTGTGATACTCAAGCCCACCCTGATGGCATCCTGACTACGGGACTATTTTTAAACAAAGACTAGGAAGTTCAGAGAGTATCTGGATCACGTGGGCAGCATCCTAGTCCTGGTTCCAAAGTTGGTCTGAGTTTGTCACAACTGTCATGGCCAACTGTTAGGCACTTACTGTGTGGTTGTGGATGCCTAAGCTCATGTGCTATATCTCAACAGATCTCCACAGCAGCCTTATCATATGCCTGGTAGAAAAGGGTATGGTACCTGGAGTGGAGTGAAGGCCACACTGGAGGCAGTCCCTGAGGAGCGGTCACGAATTGTTGACTTCCCACCATACACCACGCTCTGTTTCTGTAAGGTCCGCTGTAGGGAAAGGGGAGGCTGGGATCCAGGCTCACTGACCTCCATATCCCACCTGCCTCCCATTCTCATGGGCCCAATCCATACCTGCAGTGTCTTGGAGATCCTGGCCTTGGTGGCCTCATTCACCTGGGTCTGCCGCACACGCCCACTGCCTGACTTGCCCAAGTGGCCCAGGCTAAAGCCCAGGTCTTCCTGATAGGCATCCTCCTCAATCTGGTGAGACGAGAGCAACCTGCGGTTAAGAAGCTGGGTACATCCAGCCAGTCCCCTGAGGCAGTCACCTGAGAACCCAATCAGCCAGTCTCATGGACACCACCTCATCAGCCAGGGGACTGGCAGCATTAAGTGACCTAATAAGAGCCTACCCTATTGGCCAGAGTCCATCATCCTTAGCAGTATGTAATTAAAGCTCGCTTCACATTTGTCTCAGAAAAGAAAAAACAAAAACAAAAACAAGAGCCTATCCTACCTCTGTTTGGGTATAGCTAGGAACCCTGGGAAGAACTGGTTCCTGACCTGAGTAGAGTAGCCATTTTTTCTCTACATCCACATTAAGTTGCCAAGAATTGGGATGAGCCGCGCTACTGAGGTGGCACCTAAGCGGATTCTTTCAGGACCACCTAGATGACAGTCAGATATAGAAGCAGCCTGGAGAGCTGCGTGGGAAGCCAGCCAGCTGAGAGCTGCAAAGATCACCATGGAGAAGGTGGTTTAAGAGGAGAGGCTAGACAAGAGGGAGGAGGGTTGGGTAGCCCCAGATCTGCTCTCAGATTACAGGGTGGGGAGGAGGGATGGCAGCAGGATGTGCAGAGAGAAGACCCTAATATGGTCCCACTGGTACTGTGGATCAAGCCTGACCTCTCCAAAGCTCATGCGGTTGGCCTGCTTCCGGATCTCCGTCAGTCCTAGCCGTTCCTTCATCTTGCGGTACCTAGGGCAAGTGGGTGTTAACAGGATATAGGGAGCTGGCTGGGAAGAAGTTGTTTCCCTTCCCCACTTCCAAACGTCTAGCCCCATCAGAACTCCTTACCTTCGGCCCCCTCGCTTCTTCCGCTGCCCATCAAGGGGTGCAGGCAGGGGCTTCACCTGCTTCACGGGTGGTGGCTCCTGCCACTTATCAAATTTGCGCTCAATCTCATCCTTTAGTTCGTAGCCCACCTAGGGGGGAGTTGAGAAGCGGTGGCCAGCCATGTAAACTGTCCCCTCAGCCAACATCTATATATCATCAACCCATCTATTGTGTATCTGACCACCTGACAGTGTGCCCTCCCCAAGACATGTTCTTCACGTTTGTCCAGGAATGGTGCTCTGTGGGTTCCAGTGCCTAGTGCTCCTTGAACTTGTAGCTCAGGTTCAGTCCTCATATCTAAGCTCTGCACCCTCTGGATAATTGTCTCTGTCTGAGTCCTGGGCCAGGCAGAATCCCTGTATTCTCTAGTCAACAGACAGCGTGTCATCTCCACTGCCTTACTTCCACACCACAGATCCCCCTGGCCTCTTAGAACAGACCCCAGCTAGCCTGCTTCTCAGTGCCTCTACAGCAGCCAGAGGCCCTCAAAGGTTGTACACATTATCTGCTCCTGGAAGCAGAAGGCTCCTCTCCCTGCTGGGGTTCACTCAACTCTGGCCTCAAGATCTTTGTACTCACTATTCACTCTGTCTGGAGCACTCTTCCAAGTGGATAGCACAAGTAGCCACACGACTGACTATAACTTCACTCAAGCCCAAATTAAAACGTCCTCAGAAGTTTTTCTTCACATTCTCTGTCATCAGAGTCTAAGCTTCCTAACCCCACAGCCCCCCTGATTGCCCCTGGCATTCACAAAGCACCACTGAACCCACTACAGACTTTTCAGAACTACTGCCTAGTTGTTTTGGTCCCAGCTAGAACATAAATGCTGTGTGACACAGCAACCTCCAATCCTAGCTAGCAGCTGGAGCAGGAGGATCAAAACTCGTTCAAGGCTTTCCTGGACTAGAGATAAGACATGTCTCACAAAAGGGTGAGGGTGAGCTGAGGATGTATAGATCTTATAGATGTATGTTCAGTGGTACAGATCAGTTGTCTAGAACACGTAGAGTCCTAGGTTCAATCCCAGTATACCCACCACACACACACAAAAGCCACTGAGGCAGACCTTTGACATCTATATAACCCCCTGCTGTACTGCCTTGTTTAGAAAGTGGCAAAAGGCAAAACCAAAGACTGAACCTCTGACCTGGGCTATGATGTAATTTCTAGCAGGGAAATGCACACAGTATTGTTTCTTAAGCCCACACAGAAAAATAGATGGTATCACTGGAATCATGTCCCTGCTAGTACAGGACAGGTCCTACTATGGTAGGCAAAATACTGTCCCTTCCAACACAGGGCTACACCTTGGTGTCAGGTGTCCTGGTCTCTAGGATCTGTGACTACATTTTACATGGCAGAGGATCTTTGCACAAAAAGCCAAAGATCTGGTATCATGGCTTCTACACCAACACCTCACCTATCTCCTGAGACAGGGTCTCTCACTGGAACTTACTGATTTGGTTGCCAGGCCCACAAGCTCCAAATGCCCTCCTGCCTTCACCTTCCCAGAGCTGGGGTTAGTTACTGATGTGAAGTACTCTGCCTGCTTTCTTTTTTCCCTTAACCTGAGTTAGGAATTGAACTCAAGTTCTCATGCTTGCATGCAGGAACTGAAGTGATGGAGCCGCATCTCCAGCCCTGGGCTTTTTTTCTTTTCAAACACAGGATTTCACTATGCAGCCCAGTCTGGCCTGAAACTTATATAACCCAGACTGCCTCAAACTAATGATCTTCCCACCTCTGTCTCTCAAGTATTGATGTTAAAGAGGCCTAGCCAACTTTTATATGAAGCTACTCCATCTATAGTGAGTTGTCATAACTGATACAGAGCTGAGAATGTGATGGCCTCAGTAGGGGTTGCAGACAGACACATCTGTCTGCTAGTCAGAAGAGGTCTCTGAAGTAGCATCTTCCCATGAAAAGACCCCAAGCACCAGGGACAGATGCCTGTCCTCTCCTCACCTTCCCTTCTGTGCTCTCATGGAAGCTGTCCACACGAGCTGCCAGTGTACACTTGGCAGCCACTAGGCGGGCCGCCTTCCGCCGGAGATCCTGGAGCAATGGCAAGGAGAAAGGAAACTGAACCTCTAGAGAAGGTAACAGCCACTACAATAGTCACTCCTCATCTAGGGCAGCCATACCCCAGACTCTGGGAGGTAAGCCTCATACCCGTGGGCTCTTCTAATAACAGCCTCTTGAGGGGTACACTCTGGCTGCCCCCCAGTTTCCAGCCACCCAACTATTATTGCCAAGTGGTGGCCCCAGAATGGTATCCTCCAGGAGCCTGAGGAATATTGCCAGCCAAGCCAGATAAGGCCTGGTGGCTGGGGGAAGGGGACAAGGTGAAGGACTCACTGGGGGCAGAGACTGCACAATGTCACTGTGGTAGATATAACCAGTATGAGGCAACACTGAGGTAGAAGAGAAGCCAGACAGGGTCTTGCGCTGGGCTCCCAGCAGCATGATGTTGCAGGCAGGCATCTTAGAGAGGTTGGTGAGCCCTCCAGCCACACCTGCAACAAGAGGTGAGGTCAGAGCCCAGGACTTCCATCCAGGAGCTCATGTATACCTTTGTGCTTTGAGTAAGAGTGACTCCCATAGGCGCATAAAGTCACCATGAGGTGAAACTCATGGATAGACTAGACTGATCAGGAGGCGTGGCCTTGTTGGAAGACATGTATCACTGGGGGTGAATTCTGAGGTTTCAAAAGCCCATGCCAGGTCCCACATGTGTGTGTGTGTGTGTGTGTCTGCTTGTGGATCATCTACATCTCCAGCACTATACCTGCCTGCCGCTGTGTTTCCTCCCATGATGATAATGGCTTAAGCCTCTAAAAGTAAGCCCCAGTTGTCTCTTCACAGCAATAGAACAGTGACTACGACGTCTTTGCTCCTTCATTTGTTGGCTGGTTTGATAACAAGTATTTCACTCTGTAGCCAAGGCTGGTCTCAAACTCAAAGTAATCCTCCTGCCTCAGCCTTCTAGATACTGGCGTTACTAGTATGAGCTACTGCATCTAGGAGGATATGGATCTTTTGGGGGGTATTTTATTTTTATTATTTTATGTGTATAAGTAGGGTGTGTGAATGGAGACCAGAAGACACTTTTGGGACTTAGCTCTTCCCACTTGGATGTGGGTTTGGGGGAATCACCACACTCAGGCTGCCAACCCTGGGCAGCAAGTTCTTTTACTAGCTGAGCCATCTTTCTAGCACAGGACACAGAATCTTTAAGAAGATGGCTGAGGTAAAATAAGGTCATATGGATCCTGACTCTATCCGACTGGAATGCTTGTAAGGAAAGGAGATAAGGACACAGATACAAGTGGTGTAACTCCATGAAGACACAGAAGACACGTCTGAGCCAGGCAGAGGCCTCTGGAGAGGTCTCACAGCACCTTGGTCTCAGCCTTTGCCAGCTCTGAAACAGCCTGGCCAGAGGGCCTCAAGACTGAAGCTAAGTAAGCAAAGATGGTGATTTTCCCCATATTCCCTTTTCAAGCACCTCTCTGCAATGAGGGAAGGGACTCTGCTACAGGAGCTTCCAGGAGAAGAGCATAGCATATGGGAGGATTTGCTGCCCCAAGTAGTAGGAAAGCCTGAGCTGACTTCGGTACTCGGTGGTTGCTCCAGAGTCTAAAATGGGCCTATTGTCAGGAAGAGGCCATCTGTGCGGTCTAATTAAGCCAGCCAGCTCAACCTAGAAGGGGGTTGCTGTGCTTCTATTGTGTGGATGTGCCAAACTGGCTGACCTCTGACTTCAGGGGACAACACAATAGGCCAAACCCCACTTTCCAAGGCAACCTAACCTATCAGCAGACTCTGCCAAAGGGACCCCGCTGGGACCTCACCCATGATCTTGGCAGCTGTGGATGCTCCAATGATGATGGACAAGTTGGGTGCAATGAAGGACATCCGGGACTCCACATACTCATAGATGCGGTGTTTGGAGGCATTCAGCTCCAGTGCCATGTCACAGGCCTCCTCTAGCCGCTCTAGCTCCTCATCCGACAGCTGCTGCCTACATTGTGGAGCACGTGAGGGTTGTGGGCAGACTCCAGCTTTGCTAGGTACATTTCTTTCTTTTTTTTAAAAGATGTATTTATTTATTATATGTAAATACACTGTAGCTGTCTTCAGACACTCCAGAAGAGGGCATCAGATCTCCTTACAGATGGTTGTGAGCCACCATGTGGTTGCTGGGATTTGAACTCAGGACCTTTAGAAGAGCAGTCGGTGCTCCTACCCACTGAGCCATCCCTCCAGCCCCACTAGGTACATTTCTAACTGGTGGTCAGCCCCATCTACTGTCTCAGCTGTGTATGTATGTGTGTTTGTTTAGTTCTGGGACTATCATAAAAATTCCATCTGTCTAGGGGCCATAATTCTCAGTCAGCACCACTCTGACCATGCCCTCCATTCTGTCTCTCCTGTTAATTGTCCTATGGTAGGCTTGCGGCACATTACCGTTTGGCATACATACCCCTGGGTAGTAGAGGCAGTGACACTAACAACCATGATAGTAGCATTGGTCAGGATCTGCTGGAGGTTCTCATTGTTCTTGCACTTATCCAGGCTGTTGCCCAGCTCCTGGGGTAGGAAGGGGAGGGAGAATTTGTAGTAAGCCCAAAAGACCCTCTTTTGCTACAACACCAACAGAGGTCTCCCCTTGAGGAAGCTGGGAAAGCTAAGGTCCATACACTGGAGGCCTCTCTTTCCTTTTACACTTTTACAACCTCCCTGCCTAAAGCATCAGTGTGCCTGCTCTGCTCTACGGATGCAGAAGTACAAGCTGGCAAAGCAGCCTCCAAGGAAGACATGCTGCACTAAAGAGGCCGTCAAAAGCGCACTTTATTCCACAGACACAATTCCTGTGCCACCATCCTGATCTCCTGGACAGAGGCAGGACCCCTGCTCTTTCACTTCCACTCGCTCCAATCCCTTGTAGAGAAGCCAACACCTTCCACATCTAATGTTCTCTGCCCTTTCTGACCTCTCCAAGCTTCCCTCCCTGCCCCTTCTGACTTCATCCTTGCTTGTTCCCACGCAGGGTCTTAGCTCTTATTCAGCGGTGGCCTCTGCCAGCTCAAAGGACACCTGCTCCAACTGCAGCCAGAGGTAAGGGCCAGGTCAGTGGTTATCCTCCCATGAAACCAAGGGGAGGAAGGAAGCAAGAGATGTGCATGACACATCCATTCCAGTATCTGTCCCTCACCACTGAGCCCCATTCATGACTCTCCATTATTTCTAGACTTGAGGTTTCATGGTCTAGTGGCCCCAGTTCTTCCCAAGCCAGACTTCTCTCCACTCACCTTGACTGTGCGGATGTAATCCAGAGCATTGGGCACCAAGGATTCTAGCTCAGGGAATCTCTTTGAGTATTTATCCCGGATGAACTTGTGGATAATGTCTAAATGGGACATCAAGGACAGGTGTCTACTGAGGGGGAGGCAGACTCTGCTGCTATCCCCAATACCTACTTCCACCTCTCTAGTAACCAACCCCAAATCATTCTAATTTCCTAGCTGTCTCCAATGCTATGTGCAGGTGGGAGTTTGTTCTACAAAAGTCTACAAAATATGAACTGAAAGTGACAATTTTCAACTTCCAGATCGTGGCCTTAAGGAAACAACTATGGCCTATCTTCCCTCCACATTTGCTGGTAGGGATGCAGAGGTGGGCATCATCCTGGAGCACGTACGAGGTGGCAAAGCCTGGCTGCTCAAGGGGGTCAAAGGATGACTCGAGACCTGCCCTGCTTATTCAGACTTTTATGATGGAGGAGAGTACAATTTATGTTAGTTACTCTGTTATAGAAGATGAACCTAATCAGGGCAATATTTTTGCCCAAGAAAGGCAAACAAAAGAGGTCCAGGTTCATGCCTGTTCTTCCCTTTGGGTCATAACGAAAGAGTGAAGAGCACAGGATACTGGTGTCTCCATAGCCCTTCCCATCACTCACTCAGCTCATTTTCTATCTCCACAGTCAGGTTGTTGGCATCCACAATGACTCGGTACTCAGGAGCTGCCTCCACTGGTCCCATCACTACAAAGAAGAAGGGATATGGATGGGGGAGGAACGAAGCTGGGGACTGAGGTGGAGGCTGGATGGAATCAGAAAGGAGGGGCTGAGGGGGCTACATAAGGGCTGAAGAATTCACTGAGGCTTATATTCCTCTCCAGGAGCCTTACTCCTGCTTCTCATCTTTCTCCTGCAGTCTATCCTCTGGGTCAATCTGGTCTTGACCTCATCTTGCTCCAAAATTAAACCTTCCTATAGCTTCCCAAAGCCTTGAGGCTAGCGAGCAAGATCCTCAGACTGGCACTCAAGGTCTCCCATACAGATGGAGGTCCACGTTCCCCACACCTGCAACCTTGGTGCACACAGCACAGGAGTCCCTTCAGTGAGATCCGGTGACTCGTTGGCTCTACAGCATTATCCTTTCTGCTTTTCTGCTCCATCCTCCCAGCCGCCACCGGGCACTCAAGGCTATTTCACTCCTCCTGCCTTCACAGGTACTGCTCCATCTCCCTGGGACATTCCTTAAGTCTGTTTCTAGAAACCACACTTTATGCATAGACAATTAAATTGGTATTGAGTAATGTGGCCTCACATGTCCCTTTAGGTCATTAAAACTCTGAGGGCATTAAACAACCCCCCACCTCCACCCCAGAAGGGTGACAGTCTGCATGAATTGGGCCACCTCTGCTAGACAGGCTTTGTGTCCACTTCCCCCACTAGTTAAGACACCTGACATGAGCAGACCTGATTCATCAAACTTGACATCAGGCAGTCACGTTCTGTGACTTTCTTTGGCTTTACGGAACAAGAAGTTTCTCTGCCTGCCACTTGGAATCCCTGTAGAAGCTGGCTGGGAGACTCCCATCACTCAGTGAATTAACAGCCCTTGTTCCTTCCCCAGGGTTAGCACAAGTACTCAAATTCCAACAGGGGGCACTTCTTCCCTGACCCAATGCAGGGTTAGTCAGTCCCTTCTGTAGGGACTACAGAGTGGGCATGGTTGCTTCTGCCTCACACTCAGGAGGCTGAAAAAGGATGGTTGCTGAGAGTTCAAGGCCACTATAGGCTACCTAGTAACTTCTAGGCCAGTCTGAACTTCAGAGTGAAACCTTGTCTCCATATTTAAAAATATACGTACATACATGTGTACACACCCTGTCTGTGGATGTGGAAAAGGTCCTATAGTTCAGAGAACCCAGAGACAAGTCTTCTCACAATTAGAAAACACATCAGTTTTATAGTACAATATGCATGTTTATTTTTCTTTCTTCCTTTTTTTTAAACATAGGTGTTGTCTCACTTTCTTCTAAAAAAAATGTATGTATGCGTTTTGCCTGATGTGCATAATATATATATAATGCCCATGGAGAGCAGAAGATGTCAGATCACCAAGAACTGGAGTTACAGATAGTTATGACCCATGTGGATGCTAAGAACTAAACCCAAGACCTCTGGAAGAGCAGCAGATACTCTTAACTATCTCTCCAACTCCATGAATGTACCTATTTCTGAGACAGGGTTTTACCCAGGCTGACTCTGACCAGACTGGACTTGAACTCATTCATGTACCTGCTGCCTCAGTCTCCTAAGTGGTGAGATATAAACACATATCATGTCTGGGTACAATGCAGTATGTTTTCAGAGGGTCAGTAACTGGATTTAAAAAAAAAAAGAAGAATGAATGCTCTGAGGAAAGCTGAGGAGGGAGACACTTGGTGATAAAACCATAAGGAGCAAGAGAGTCGGGGAGTCAGAATGGGCAGAGGAAAGTGAGGGTGGGAGGCACCTTCCGACACGTTGGCTTGCTTGCTGATATACTCCTCAATCTTCATCATGATCTCAGCAAACTGATGAGGAAGGAGAGCACAGTCAGAAACTAGGCCTCTCAGAAAGAACTGCTCTCCGGCCACTCCTCCCTAGGAACGCTGACTTAAAGGGTGCCACCTCACCATCTTGCTGTCCCATAGCTTGGCAATGCTCTTGACTGAATCTCCAGAAAGATCCAGCTGGGTCTCCTCCTGTACATCCTCAATTGCTGGCTCCTCCTCCTCTTCTCCATAGCTTCCTCCTTCCTCTTCTTCTGCTGCCTCCTCGAGGTCAGCCAAGAGCTCATCAGCCAGAGACATCCCAAGGCCTATGGGAAAGGGAGAATGGGGTTCCCTAATACTGCATCTTGACCCTGTCCACTCATATCACCAGAAGGAGCACCTTCTCCCGGATCCCCTTAAGTTTCTTCTTCATCAGCTCCTGTAGCCGCACGCAGGCTCCACAGCTTGCTTAGTTCACGGAGGTTGTCTCCTGTTCCTACCCACACAGAACACAGCACATCCCTCCAGGTACCACCTGACCTGGCAACTTTTCCCCACACCTCTGGGTCTTTGAGCAACTATTCATCTTTGCCTAACCCGGCTCTTTGCTCCCTCACCCTGCCTTCAGTTCTTTCATTCCACCCGTCTGGCCCACGTGCCATATTTCAGCCTAAAGTTATGCTGTGATCCACTCACGTCTTGAATATTAGTTCTAAGGCGCTCCATACGTTTAATATTATTATTTATACTATGATTTAAGTCGCCCGCTACACTTTCTCCTCCAGTAGCTTGGCTTCCGGCCATCCCTTCTTCTCCATCACACTCACCGCTTCGATCCTCTCACAATCGTTTCCAAGAAATCTGCTTCCCCAGAGCTTCGGCTCTCTTTGATGACGTTTACTTGCCGCCGATAAATCTGTGTTTTGATTGGCCGTTTACGACATTTCCGGCAGCGTTTGGACAACAACTTTATTAGCAGCCGCCTCGCGGGACGGCGACCGGGAGTGCTGGGTTCTAGGGCTAGGGGAAGTCGTACGTCGCCGTGGATTGAGCCTGCTAAACAGAGATTCGCTTTGGCTAGTCGACACTGCGACAAGACAGGAGTAAAGAAGGTGACAACGTGGACGATCGGTGCAGGCGCTAGAGGATAAACCGAAGGCTTCAAGCCGCAATTTGGAGTCGGGTGCAAACGAAGGCAGAGTAGGAAACTTTAATTCCCAGTTTTCCTGTGTCGCAAGGCCTGATGGGAGAGGTAGTTTTGCGCAAGACTCCACCTCTCTGAGGCTTGAGGTGTCTCTTGACCAGAGAAATGGAGTTGGAACAGAGAGAGGGGTGAGTAGCTGAGCTTTGTGTAAACGGGGACTCCAAAAACAGCAACGATCGGCTGTAGTGCTCTCAGGGACGATGGGGAAGTTCGTGCAGTTGCTTTCTTTTCGAATCTCTGTGGGAGAACCGGAGGCAGTACTGGAGCATCGTAGGGGAGATTTGGAATTTGCTGTTCTTATGGATCTGAGAGCAAGGAGATTGGAGTGTGGGCTCCAAAGTCTGAGGGAGGAGGCTAGGGTCTGATTCCTCATTGTTAGGGACGAGGACTGGGGCCTGGATCCCTGGCAGTGACCAAGAAGGGCTAGGGTCTGGGCTTCTTGGTAGGAGGGAGGAGGGCTAGAGTCTGGGCTGCTGGGTGTGATGGAGGAGAGGGCTAGGATCTGGGCTCCAGGCTGGGGCCTGGACCTAAGTCCCCCTGGGAGGGACTTGGAGAGCCAGAATATAGGCTCCTAAAACTTCTTGGCCCTACAGGACCATGGCAGCCGTGGGCTTTGAAGAGTTCTCAGCGCCACCAGGCTCAGAGCTGGCTCTGCCTCCCCTGTTTGGTGGCCACATCCTAGAAAGTGAGCTAGAGACAGAAGTGGAATTTGTGTCCGGTGGTCTGGGTGATTCAGGACTCCGGGAGCGAGATGAAGAGGAAGAGGCAGCCCGGGGTCGAAGGCGTCGCCAGCGGGAACTAAATCGTAGAAAGTACCAGGCACTAGGTCGGCGCTGCCGGGAGATCGAGCAGGTAGGTAAGTGTGGATTCCCATTTGGGGGTCCTCTCGCCAGAACTGCCGCCTCGCTGCCGATGCCAACACCACCCCCTCCTCATACCGCCTCCTCCTCCTCCTCATGTCCTTCTTTTTCCCTTTCCTTTTGTACTTGAACAAGTGAACAGATCCATGTGGGTCTAAGTCTGTGCCAGGCACCCTAAGTAGTCTCTTCCAGAATATTTATATTCATTACTTTTCTTGTTGTGACCTGGGAAAAGCAACTTGGGGAAAGGCTTACATTGACTTGGAGTTTAAGGATCTGTGGCGGCAGAGAAGACACAGTGTCAGGGGCATGAGACAGTTGGTGATGTTGCATCCATAGGCAGGAAGCAGAGAGATGGAGAGATGACTACTGGCACTCAGCTTGACTTTCCCTTTTTATTCAGTTTATTCCAGCCCATGATATGGTGCTGCCCACATTTAGAGTAGATCTTCCTACCTCAATTAACCCACATGCCAAAGACATGCATAGGGTCTTGTCTCTTAGGTGATTTTTAGATCTTGTCAAGTTGAAAAATCAGTAATAACCATCACAGCATCAGATACTCTGCCTCTGGTATGTCACAGGTGACTCTCAGATTTCATTCACAGCCTCTCACCTAAGGCACCTCCAGGCTTGCCTACTCTGCCTCTTGAACCTCACTTGGGTCCTTCTTTTCTCAGATTAACTCATCGCGTGAGTCTTTAGTTCACCTCCTTAGTAAGAAGGAGGAAGGAGCTATGGGCAGAATGTAAGTAGGTCTTAGTAAGTCAGGAACACCAGAGAAGAAGTTTGGAATTTGCGCTTTGGATGAATGGGAGCTGGCAAGGGGTTTGAAACTAGTGCACAGACAGGAGGTGGAGGGGGGTGATAGGAGGGCTGGGGTGGAGGGCAGTGTCTCAGTTTCTCCTTTTCATGAGGACAAAGTTCAGGTTGGGCTCTGCACCAGTGACTTCTGTTGAGCCATGGCTGCTTCTGGCATTACTGTGTTTGCATGATGCTCACTTTTTGAAGTATTGGGTTAGGATTCCAACAAATCTTTGTTGGGTGTGGGTGACATCCTGAAACACGGTGTGTGCAAGTCCTGGAAAGGGAGAGGCTGAGGCTGAGGAGATTGGGAAGGGATTCTAAACACTGCTTAGCAAGTGTGGTACTAACAGAGTTCAGGAAGGGGAGAGCTGGACTTACAGGTGTTTGTAAGCTACCTAGTGCGGATGCTGAGATCTGAAATCTGGTGCTCTGAGAGAGAAGCAAGCTCTCTCCATACAGTATATGTTTGTTTATGTATACATATATATGTTTGTATATGTGTGTGTATATATAGATATAGAGAGATAGATTGACTGATATACACATACATACATACATACATACACATTTTATGTTTATGAGAGGTTGCCTCCATGTATGTCTATGTACCATGTGCATGCTTGGTGCCCACTGAGGTTGAACTAGGCTATTAGATCCCAGGAATTGTAGTTGAAATTGGTTGTTAGCTACTATGTGGGTACTGTGAATTGAATCTGGATCTTTTGGAAGAAAAACCAGTGCTCTTTATGGATGAGCCATCCCTCCAGCTCTCCCGTCCCCAAAGTGTGCATTCCTAACTGCTGAGCTCTTGCTCCATCCCCTAAGCCTCTGTTCTTAATTCCCCCCTACTAAGATCAGATTCCACGTGCACAAACCCAAAGTTCAGCTGAGTAATTTGCAAGAATCCACACAGCTGATGAATAGCAGAGCCTGGAAAGTGCAGGTCTTTCTGATCAGAAAGAACTTTAGCCTGTGTCCTAGGCACTGTTTGACTGAGTCTTGTCCTTTCCTTTCCATATCTAGGCTGGGGCCTTCAAAAAGTTCAAGGGCTGTTCCCTGATTCTGGAATGTTCTCCTCCTGACTTGCTTCTTATTTGTCTCCTGCCTGTCATTCAGGTGTTGGCTTAAAGATCTTCTTATGGCCCTAATTTCAGCAACCATTTTCTGGTCTAATAGTCTACTAGACATGTAGACTGTGTGACAAACACTTTGGTGTTTGTATTCATGATTTTTATGCTGCTGTGATCCCAGCACCCAACAAAAGCAACTTAGGGGAGGGAAGCCTTATTTCAGTTCGTGGTTTCATCCCATCGAGGTGAGGATGCTTGGTGGAACAGCTCGGCCTGTGTCAGCAGGAACATGTGGAAGGGCTTTTTACATCATCGTGTACTAGGAAACAGAGGGGGAGACAAGAACCACAGATAGGGCCTAACCTTGAGAGGCCCAGCCCTAGTAATTGATTTCTGCTAGGCAGACACCAATTCCAGAATTTTCCCAAGCATCCTCCCAACAGCTAAGGGCCATGCTTTCAAAACTTGAGCCTATGAGGGTGTGGTGGCTGAAAGAGAATGGCTCTTATATCCTCAGATGTTGAAATGTTTAATCTCCAGTTGGTAAACTACTTGGGAAAGATTTTGATGTTTGACCTTGTTGGAGTTGATGTGTCTCTAGGGGTACAGTTTGAGGTTTCAAAAGCTAGTAGCAGTCCCAGTGTCTTTCTCTGCCTGCTGCCTGTGGATCAGGATGTAAAGCCCTCAGCTGCTGCTCCACAGCCATGCCTGTCTGTTTTCCACCATGATGATGATGGAGTAACCCTCTAAAGCAATTAGCAAGCCTCAGTTAAATGCTTTCCTTGATAAGATTTACCTTGGTCAGAGTGTCTCTTCACAGCAAGAGAACAGTAACTAAGATAGAGGGAGATTTCAAACTGAAAGTGAAAGGTTCCGTAATCTCTCATTTAGCATGGTTTGACTGAGGGACACAGGCACATTGCTATCACTGGGGATCTTATATTGTGGTGGGTAGACAGCAAACCAAGGGAAGAAGATGTAAATGTTAAGAAAAAATAAAGAGGAGGCAGAGCTCTGTGAGTTCTAGGTCAACCATAGCTACATAATGAGATGCTGGGTATAAATAAGTAAACAAACAGACTGAATGGGTGACCAGGGTTCTGTGTGATGATAACTCGGGAAGTAGCACAGTTAGGTGGGAGGCCTAAGATGACTTCCTGAGCTGGTGACGTTTTAACTTAAATTTGACTGTGGAAGGAATATGAGCCAAAAATAGAAGAGAGACCATGTGGAAAGATCATCCCTAGGCCAGGAGTATGCTTTGGTTAGTCAGGTAGCTCTTGGCACTTGGTGGAGATGAAGGAGCACATCAACTCATGATTATTGACTGATGTTTGGTGCCACAGTAAAGAGAGATGCTCACCAAGATGCTGTGCCTTCATTTGCCAAAGGAGCACAGGGGTACCACCTCTTGGGAAAGATTGACACCCAGCTAGTTCACTCCAGTTATTTTATTCAAACATTATACCAGGTTAATTGGGGCTGAGAAATGTCCCATCTACCAAGTTTACCTTGCCCTTTGCTGCTTGTGAGAGCAGACCACCCACACAAATCTCAGTCCCTTTAGACCATGGCTCTCCATAATCACAAGTAAGAACTCCAGGTTTGCCAGGAGTGTCTTATAGGATTCATGCCGCTGCAGGCTCTCATACAGCACCAAGTGTAGACCTTCCAGAGAGTCAGCATTTCTTCAAGGTTCAAACAGTCTCATAACAAATTCTCAGCCTCTACTGATTGGCCCAGACATAGCAAAGGCTTTGCTGGAACATTTCACTCAAAGCAGACACAAAGGCTTTACTATACATATCATTATTAGTAGAGTATTGATGGCAGGAGAAGGGAGTAAATTAAGCAGGACCTTGGGAGCCCTAGAATGCCTTTATAGAGCCAGCTACATGGATAGTATGCCATTAGAAACACTGAATAAATGATTAGGAGAGTGGATGAAGTCCAGCTGTCCTGGGCTTCTCTATTAGTTACTCTTCTGCTGCTGTCATAAAATACCATGGCCAAGACAAGAGTTTTGGCTTAAGAGTTCCAGAGCATTCAAGTCCATAATGGTGGAGCAGAGGCATTCGGAAGCCAAGAGCTCACATCTTAAACAGCACTGGGCACAGTGTGAGGCTTTTGAAACCTCAGAGCCTGCCCCAGTGATGTACTTTACCCATGTATGGCCATACCTCCCAGAACAACTGGGAACCAAGTATTCCAATGCTAGAGCCTTGGATGCTAGAGCCATCCAAAACATTGCCATTTCTTCTGCCTCCTTGCAGGTGAATGAGCGAGTCTTGAACAGGCTCCATCAGGTGCAAAGGATAACTCGGAGACTCCAGCAGGAGCGCAGGTACCATTCTGTATACTCTGTGGGCCCAGCCCCTTTGCTCCCACATATTTCCACCACCTTTCACCCTTTGTGCCATTATCTCCCGTCTTCCTGGCCTTCATAAAGCACGGGGACAAAACTGAGGAGAAGGGCCCAGAGTGAGAGAAGTGGAGAAGTAGCACTGGGTCATGGAATGAAGAGCTGGCCCTGGGCCTGGGGTGAGGGGTAGGACAGAGTGTTTGCCCACTCTAAGTAGAGAGGACAGCTGGAAGGAAGCAGCACAGACCTTACGTGCTGTGAATTGGAGCTGCAGTCTCCAACACTAAGAATAGCAACAGCATCAAGAGGCTGGGATCGAGGTTGAGCTAGGGTTGACAAGCTCAGGTCATTACCTCCTGTAGGCCACTGGTATCACCATGACTGAAGGGATGTGAGCTCTTCAGCCTGATGGCCCCTTGCTGTGTCCCACTGACCCAGGAACACACGATTCAGAGTACGTGAGGCCAAGTCCACCCGGCTCTTTTCACCTCAGTTCCATAGCTTGGCACATTTGAGCCTGTGGTCCCTCCTTACCGCTTTCCTAGTGCCTTGGTCTTCGTAGGCTGTTCCCTTCCAGGCATCTCTGCTGATCAGTCTTGATGCTCCCAGATGCTCATCCAGTAGTTAGTTCCCCGGGACTGTCAGGTATGGAAGCTGCTGCCTGCAGGCAGCTAACTTTGCTTGTATTTGGTAAATTGACAGTTAGAGCCTGGAGAGGCGGCCTGGTGAGAAGTGCTTACTGTCCCTGAAGAGGACTCAGGTTCAGCTTCCACCACCCACGTGGTGGCTCACAACTGTCTGTGTCTCCAATCCAGGGGATCCAACCACCCTTTTCTGGCCTCTGCGGGCATCAGGCATGTGCGTGGTGTGTGTATGTACTTATATGCAAATATCTATACACATAAAACTAAATCGAGTTTAAATTTAACAAAAGGAGAACTGAGGATATAGTTCAGAGGTAATAACATGTTTGCGTAGAATCCTCCAGTGAGGGCCTGGAGTGGCTCACTAGTAGATCACCTGCCTAGAGTCCCCCAGGAAGTGCTGGACATATGGCCCATCAGTAGAGCATTTGCCTAGCATCTGCAAGGCCCCAGGTTCAATCTCTATCCTTGTAAACCTTTCATTTTATTCGTATGGTGCCTATGTGCCTGTGTACCACACTAGTGAGGTAGACAAGGGGTCAGAAGGAGGCATTGGATCCCCTGGGTTACAGAAGGTTGTAAGCTGCCATTTGGGTGCCAGGACTTAAACCTGGAAGTGCATCCAGTGCTCTTAAGAGCTGAGCCATCCCTCTAGCCCCCAGGCTCAATCTCTAGTATATAAAAGGAAACTGGGACTGGAGAGGTGGATCATTGGTTAGGGGCACCATTATCAGGCAGCTCACAACCTCCTGTAATTCCCAATCCAGAGAATCTGCCATCTTCTTCTGGCCTTCTCAGGCACAGCTCTACATGACATACATGCATCCATATAAATAAAAAAAATCTTTTTAAAAATCCCATTTCTTGAGTTGTACTGTCCACATATACATTACCTGCGCTTAGCAACCAAAGGGGGCTGACTAAAATAATTGCCATTAAGCAGTTATTTTAATAATTGAATTAAAAGTCACCTTCACAGTGTGCCAAAGGTAGCCATGTCTGCTCTGTTTGATAGCATGGGTCCCATACACATTGGGAAGAAAGAGTTGAATATGGGTGTGCACAGTGTACATGTAAACATTAGAGGACAGCTTTTGAAAGTCTGTTCTTGCCGGGTGTGGTGGCTCATGCCTTTAATCCCAGCACTCGGGAGGCAGAGGCAGGCGGATTTCTGAGTTGGAGGCCAGCCTGGTCTACAGAATGAGCTCCAGGACAGCCAGGGCTATACAGAGAAACCCTGTAACAATTCCGTAAGATTGATAATGCCTTTGAGCTCTCACAGCTGCATTCTCTTGGGGCCTCTGGACTACCTGTCACACCCTGCCACCAGGGGTCTTGTTACCAGCTCAAATTCCAGCCCCAGCCTAGACAAACAAGCCAGGCTGGGGTGTGTGTGTGTGTGTGTGTGTGTGTGTGTTTGTGGGGGTGGGGATGAGGGGGCTTAATCCCAGCATTCAAGGCAGGTAGTTCTCTGGGTTTGAGGCTAGCCTGGTCTACAGAACAAGTTCCAAGACAGCCAAGAGTACACACTAATACACACACTCACACTTACGCACACACACACACACACACACACACACACACAGACACCAGCCTGTCCCTCTGATCATAGCCTCTTAGTGCCCTTACTGGCACAGTAAAAGTGAGCACCTTCGTGATGGCCAATGAGGCCTGACTTGGGTGGCTTGCCTCCTTGCTTTACATGGAACTCACCATCCCTAGAGCACTTCTGGGCCTTGGCAGGGGCTCCTACTGTCAGAAGTTTTCTTATGCCACACCCTCCTCTGTCCAGTTAGTTTTTCCCACACCTCACATTCTTCACCCCAGGCAGGTTCTCCTGTAGCCCACGCTGCCCTCAAACTAACCTTCCATTTGTGATCCTCTTACCTGAGTGCAATTCTTGCTGGGATTACAGGTATCTGGCTACCACGCTGTTTTATTTGGTGCTGAGTACTACAGTGTCTCAAAAACAAAATCCTTTAATCCAAGCACTTGGGAAGCAGAGGACGTGTGTTTCTGTGAGTTCAAGGCCAGTCAGGGTTACATAGTGAGAACCTGTCACAAAACAGACAAAAAGGAAGTTTAGAGCTGGGCATGGAGGCATATACCTTTAATCCCAGCATTTGGGAAGTAGAGGCAAACCATTATCTGTATGTTTGAGGTCAATCTAGTCTAAAAATTGAATCTCCAGACAGCCAGGGCTATTACACAAAGAAATCCTGTCTCAAAAAGAGGAGGAGGAAGTAGTAGCAGTCAGAGCTGTAGCTTGGGACTCTAGCTCAGTGGTATAGTACTTGTGAAGCAAGTTCAAGATTCAGTCTCCATGGGCTGGGGAGATGGCTCAGCAGTTAAGAGAACTGACTGCTCTTCCAGAGGTCCTGAGTTCAAATCCCAGCAACCACATGTGGCTCACAACCATCTGTAAGGAAATCTAGTGTCCTCTTCTGGTGTGTCTGAAGACAGCTACAGTGTACTCATATACCTAAAATAAATAAATCTTAAAAAAATTCAGTCTTCATTACCAACATTACAATTTGAACGTTTACTAGATGCTAACAATCACACTGTGTACTTTAGAGAATAGTCTATGTAGTATACCTTCACAGCACCTAACCCAGTAAAGGATGTCACCTATCATTGTGTAGGAGACTTGGGGTCAACTGGTTCCCAGGCTGGGAGCTCAGGCTACAGAGGTCTAAACCTTTCTAGTTCAAGCGAACTTTAGATTGAAGAGACCTGGACTTATCTTTTACGTACTCCCTCAGAAGATAAGATTTTCAGTGCCTGCATCTCCATCCACACAGGTTCCTCATGAGGGTGCTGGACTCCTACGGGGATGACTACCGAGATAGCCAGTTCACCATTGTGTTGGAGGTGAGCTCTGGTCTCCAAGCAGGTTGGGAGGATGGGGAATCCAGGAGTCTTTAACCGCCACCATGTTACATCTTACCAGGATGATGGCAGCCAAGGCACAGATGTCCCTACCCCAGGCAATGCTGAGAATGAACCTCCAGAGAAAGAGGGGCTTTCCCCATCCCAAAGGACAACTGCAACCTTAGACCCCACCAGCCCAGCCCCTGGCGAGGGGCCCAGTGGGCGGAAGAGGCGGCGGGCGCCACGGGTGGGGGCTTCATTGACTCCAGAACTGGCCCCAGTGCAGGTGGGAGCCGAGGGCTGGGGCCAAGGCGTGGTGAGAATCCTGGGCTGGGCTTTGAGGGATCCAGGTCTGGGGAGGGCTGGGCAGACTGGCAACACTGGGTTGCTATCAGGTAGGATAGAGGAGTTGGAAAACCAGGCTAGTGCTTGAAGAGAAAGTCAGCTGAGGGATGGTCGTCAGTGATTGATTGTGGGAAGTGTCTAACCTGGGAAACCAGTGCCCATAGGCTGATTGGTGAGTGTGCTTGGGGGTAGTATGTCTCCTGGGTCTCCATATCCCTCGCATCTTGTTCCGTATCTTTTCAGATTAAGGTTGAGGAAGACTTTGGCTTTGAAGCAGATGAGGCCTTGGATTCAAGTTGGGTTTCCCGAGAGCCAGACAAATTGCTACCCTACCCTACCCTGGCCAGCCCACCCTTTGACTAACCCTCTCCCCAATAAACAGATTCCCTATGTACACTTGTCTAGGTCACCGTTTATTGCTCCCACCTCTGATCATATCCAGGTTCCAGGGTTGGAGGCTACCCTGACTACACACTGAATTCCAGGTCTGCCTACACTACATATGAGACTTCCTTGTCTCACAACAACAAAAGAAACCCACGAAAGAAAAGATTGTGGGGTTATTAGTTTTCACATTTTTATTGGAGAGCAACAGGGAAGGGGCCTCTTCCATCAGCAGAGGCATTCACAGGTTCTTCAGCCAGTCCAAGCTTGGACCCAGAGGATCCTGAGGGTGGCTGGGCACATCAGGCATGTTCCCGTCATCTCTCACAGGCACTGCAAAACAGAAGGATGCGCCACTGAGAGCAGCAGCTCTCCAGAGTCCTGGAGAAAACAGCTGGTTTGTGTCTGTATTCCAGGGAAAAAGGAAAGTGAGGGCCAGAGATTCAACAGACGCAAAGACACAGGGAAGTGAGGGAGATCTCTCCAACAGAGAGAAAGGAACTGGGAGATGAACAGAAATCTGGAGAGAGCATGTTAGGGTAACTTAAAAGTGTGGACAAACTGGGCGGTGGTGGTGCACCCCTTCAATCCCAGCACTTGGGAGGCAGAGGCAGGTGGATTTCTGAGTTCAAGGCCAGCCTGGTCTACTAAGTGAGTTACAGGACAGCCAGGGCTACACAGAGAAACCCTATCTCAAAAGAAAAGAAAAAAGAAAAGAAAAGAAAAGGAAAGGAAAAAAAAAAGCGTGGACAAAGAACATTTCAATGCATTAAGGACTCTCCTACACAGATGTCTGGCCCTCCCCCCAACACAGGTCCCTGCTCACCTGGGTAGTTGTAGGGTGTGGCCTTGTTGATCATGCTAGCATACTTGGTGTAGGGGCTAATCATGGGCATAATTATAGCTGTGGAGAAAGACAAAAGACCCCAGGATGAAGTAGCTCTCCAGGGGTGGGGAAAGGGTAGAAAAAGCCCTGGCAAAAGGGAGCGAGAAAAGGCCAGCACAACCAGTAGGGCCCTTTGGTGGGTCCTCAGCACTCAACCATCCCCACTTAACCTGGGTCAGTGTAAATCCTGAGAGTGGAGAATAGCATAGAGGTTGGAGACAAGCACTCAGGAACACATGAGGTCCAAAGACTGGTCACGATAGATAGCCTTTAGATTAGCCCATGTGGGCTATAGCCATGAAAGGAATGTATCAGGTTAGTGTTGCTGATACAAGTTAATAACCACATGTTAATTTCACATCTTAAACTACACATGTTAAGGGGCTAGAGATGGCTCAGCAATTAAGAACACTTGCTGCTTTGCAGAGTTTGGCTCCTAGCACCTTTTGACTCCAGTTCCACAGCATCCAACAAACGTATCTGGCTTTTGTGAGCACTCCCACATATGTGGATACAGAAACACAGATAACATAGTGTGTAAAAGCTGAGGGGGCTGGGAGATGGCTCTTCAGGTAAGGAGAGTACTTTCTAGTCGTCCAGAAGACTTGAGTTCAATCCGCAGCAGCCATGTCAGGCAGCTCATAAATGCCTAATATCTCCCACTCCAAAGGAAAAAGAACCTACGTCCTCTTCTTGCCTCCAGAGGCGCACACACATTTTTAAGAAAAGATACGTGCCGGGCAGTGGTGGCGCATGCCTTTAATCCCAGCACTTGGAAGGCAGAGGTGGATTTCTGAGTTCGAGGCCATCCTGGGCTACAGAGTGAGTTCCAGGACAGCCAGGGCTACACAGAGAAACCCTGTCTCGAAAAACCAAATAATAATAATAATAATTAAAATAAAATAAAATAAAGATATGCAGGGATGGTGGCTCAGGCGTGTGATATCAACACATAAGAACCCAAGGCAGACTGCTGTGAGTTTGAGGCCCACTTGAGCTAAGTGATTTGTATCCTCTATAAAAAAGAAAACTGAAAAGATTCAGAAGAAGTCAGTTCAAGGAAGTTTTTAACCTTAGTGTGGTGAGAGAGCTCAATAGTTAAAATTACCTGCTCACTGGAACTCAGAATGAGCACTGACTCCAGTAAGTTGTCCTCCGACCCCCCAAACCCAACTGGTAGCCAACACACACACACACACACACACACACACACACACACACCTTAAAAAATGTAATTTTAACTTTAAGAACGAACCAAGTATACATTAAATCACTATTTCAACATATAATCAATTAAAACCACATACATTAGAGCATTCTAGGTCTTTGAAAGTCAGGGTGGTAGATAGCTGGTGGTGGGTTTTAGAACTTCTCTGTCACACTCCAGGCCAGCAATACTGACAATTTTGGTACTGTGATGGCTGCCAAATCCAAGGCCTCACCCCAGACTTTCAGAATGAAAATTTAACAGGTCACCTCCATCTCCCGGGCTTCAATGCATCAGAACTGTGAGTAACCCTGTCCCACTGCAAGGTGGGAGGCTTGCTGAGAGATTTGCATAAGTCAGACTTCGCCGAGGAGTTCTGCCTACAGAGTCAAACTGAGTTGAATGTGCACCTCTTGTGTGTGGTGAGGGAAGAGCGACAGTAATGTCAGGATATGGCTGGCAAGGGGATGCGAGATGAAACTGTGCCGTGGAATGCTGATGACTTCCGGGTGGAGGATGCACTTTCGCGCCGGGGAAGGGGGCACTCACCGAGGCCCCAGACAGAGAAGGACACCACCAGCACCGGCTCCTTCGCCCAGGCATTCTTGAGGAAGGCAGAGATTCCTAGAGAGGTGAGAAGACAGTCACCCTTGGGGACTACTGCGGTGACCTCTAACACTCTCGTATCACCCCTGCTCTGCACCCTCGTGACTGCCGCGCCCCTATTCTGGGACGGATTACCGGTCCCCAAGGCTCCACTGAGACTCAGCCACGGATCAGCCCACAGTTTCCTGGAACTACTTGATCCCCGCGAGCTCCAAACCTGTACTTACTCCCGGCCATCTTGTTCTTGGCGGCGACAAGGAGCGGAGCTCTCTGGGAGTTGTGGTCCTTCTCCTTGCGTGAGGCCCCGCCCCTTGGGCGAGGACGTGGACCCTTTCGGGAGTTGTAGTTCTGGAGTGAGGCTTAAGAGGACTGAAAGATTTAAACCACCTTGAACACCTGCTGGCCTCACCATTTTCTTATAGTTTATAACTCAGCAAATGCATCGGAGAAGTAACATAACGTTCTCCTGTAATAAAGTCAGCTTTGGGCTGGAGAGATGGCTCAGAGCTCTGTCTGCTCTTCCAAAGGTTTAATTTCCAGTAACCACATGGTGACTGACAACCATCTGCAATGGGATCTGACGCCCTCTTCTGGTGTGTCTGAAGACTGCAACAGTGTACTCATAAATAAACCTTAAAAAAAAAAAAGTCAGCTTTACATTGAGATCACATCTAGACATAAGCTCATTCTGGAAATTCTAAATTAATCCCAAATATATTAAGGACTGCCTGTGCTTTGTGTTACTAGCATGCAGATCATGGCTTTTCCCTCCATCTGCCCCTTAGTGCTGAAAACTGAAACCAGGACAGGCTAGGCTACCCATCTCCGATTGAGCCACTCCTCCGTCCACTTGCTGATAGATTCTACTATCCCAGGTCCCTGCTGGTGGATTTTAGGCATATCTTTTATTGTTGAGCCACATTTTTCAGCCCTTTCATTACTTTTTATTTTGAGACAGGGCATTAAATGGCTCAAGTTGGCCCTGCAATCTTTGAACTTGACAGCCTCCTGCCTTGGTTTCTCAAGCTGGTGAGATTACAAGCCTGAGCCTCTAAGATAATGCACATCACTTAAAAAAATTAACATATCTGGACTGGACAGTGAGAGCAGTAATGGAGTCTGAGCCTTCTCTTGTTACCGGCATAGTACATATTGTACAGCAAGCTTCTTTTTCCCTTTCTACCTTTTTGTTTTGTTTTTTTTGTTGTTGTTGTTGTTTTTTTCCTCTTTTCCATTTTTCTTCCTCCCACCTGCCCCTTTCCTTTCTCTCCTCAGTGCTGAGGCTACTCTGGGCAAGTGGTCTTCTACTTAGCGACAACGTCCTCAGCCCTCCTCCCCAACTTTTAAGTTAAATTAAAGAACACCAGAGGCTATGACTGTTCCATCTTGCAACTTTTTCCAAGACAATGAAACTATGACACAGTTACCCAGGAGCCTCCACCTGACTCCTCTGTTCCCTAAACAGGACTCTCACATGGCTTTCTGGTGTTGCTTCATTTCCTCAGAGTGAAAAAGGCAGGGTCAACCTTTTCCTCAGCTCCACGGAGAGTGCCCACCATGGTCCTGTCGCTGATACTCCAGCTGTCGACTCTCTGTGAGCTGTCCCTCCCCTGTGTGTGGATCCTTGGCTGGGCTGAGGGCTATATCTGTTCATATGGAATTCAACATCCAATTTAGAAAAAGGAATCAGGACTGGTACCCAGATACCTGAGTCCTAAACGGGGGAAGACAGATTGCTGGGTCGGGGGTGAGCATAGGTTTCTCTGGATCTCCAGGCAGAGGAGAGTAAGGGATATCTAGGGGTCAAAGAATGTATTCAGTTCTCATGGTAAATGGGCAAGTCTACTGTGCTGGAGGGAGGGGGCATCTAAACCTTCAAACCCCAAGGCAGAGAAACCCCAAGGAGCAAAGTATTGTTCTTAGGAAAGGTGGGGAACAGAGGCCTGTCCTCTTGGGTCAGACAGCAGCTTCTTAAGTATGGGGAATGGAAGTACAGAGTTTTGCTTGATCCTAAAAAAGACGGTGGCAGGCTTCATGTAATCAGAGTCTAGGGCTCCTTAGAGGGGAGACGGTAGTCCACAAAGGGCTTTGTAAAAACCAACTCTTCACCTTCTGCAGGGCCTGCATGCCGTGCTGACTTCACACCAACAGGTGAGTGGGAGACTCCACCTGCTCTATGCTATGCTGCTCACACCTCGCCTCCAACAACTCATTTTATCTTTGTGCCTAGCTTCACCCCAGATTCCCTCATTCCCCTCTCTTCCTCTCTCCTTCCATCCCTTCCTCCACTACATACCTTGCCTCTTTTCTTCTCCCTTTTCTCCTGTCTCTTTCCCTTCCCCCTTTCATAGCCTTCCTTCCTTCTTCCTCCATCCCCTCCTCCTTGCCCCCTGCATGTTGCTCTCTTCTCCCTTCACTTTGTCCTTCATCTCTTTAGTAACCACTATAGGTGAATAGAGATGACCATGAATGTGGATGTTAAGGAGACCTAGACAATCTTGTTCATTATTGCATGTCCTTGAACAAACCAGGGGTCTTAGCCGGGCGTGGTGGCGCACACCTTTAATCCCAGCACTCGGGAGGCAGAGGCAGGCAGATCTCTGGGTTCGAGGACAGCCTGGTCTACAGAGTGAGTTCCAGGACAGCCAGGGCTACACAGAGAAACCCTGTGTGGAAAAAACAAAAACAAAAACAAAAAAGAAAGAAAGAAAAACAAACAAACAAAAAAAACAGGGGTCTTGAAGCCTCCATTTCCTTAGGTAAGTCGGCTGCAGTGAGGATTTAATGTAGTTATATAGGGAAACTATAGGGCCAGATCCTGGCATATTTCAAGGCTCCAGACATAGGAGTTCCTCAATGCCAAGTATACGAGCTTCTCTCACGGGAGCCTGCCTTCCACAGAAGGAGGTTCCCCCACCCGAGATGGCTTCTTCTCAGGGTTTTGATGGAGGAGATAATTCTTCTCTCTTCAATTTTTCCCACTATGCTTCAATTTGGCCTGAGAACCACTGGGAAGCCATTCATCCCTGAGTTATCAGTTGATTTAGTTTTATGTACATGAATGTTCTGCCTGCATGCATACACACCACATGCATGTCCAGGGCTCGCAGAGTTCAGCAGACAGCAGGAGGAGCCTCTGAAACTGGAGGTACAGTGCTTGTAAGCCACCATGAGCTGCTGAGAATCCTAGCCCCAGTTTTTGCAAGGGCAACAAGTACTTTTATCTGCTAAGCCATTTCTCCAGCATCCTAATGTTAAATCTATTTAAATGATAAATCAAATAGGTACTCGTGGTTATAAAGGCCCAGTTATTACCAAAAGATGCAACAGGCTTCTTCTTCCCCTTCCCATGTTCCCGAATCCTACTGAAAGGTTCCCAGCACTCATCCGTACCATGCATTTACATACTTCCTCCTTTTCTTACCAGATCAGAATTAGTATTTTATGAGTCATCCTGTTCTGTGTCTTAAGTGTTAAACTTATGTTCTGTCTTAGAGATATTTTCCAATTATTAGATAGTTATATTTCCTCTTTAATTTTTTTTTTGAGGCAGGGTTTCTCTGTGTAGCCCTGGCTGTCCTGGAACTCACTCTGTAGACCAGGCTGGCCTTGAACCCAGAGATCCGCCTGCCTCTGCCTCCCAAGTGCTGGGATTAAAGGCGTGTGCCCACCACCGCCCTGCCTCTTTAAATATATTTACAAATAAGAATTGCCTATGGTGATAGGCAGTGATAGTATATAACTTTAATTCCAGCACTAGGAAGACAGAGGCAAGAAAATTTCTTTGAGTTCAAGACCAGCCTGAACTCATAATGAGACCTTGCCTCAAAAACAAACAGCTGGGCAGTGGTTTAATCCCAGCACTTGGGAGGCAGAGGCAGGCAGATTTTTGAGTTTGAAGCCAGCCTGGTCTACAGAGTAAGTTCCATGACAGCCAGGGCTACACAGAGAAACCTTTCTCAAACAACAACAACAACACCCAAAAAACAAACAAACACAACCCAAAACAACAGCCAGCCAGTGGCAGTGCATGCCTTTAATTCAAGTACTAGTGAGGCAGAGATAAATGAATGGATTACTGAGTCCAAGGTCAGCCTGGTCCACAGAGCAAGTTCCAAGACAGTCAGGGCTACATAGAGAATTCCTGTTTCAAACAAACAAACAAACAAGAATGTGCCTATTGTGAAGCAGTGGAAGTATTGGGTCATTGACTATGTTATGGGCTTATTTGTTTGTTTGTTTGCTTTGTTTTTTTTCGAGACAGGGTTTCTCTGTATAGTCATGGCTGTCTTGGAGCTCACTCTGTAGACCAGGCTGGCCTCCAACTCAGAAATCTGCCTGCCTCTGCCTCCCGAATGCTGCGATTAAAGGTGTGCGCCCACCACTACCCAGCTTATGTTACAGTTTTGTTGTTTGGCTCTGTTCTAGGCATGGATTGAAACAATGGTTGTATATATAGTGGGCTAGTGCTCTCACTGAGCTGCACTTCCAGTCCCTCACTGAGTCATTTTAGGCAAGGGCTCTACCACTGAGCTCACCCCCACCCCCTCACTGGCAGATTCTAGGCAGGTACAAAACCACTGAGGCACACCCCAGTCCATCACTGGGGCATTCTAGGCAAATGCTCTCCCACTGAGCCACGCCCCAGCCCTCTCTGGGGGATGATTACAGGCACATCACTACACCTGGTATTCTATCCCATTGCCTTGTGTCTGTGTAGAAGTAGATGTATTTGAGTGCAGGTGCCTGCAGAGGCCAGAGGTATCAAGATCCCCCTGGAACTGGAATTACAAGTAGTTATGAGTTGTCCAATATGGGTGCTAGAAGCCAACCATAGGTCCTCTGCAAAAGCAGTAAATACTCTTAACTGTAAAGTCATCTTCAGCCCCTATTCTCTTACCTGTCAAAGACCCACCTTTCAACATTGTTATATTAAATGTTCAGTTGAGCTTGTTCAAACCATAGCAATAATTATTGACATGTTGCAAACTATAACTGCTTCTGTCAAGGTGTGGTAGTACAGATCTGTCATCTCGGCACTTGGAAAGCTGAGGCAGAAAGAAGAATTTCACATTTGAAGCCAGCCTGCACCATAATGGGCTTGAGGACAAAAAGAATTACATAGTGAGGCTTTGTTTCAAAAACAAAACAGTAACAGTAGGTTAAAACAAAGTAACCATGTCTGGTATGGCATTTTGAAACTATGCCAAAAATTGTGGAGCAGGGGTTGGCGATGTAGCTCAGTTGGTAGATTGGTTGCCTAATAGGTCCCAGTTCAGCATAGATAGGAGGGAGAGGTGGTGGGCCTGATGGTGGCACAGGTTTATAATCCAGGAGGATCAGATGGCAGAGGCTTATAATTAGAATCCAAGGTCATACTCCACTCCATAGCAAGTTCAAGGCTGGTTAGGGGTACGTAAGACCTTGTCTCAAAACAAACAAACAACGACGACAAAAACAAACAAACAAAAAAACAGAGGAGGTTTGAGTCTATATCTTAGTGGTAGAGTGAGTGATTATCCACAATGCATAAGGCTCTGGAATTGTTCCTTAGCACAAACAACTATGGGGAAAAGCTCAAAGTTAAGAGTACTATTCCAGTGATTGTCAGCTTGTTTAGGCCGGCTGTGATTGTATTCCAGGCCCTCCCCTTCTTTATAGAGAGAGGTTCATGGTGTCCGACTTCTGCTTAAGCTCCTGGGCCTTCTGGGTTGGAGGGTCCTAAGGACCCAAGCAGTCTTTTTTATTAAGCGCCCCTAGCCTCATACCCCCAGCCATGGCTGGGAGCTCATCCTGCTGCAGTTGTGACTCCTGGGATCAACGTGACCTTGACTTGCCGCGCACCTCAATCTGCCTGGCGGTTTGCACTCTTCAAAAGTGGCCTTGTCACCCCTCTGCTCCTCCGGGATGTGTCCGTTGAGCTGGCTGAGTTCTTCCTGGAAGAAGTGACTCCGGCCCAAGGGGGCAGTTATCACTGCCGCTACCGCAAGACAGACTGGGGGCCAGGTGTCTGGTCTCAGCCCAGTAATGTTCTGGAACTGCTGGTAACGGGTGAGGTCTGGGAAGAAATGGGAGAAGGGCACAGGAGTGAGGTGAAGGAGGGTAGGAGAGGGTAGAAAAGGAACACAAGGAGAGAGGCGATAGGGAGGTACACTGAGAAATTCCTGAACTTACTGAGGGGAGAGAGTTTGGGGGATGGGAAGGGAGGCAGAAGAGAAGGGAGGAGGAGGGAGAGGACCATTCAGGACAGATAGCCTATCTAAGACCTTGCCTGTGTTCCACAGATCAGCTCCCCAGACCATCACTGGTGGCACTGCCTGGGCCTGTGGTGGCCCCGGGAGCCAACGTAAGCCTGCGCTGTGCAGGCCGCATACCGGGCATGAGTTTTGCACTGTACCGCGTAGGCGTGGCAACCCCTCTGCAGTATATTGACTCTGTGCAGCCCTGGGCTGACTTCCTTTTGATCGGCACACACACACCTGGCACCTACTGTTGCTATTACCACACGCCTTCTGCCCCCTATGTGCTATCACAGCGCAGCCAGCCACTGGTCATCAGTTTCGAAGGTAAGAAGCTCTGGCTCTCCTCCTTCAGACCCAGGCGACCAGGGGACATCAACTCCATTAAACTTAGAGACAACTCCATCTGTGTGTCAGAAACACAGAAAAGCAACAAGACTCTGGGATACAGAACCAACACCCTGTCTCCCTCGTTTTGGCTCGCAGGTTCTGGCTCCTTGGACTATACCCAGGGAAACCTCATCCGTTTGGGGCTGGCAGGAATGGTCCTCATCTGCTTGGGCATCATAGTTACTTGTGATTGGCACAGCAGGAGCTCTGCCTTTGATGGTCTCCTGCCCCAGCAAAACTGAAGAGACTGCCTGGAGATGGACAGAGAAGCTGGGATCCTTGGTGACCAGCCCCTCTGAAACACTCTAGGCCTCCAGACTCCACCAGATACTCATTCTTCACCACACTGTCAGGCTTGTTGAAGGATTAAAGGAAGTGACTGGCCTGTGGTAAATGATGTTCAGCTAATGTTAGTGACTTTATCCTCCCTTGAAAACCTCTATTTCCTTCCTGTGCCTTATTTCCGGCTCCCCACCTCTCCTTTCTTTTTCTTTCTGGCCGCGTTGGGATCATAGGTTCATTCTACCACACCCAGCAAAAATTTCTAATTCCATATTTTAAGGGTAATACCCAGGCCTCAGCCGTGTGTAGAGGCAAAAAAGACAACTTCCAGGAGTTGATTTTCTCTGTCCATCCTGTAGGTCCTAGGGTTTGAACTCAGGCTGCCAGGCTTAGCCACAACAACTTTACCCACTGAGCCATCTGGCTGGCTCCTAAGTAATTTATGTTTTTATATATATGAATGCTTTGCCTGTATGCATGTAGGCCTCGCTCCCCAAGGAAGCCAGAAGAAGGCATCTGATCTCTTGGAATTAGAGTTACAGATGGGTGTGAGCCACCATGTAGTGCTAGAAGCCCCAACCAAGGTCCTCTAGAAGAGTAGCCAGTACTCTTAACTGCTAAGCCATCTCTCCAAGGCCCCCAAATCTATAAGATTAAAGTACTCATTCTCTCTTCTCTTCCAATGTTTTGGGGGTTTGTTCGTTTGTTTTTTAGTGCAATTTTTTAGTATTGAACCCAGGTCCTTCTACGTGCTAGGCAAGTACTTTACCCTGTGCTACAATCCCATCTCCCAGGTAATTTTTAAAAAATTAATCATAAATTTTTGATGTTTTGGAAACAGTCTTATTCTGTAATGTAAAATGACTTGAACTTGAATAAATGTTCCTGCCTCAGCCTCTTGAATACCAAAATTGCAGGTATGAGTCATGGTACTCAGCTGGAAATCTTTTTTTTTTTTTTTTTTTTTACATTGAGGTTGTACGTGTTTATTATGCACATAATGCTCTTACACTGGACTAGGAAGCATGGGGCTATGTTGGTCCGGTCCTGACCTGACAGTGAGAATCTTCAGAAGTGAAGATGCATCCGTGACTTTTGTATCACTTCGACCCCACACCTGACAGAAAGCAAGCAAGCACTGTTCATCTGGTTTCAGAGGCTTCGGTCCCTCGTCACTTGGCTCCATGTTGCTGGGCTGCTCACGAAGTAGAACCACATGGCCCAGAAGCTTCTCCATGACAGACAGGAAGCAGAAGCTTTATCGTTTCCTTCATGACATCCTCCTCCCACCTTACCCCAAACCAGACCAAACAAACACCAATCAGAGCTCCCACCTCAACTCCAGGCACATTTATAGCTCTACTACATCCATCATTACATTACCTCCAATGGGGATCCATTCCCAGGGCAACAGTAGACAGAGCTCACGTAGTAGACCTTTGACCTGGAAACCAGCCAGCTTGGTCTGCTTCCCACTGGGCTCTTGGCTGCCCTCACCATTATAAAAATAACACAAACCATTCCTGCAGCCTGTTTTCTGCAACTTGTTTTGTCTCTTACCTACCAAAGCATGGCTACCTTCCAGTATCTCCTGACTTTATTAATTTAACTTTTCTCTTTTCTCTGACTCGACAATGCTTGGCCATTATTAGACACACAAATCTGGAAGCAGTTCCTACCACTACCATTCCTGCTGACTTCTGCTTCAATTCTGGTGCAGTGCATACCCAGTCCTGCTTTTGTAGTTCTCCACCTCCTCCTCTTCTCTTTCTACTTAATGAAGATTCAGATTTGTGGAGGATGTTTATCTAGTTTGCTTTTTTGAAACAGAGTTTCTCTGTGTAACCCTGGCTGTCCTGGCACTCACTCTATAGACCCACTGTCCTTGAACTCATAGGGATCGGCTTGTCTCTTTCTCCTCACCTTGAACTCATAGGGATCGGCTTGTCTCTGTCTCCTCACCTTGAACTCATAGGGATCGGCTTGTCTCTGTCCCCTCAGTGCTGGGATTAAAGGTGTGGGCCACCATATGCACTTGAAATAAGGTAAATAAATAATATATAAATAATCATATAAATAATATTCTTATTTATATATTATTCCACAAATAATATATAAAACTTCAAGTTTAGAAAAATCCCAGCTCTGCTACCCTGGATAACCTTGACCAATACAGAAAACCTTCTGAGTTTTCTTATGTAAAATGACAAACCATGTCAGCTCTGGTGAGAATTGATGGACACACATATTCCCAACACATGAAAAAAAAAAAGACAGAAAATTAATTTCTTCACACCCCCTTCTCCTTTCTTCCTTCCTCCCCATTCCTGCTCCCTTCCTCCCTTCTTTTAAAAATATTTTAATATTTATATTTGGACAAGGACAGAGTAAGGACAATCCTATATACAAACGTCCTGCATATCAAGACTGAGGCAATGTCTTTAGGGTTAATTATTGGTACCACATTTGCAAAGGACTCAAGTTCAGTTCCCAGCATCCACGTTAAGGAGCTGTAATTACCTGAAATTCCAGCTCAAAGGAATCAGTGCCTCTTGCCTCAACTGGAACCTGTGTGTATATACATGACTTTTAAAAAAGATTTATTTATTTTATGTATGTGAGTACACTGTAACTTGTGGTTGTTGGGAATTGAATTGAGGACCTCTGTTTGCTCCAGCCCAAAGATTTATTTATTATTATATCTAAGTACACTGTTGCTGTCTTCAGATGCACCAGAAGAGGGCGTCAGATCTCATTATGAGTGGTTGTGAGCCACCATGTGGTTGCTGGGATTTGAACTCAGGACCTCCAGTCAGTGCTCTTACCGGCTGAGCCATCTCACCAGCCCGTGTATATACATGATTAAAAATAATAAAAACAAATCTTAAAAAAACAAATTGTGTGTGTGTGTGTGTGTGTGTGTGTGTGTGTGGAGAGAGAGAGAAAGTGTGTATAAAACCAAGTTGTACACATTACAACACTCAGACATTATATGTATATCTAACGAGCATGTTCATGTTCTATGATCTTAAGTTTACTTGCACATGCTTGTACAGTGTCAGTTTACAACTGCCTTAACTCCAGCTCAAGGAAAAAATTACTAGAATTCGAAAGAAAAGCCCCAGGACAGGCAAGCTATAAATCTCAGTTGCTGCTCAGAGGAAATTGGAGAAGAGAAACCAGGCCATGCTATTTGAATGAAGTCATCATGGAGGTTGACTACACAGGGGGAAGGGGAGCTTCAGAGGGGACGCAAAAAAGGCAAAAGTGCCAGGGAAAGCATACTTAAGTGCTGGTTTAAGAAAAAGACAGGCCGGGCGTGGTGGCGCATGCCTTTAATCCCAGCACTCGGGAGGCAGAGGCAGGCGGATTTCTGAGTTCGAGGCCAACCTGGACTACAGAGTGAGTTCCAGGACAACCAGGGCTACACGGAGAAACCCTGTCTCGAAAAACCAAACGAAAACAAAGCAAAAGAAAAAAGAAAAAAAGAAAAAAACAGAGTAGAAAGAGTCAGGCATTCAGAGAGATGGGCAGACCCAGCTGAACCTCAGAGTAGCTTATAGGGACTTTGTTGAAGCAACAATTCTGGGAAGGCAAATTGCACAATCGCATTAAAGGGTTAATTATTATTCCTGTTCCTTTAAGGTGGATCCACCCTCCTCAGGGTGGACCCTCAGCCTGAGTGATTGACCTGCCTCTTAAGAGAGATGATGTCAAGTCTCCACCTAGTGGTAGAATCCATTCTTCACCGCACAGCACAGCATGTACCTGTGGAGGTCAGAGTAGAACTTCAGGGGAGTTGATTTTCTCCATCAGCTAAGTAGATCCCACAGATAGACTTCATGGTATTGGTGGCAGACACCTGTCTTTTTTTTTAAAGATTTATTTATTTTATGCATATGAGTACATTGTAGCTGTCTTCAGACACACACCAGAAGAGGGCATCAAATCCTATTAAAGGATGGTTGTGAGCCACCATGTGGTTGCTAGGAATTGAACTCAGGACCTCTGGAAGAGCAGTCAGTGCTCTTAACTACTGAGCCATCTCTCCATCCCCCGAAAGCACCTGTCTTAATTACTGTAAGAGACACCATGACCATAGCAAATCTTATGGAAGAAAGCACTTAATTGGAGGGTTTGCTTACAATTTCAGAGCGTTAGCCCATTATCATTAATAGGTTTTTATGATGACAAAATGAGCCAGTTCAAGCCAAATCGAAAGTATAAAGCCAGATTTATTGAGAGGCAGATCTTGGGTGAGTTAACCGATCTCACAGATGAAGATCAATGGAGTCAAAAGCCCAGGCTAAAGCAAGGGGGGTTTATGGGTCTCAGGCATGGGGTGATGATGTGTGAGCTAGGAGCTGGGATTGTATACCCAATGTATATTACTGTATAAGGTAAAAGGCTGGTACCCTAGGCAGGCACCCATGGGTGGGGCGCTGGGGATGAGGAGACAGGTAGAGATGATGTGTTAGCCTGGAGGTTTCTCCTTGCAGGTGGGGTTGGGGGAAGACGAAGAGCAAACACGGTTTCTTAGCTTGCACACGAGATGGACCTGTGCTTCCTCCCAAGCAATCATCCTGGTGGGGAGAATGGCAGTGTACATGGAGCTAGCGCAGTAGCCAAAAGCTACATCCAGACAGAGTGAAACACTGGGCCTGCTCTGAGCTTTGTGAAATCTCCAAGCCTAGCCCTTCCCTCCAACAAAATCACAGCTACTCCAACAAGGCCACACCTCCTAATTCTAATCCTTCTTAAATAGTTCCACTCCCAGGCAACTAATCACTCAAATATATGAGCTGGTGGGGGACATTTTTATTCAAACCATTATAGCACCTTTTTGCAAGGCCCCAGGCTGGCCCTTTTGTGAGCCTAGAGCCAAGAATTTCATGGTTGTGTTTTTTTTGTCCTAGTTAGAGTTTCTTTCCATTTCTTTTCTCCGTTTGTTTGTTTGTTTTGTTTTGAGACAGGGTTTCTCTGTATAGTCCTGGCTGACCTGGAACTCACTCTGTAGACCAGGCTGGCCTCTAACTCAGAAATCTGCCTGCCTCTGCCTCTCAAGTTCTGGGATTAAATGTGTGCACCACCACTGCCTGGCTTTAGTTAGAGTTTCTATTGCTGCAATGAAACACCATGACCAGAATCAATTTGGGAAGAAAAATATTCACTTCACTTACACTTCCCATATAACAGTTCATCACCACAAGCAATAAGGACGGGAACTCAAGCAGGGAAGGAACCTGGAGGCAGGACCTGATGCAGAGGCTTATTGGCTTGCTCCTCATGGCTGTGTGTGAGACAAGACAGAGGCTACATTGTTACTAAGTCTCCCTACTTTACAAGAGTAAGTTTCTGTCTCCTAAGCCTAAGTATCCTGCAAGCCATGTTTTTCAACCTGTGCTGAACTTGTAACCCCATGATGTGTACCCAGCCCTTTGCCTTGCAAAACTCCGAACACCTGTGATATATATGATTACTCTTTTGCCTTATGAAACTGTGTTTTCACACCTGTCTTGGGCTGGTGAGATGGCTCAGTGGTTAAGAGCATTGACTGCTCTTCCAGAGGTCCTGAGTTCAAGTCCCAGTCAACCACATGGTGGCTCACAACCATCTGTAACGAGATCTGACTCCCTCTTCTGGTGTGTCTGAAAACAACTACAGTGTACTTACATGTAATAAATAAATCTTTAAAAAAAAAACTGTGTTTTCCAGTTACCTTGGTGATGGCCCTTCCACACGATGTATTCTTGCACTTATCTATCCCACAGGCAGCCTTGAGCTCCGAGTCCGTGCAAGTACTAACATCTAACAATAGAGACCTCAAAAGCCAGTGAGGGGCTGTTTTCTGACATCACAACTTTGGGAGAAGCAGCCAGCTGGCCACTTTAAATAAATTAGACAGCTGTGGAATCGTTCTCTTTAGGTCTAACACTTGCTCATCCTGCTTTCTTACAGAACTCAGAACCACCAATTCAGGTACAACACCACCACAATGGACTGGGCCCTCACCCATCAATTACAGCTGGGTGGTGGTAGCACTCGCCTTTAATCCCAGCACCTGGGAGACAGGGGCAGGTGAATAGATGAGTTCAAGGCCAGTCTAGGCTAGAGATTGAGTTCTAGGACATCCAGAGCTGTACATACAAAACCTGTTCTGAAAACAAAGACAAAAACAAGAAAACCAAAGCCCTACAGGCTTACCTATAGCCTGATCTTATGGAAGTATTTTCTTTTTTTCTTTTTTCTTTTTGGTTTTTCGAGACAGGGTTTCTCTGTGTAGCCCTGGCTATCCTGGAACTCACTCTGTAGACCAGGTTGGCCTCGAACTCAGAAATCCGCCTGCCTCTGCCTCCTGCGTGCTGGGATTAAAGGCGTGCACCACCACGCCCAGCTCGGAAGCATTTTCTTAATTGAGGTTTGCTCCTATCAAATAACTTTAGTTTGTGTCAAGTTGATATAAAACTACCCAGCTCATGTTTAGGTACGGTACTATGGGCTGTGAGGTGTTTTTTGTTTTTGTCTTAAGACAGAGCATCTCTCTACAGCTCTGGCTCTCCTGTGGATGATGAGCTCACAGATGCCTGCTTTTGCTGGGATTAAAGGTAGGCATCACCACACCTGTCTCGGGCTATGTGTTTTCACAGACTTCTTTCTCTTCTGGAAAGATGGGTATGCATCACACGGAAACCATAAATTGAATACAACGTAGAGGATAAATCTCGACCTGTCTCCAGCTGGAGAGCCATCCTGAAAGCAGTTAATTCTGCTTTGGGAGCTGATGTGAAATCATGCATAAGTGGCCTCAGAACCTTTGACCTCTGTGTGGCTTACTGCCGCTTACTCTGAGAGCTCATATCTGCCTTCGTAAAACTGCATCATCTGTGAACCAGGCAGCTTCAGGCTGGGCAAGCGTGTGTGTGTGTGTGTGTATGTGTGTGTGCACATGCGTGTGTGCATGCACAGTATACTGGTTATCTCACTGACCTGCCCTCAGGGACACAGCAATTGCCTATGTCAGGACTTGCCCGCAGCCAAGTTCGATAGATGTGTGCTTTCGGACAAAAGGACCACCGGCACCCCAGCCCCCACTCTCTGCTCCCGGGCACTTTATCTCTTTCTCTCCATCCTCAGTGTCCACCTTTTGTCTGCACTTATGGCTCTGCTTCAGTCTGTAGCCATTCCCCAGGTCCTTATTCCTCCTGGCTTCTCCGATGAACCCCTTTCATAGCAGGTCTGTTGCATGGTGTAACAGCTACCCACCTCACCCTCCCCAAACCCAAACCCTGCTCCACACTCCCCACCCCGACCCTGGGAGAGAATGTTTCTGGTAGTAGGAAACTGGCATAGAACAGTCAACAGAACTTACAGTTTGGCTTGGCTTCTCTGTAAGTGCTGGGACTCTGTTTTCATTCAGAATTTTGAGGACCTGGTGAGGCATGTAAAATGTCATCCTCTGACCCAGGATGACAGCCACAGCTGTGAGGCTGTGTGAGTACTGTGAGACAAGGGACCAGCTGTGCCTCACCAGGTTTAATGACTTAGTAAGATAAATGACTGGTTCTTAGGACATCTAAGGCAGTGGCTCTCAATCTGTGGGCCAGACCCTTTCACAGGGCTCACCCAAGACCATCTGCATATCAGATATTCACATTATGATTCATTACAGTAGAAAAATTGCAATGATGAAGTAACAACAAAAATAATTTTATGGTCACCACAACATGAGGAACTGTATTAAAGGGTTGTAGCATTGGGAAGGTTGAAACCACTGCTTTAGGTCATTGAAGGATCATACGTCAAGATAGAGACCACAGTGGCCTATATGGCTGGAGGTCCTCAAAGGGAAGGAAATCTCTTTCCCCACTGTGTTACTGATGGTTTAGGAAAAAAGTCAGGGACAGTGTTTCGTCCTCTCGTGTAGGCTTGACATGGATGTGAAGTCTTTGGCTGGAGCCTGACCTCCCCTTGCAAGTTAGAGGACATTTTCACTTCCAAGGGTTCCCTACGTTGCAGACTAGATAGACATGGCTCTAGAGGAGGCTTATGTAGCCTGGTGGCCCTTAGGTGCTCCACTAACTCTGCAGAATACATTCAACTTCCTTCTTTCTTTCTTTCTTTCTTTCTTTCTTTCTTTCTTTCTCTCCCTTCCTTCCTTCCTTCCTTCCTTTCTTTCTTTCTTTCTTTTTAATATTTTTATTAGGTATTTTCCTCATTTACATTTCCAATGCTATCCCAAAAGTCCCCCATACCCTCCCCCACACTCCCCTACCCACCCACTCCTACTTTTTGTCCCTGGTGTTCCCCTGTACTGGGGCATATAAAGTTTGCAAGTCCAATGGGCCTCTCTTTCCAGTGATGGCCAACTAGGCCATCTTTTGATACATATGCAGCTAGAGTCAGGAGCTCCGGGGTACTGGTTAGTTCATAATGTTGTTCCACCTATAGGGTCAGGAGCTCCGGGGTACTGGTTAGTTCATAATGTTGTTCCACCTATAGGGTTGCAGATCCCTTTAGCTCCTTGGGTACTTTCTCTAGCTCCTCCATTGGGGGCCCTGTGATCCATCCATTAGCTGACTGTGAGCATCCACTTCTGTGTTTGCTAGGCCCCGTTTTTTGGTTTTTCGAGACAGGGTTTCTCTGTATAGCCCTGGCTGTCCTGGAACTCACTTTGTAGACCAGGCTGGCCTCGAACTCAGAAATCCGCCTGCCTCTGCCTCCCAAGTGCTGGGATTAAAGGCGTGCACCACCATGCCCGGCAACTTATTTCTTTTTAACTTAGGGAATATCTAGTATTTATCAGTGTGTGTGTGTGTGTGTGTGTGTGTGTGTGTGTGCTCGAGTGCACGTGCGCGCACGCACATGCCAAATTACATGTAGAAGTCAGAGGACAACAGTGTGGAAACAGTTTTCTCCTTTACGTGGCATCTAAGGATAGGACTCAGGTTGCCAGGTTTTCGGGGCAAGCACTCTTTACCCACTCAGCTATATCACTGGTCCCCCATCTGGCTTCTTCTTTTTTTTCTGTGTTTTATATTTATTTGTGTATTTATGTATTTTCATCTTTATTAGGGGTGTGTGCATGCACACATGTTTGTCCTAATTCTCATGTAGAGAACAGAGGTAAACTTCAGGGAGTCAGTCAACTGTTGGCTGAAATGCCCTAGCTTACCCTAATGTTAACAGGAAAGAGGCCTTAGACCCTTTGACTAATTCCTTAGATTGATTCCTCTTCACTTGCCTATTTCCTCCAGCCAAGAGGCGCTTCTGCACAACTCTGTCAAAACTTCATGCAAGTTAAACTAGCAGCATGCTACTGCCACCTTGTGGCTGATTTCTAGAATCCAGATCATCACATGCATGTGATTAGGATCCTAGTTGTTTGTTGGCTGTCTCTTCCGGACAATGGGTTGTAACGGGTGGTGATAGAGCATCTAATTGAAAACCTTCCACACCAGCTGTCCCAGACCCGGGTATGCTGGAAGCAGTGGTAGGTCTATCATCTGTGTGTCTGAAGAGAACAATCAAAATCATTACTAGATCTGCTCTGTTTACTTGTGTCAATCACAGCCAGGCCCATGGACCACTGACATTCCTTCATGGAGAGAGAGGGTCACTGGCCCCTCACTTGAGTATTTATTTGCTCCTACCAGACATTTTCTATGTAATTCTGCCATAACTGATGTGGTGGACTGGGGTGGATGTCTCATGGAGAGGCTATATAGAATGGGGATGCTCCATCTTCGCGCCAGAGAGGAGCCATCATTCAGGCTAAGTGCAGACGTCCAGTGCTGCTTCTTCAGCGTCATCCCTGCCTCGGCCTGCACTCACTTGTGCCTTGTGAGGAAGCGAAAGAACTCAATGGTTTCCCAGGTCAGCGTTGGTGAAATTGCTGTTGGCTTGTTGCTGGAACCTTTGGAAAAGAGTAGTAGACATTGTTTAAAAAATTATTTATTTATTTTATGTATGTGAGTACACTGTAGCTGTACAGACAGATAGTTGTGAGCCTTCATGTGGTTGTTGGGAATTTAATTTTGGACCTCTGCTCCCTCCAGTCAGCCCGGCTCACTCAGTCCCTGCTCACTCCAGCCCAAAGATTTATTTATTATAAGTACAGTGTAACTGACTTCAGATGCACCAGGAGAGGGTGTGAGATCTCATTACAGATGGTTGTGAGCCACCATGTGGTTGTTGGAATTTGAACTCAGGACCTTTGGAAAAGCAGTCAGTGCTCTTAACCACTGAGCCATCTCGCCAGCCCAGTGGACATTGTTTATATCTCCCCAGGGAAGGAATTTTCATAATACACATATTCTCGCTTCTGCAGGGCTCAAGTCTTCCTCCTAGCAGTTAAATAATGTTATTATTTTTGCATTTGTGCATCCATCTCAGTCTGCCCTATGCATCATAGTCCAAGGTCTGGGTATCTGTCTGGCATCATGTGGTTCTGTCAAGGGCTATTCTTACTTTGTAGATGGCTGGCTTCCTTCTTGCTCTAGAAAGGGTAGCCAGACAGTGGTGGTGCACGCCTTTAATCTCAGCACTTGGGAGGCAGAGGCAGGCAGATCTCTAAGTTCGAGGCCAACCTGGTCTACAGAGTGAGTTCCAGAACAGCCAGGGCTACACAGAGAAACCCTGTCTCGAAAAAAAAAAAAAAAGCAAAATAAATAAATAAAACAAAAATATTTTAAAATGTATTTTTGCATTATGGTATGTGTATGGGGATAATGGGTTATGGGTGTGAATACAGGTGAATACAGGTGCCCTGGGACGCCAGAGGCATTGGGTTCCCCTGGAGCTAGAGTTAGAGATGGTTGTGAGCCATCCAAATGTGTGCTGGGAACTGAACTCTCATGATCTGCAAGAGCAATTAGGACTTTTAACCACTGAGGCATGCCTCCAGCCCCAGGTCCCAGGGGTTAAAAAAACCAGATTTATTTATGTATGTATGTATGTATGTATGTATTTATGTGCATGCATGTGTATGTGTGGGGGAGCACATGTGAAAGCTGGTTCTTTCCTTCCACCATGTGGGTTTAGGCATCAGACTTAAGTCATTAGGCTTGCTGTCACGTGCCTTTACCTGTGATCCATCTCACCATTAGGCTGTCACGTGCCTTTACCTGTGATCCATCTCACCAGTTCCAGAACCTAGAGTCTTATACTAGGCAAATATTCTACTTCTGAATTGCATCCTCAGCCATTTTAAACATTTTTTTTTTTTTAATTTTGAGACAGGGTTTCCCTAAATATTTTTGGGCTGGCACTGAATTCAGTTTGTACCATGAGTGAGCCTTGAATATGCCATGTTTCTGCCCTAACCTCTGAGTAGCTGGTATTTACAGGCATGAACCACCAGGCTGACTTATCCTTATTTATATATTTATTTATTTATTTATTTATTCTTGACTCTGGCAATGTTATTGTCTTCGTTGGGGTTTCCATTGCTATGAAGAGACACCATGATCAAGACAACTCTTATAAAGGCAAACATTTAATTGGGGCTGGCTTACAGTTTGGGAGGTTTAGTTCATTATCATCATAGCAGCAAGCATGGCAGTGTGCAGTCTGACATGGTTGCTGGAGAAGAAGCTGAGAGCTCTGCATCTTGATCAGAGGGCAACCAGGAGAGACTTGGCATCCTCAGGCAGCTAGGAAGAAACTTTCTTCTGCAACGGGCGGAGCCTAAGCATAAGAGTCCTCCAAAGCCCACTCCCACAGGGACACACTTCCTCCAACAAGGTCACATCTAATTCCAAGCATATTCAAACCACCACAGAAGTACTTGTATTTAATGCATTTTAGTCATTGTTGCCCTCCCCCACCCCACGCAACCCCCAACCCCACCTCATCACCTTACTATTCCTGAAGAATCCCAGAGTTTATTTTCTCTACTAAACTATAATAGTAAGGAGAGTGTTTTCCTGAGGTCTCCTAACCCTAACCCTAAGATGACAAGGGGTCAGGCAGAAGTGTGGTGTGATGGTTTGTATATTCTTGGACCAGGGAGTGGCACCATCTGGAGGTGTGGCCTGGTTGGAATAGGCGTGTCACTGTGGGTGAGGGCTTAAGACTCTCACCCCAGTTGCCTGGAAGTCAGTCGTCCACTAGCAGACTTTGGATGAAGACATAGAACTCTCAGCTCTGCCTGCGCCATGACAGCCTGGATGCTGCCATACTCCCACCTTGATGATAATGGACTGAACCTCTGAACCTGTAAGCCAGCCCCAATTAAATGTTGTTTTTTATAAGACTTGCCTTGGTCATGGTGTCTGTTCACAGCAGCAAAACCCTAACTAAGACATGTGGGAAGCCGGGCGTGGTAGCACACGCCTTTAATCTCAGCACTCGGAGGCAGAGGCAGACGGATTTCTGAGTTCGAGGCCAGCCTGATCTACAAAGTGAGTTCCAGGACAGCCAGGGCTATACAGAGAAACCCTGTCTTGAAAAACCAAAAACAAAAAAACAAAAAACAAACAAACAAAAAAAAAAAAACCAACTTCCTGACATGTGGGTAACTGGGAGATCCACCACTTGTAACTGACACTAGATATAGGCTTGGGGGACAGTGACCCCAACTGGTGGGTCTGCATCGAGTCCAGAGAGTTAGTGTCAGAACCAAGTCTAATTTTTGGACACTTAAGTCAGTGCCTACAGAGAACTGGAGTCTCTCCTGATCTGGAGAGATAAATGTTGTACATTTAGTGCCTGAGTTACTGTGGTTAGAGAAACAGTGTTCCTTGCCTTTCCTATCCCCCACAAGGCTGTCACAAGACCATCCCATGCTTCCTGTTTCTGATTTATTGTACACTGGAGCTGCAAGAATGTAGAAATGCCATCTAGGGGCTGGTGAGATGGCTCAGTGGTTAAGAGCACTGACTGCTCTTCCAAAGGTCCTGAGTTCAAATTCCAGCAACCACATGGTGGCTCACAACCACCCATAATGAGATCTGATGCCCTCTTCTGGTGCATCTGAAGACAGCTACAGTGTACTTAGATATAATAATAAATAAATCTTTAAAAAAAATGCCATCTAGATATAGCACCTTGACAGTGAGGTCAACAAAGTGGGCTGTATACATTGGGCTCTGTATTTGTGTATGTGTGTTTGTGTATGTTTGTTGTAGTATTGTTTGTTGTTGTTCTTGGTGGTGGTGGTGGTGATGGTGGTTTTTTGAGACAGGATTTCTCTGTGTATAACCCTAGCTGTCTTGGAACTTACAAAAGACTGTTCTCCAACTCAGAGAAATCTACCTGCTTCTGCCTCCTGAGTGCTGGGATTAAAGGATGCTGGGCTGGTGAGATGGCTCAGTGTATAAGAGCACCTGACTGATCTTCTGATATGATAGAGGGAGACTCCCTGAGGAACTAGATTCCAGAGAATCAAACAAAAGGTTATCTTGATGATACCAAAAAATTGTTTTGAGATTTGCATATTACAGAATATATAGCCTTGGTGGGTCTCCAGATATCTTGGACTTTCAGCCAGATCCAATCAAGACACAGACATCAGAGGCTAAATCAATCATTGGTGTGGCCTTCTTAAGGCTAACCAATCCTATTTTCCCTACCCTTCCTCCCCCCTCCCCTTAAAAATATCTCAATGCCCATATTCAGCTTGAAAACGTTATGAAGAGTCGTTGCTCCAGTTCCCTGGCCTTTGGGACTGGAGGGGCTTATCATAGGCTGTCTTTCTAGGGAATGTTGAAATGGTCATAGTTGGAACAGGGAGGAATAGCTAGAATTGATTGCATAGCTGTAATCTCATTTTGTAGAAATATTTTTACTTGTTACTAAGTTGATGTCATAATTTCTTATTTTGATACAGAATTTATTTTGATGCAAAATCAAGGTTTTTTTTTTTTTTTTTTTCCCAAGACAGGGTTTCTCTGTGTAGCCCTGGCTGTCCTGGAACTCACTCTGTAGACCAGGCTGGCCTCGAACTCAGAAATCTGCCTGCCTCTGCCTCCCGAGTGCTGGGATTAAAGGCGTGCACCACCACGCCTGGCTGGTATAAATTTCTTGTATTGATACAAAAAATTTAAAAGTATAGGGCTTAGACCCAGTCGTTCTATAACTGTTATTATAAATTGATCTAAGATGATTAAGCCTGTGAGTTAAGGACCAAATAGCAAATTCATGGCTCTGACTTTATTGTTAGGGTGTTTCAGAGACTGTAATTAGAAATAGCTGAGAGCGGTTAATGGAGAACAGTCCAGATTACTTACAGGGATAGTTGGTTTTCAAAAATGTCACAAATCCACAGAATGTGACAGTTAATGCCATTTATTCACTTGTTGAGACAAATCTGCTCCTAACAGCTTCCCATTCATGGATTCAAAGAAGCAGCTGAGCATCTTTTCTTCAAGTGAGGCCCTACATTTGTGGCTAGGTTGCCACTGGGTAGAAAATTGCCAATCTCTCCTGCAGACCTGTACTGTTCTTGAAAGGACACAATTTACAGGTTAGGACAGCTTAGTTCTGCTGAGACAGAATAGGCTAGTCCTTAGTATTCCTGTATCTCTAAGGTCTGTCAGATAGATGAGCCTGGGCCAGAAGGCTCAAGACATGCTCCAACTTCCTGACTTACGGGGGCTGTATAGGTAGGCAGCTGTCTCTACAATTTGTCTCAGTTCTGGAAGCAGTGTTAGGCTTCTTATTTATTTTCAGTTAATGTTGGTCATTCTCAGATTTCTGATGGGGTTGAAAAATTAATTAATAGTCTCATAGCCAACCCAGGCTATTTACTTTGAAAGAATAGATTTGAGAGGATGATTTTCAGATGGTATACTATCTAAAGCCAGGACATAAGTCAGGGTAGAACCATAAGTCTTTTAACTTAAGATAGATGACAATGTTCTATCTTAATTTCATAAATGATGAACAATCTTATACTCTATAGATTATAAAATGGTAATAGTTGTGTTCTGTTTATATTTGAGAGAAAGGGTTTTTTTTTTGTTTTTAAAGATTTATTTATTATTATCACTGCAGCTGTCTTCAGACATGCCAGAAGAGAGCATCAGATCTCATTATGGGTGGATGTGAGCCACCATGTGGTTACTGGGATTTGAACTCAGGACCTTCAGAAGAGCAGTCAAGTGCTCCTACCCGCTGAAACATCTTGCCAGCCTGGCTTTTTTTTTTTTTTTTTTTCCCCTCGAGACAGGGTTTCTCTGTGTAGCCCTGGCTGTCCTGCCTGGAAGTCACTCTGTAGACCAGACTGGCCTCCAACTCAGAAATACGCCTGCCTCGTCTCTCAAGTTCTAGGATTAAAGGCTTGCGCCACCACTGCCCGGCGGTTTTTTTTTTTTAGAACAGAAAGGGGCAAGTGTTGTGGACCGGCCTGGTGCTGTTCTTATGAACCAATCACCTAATGAATAAAGGAGCCAATCACTGGGTGAGTAGGCGGGACTTCTGGGTTGGAGGGAGGAAGAGAGGTAGCAGGTAGCAGGAGAGAATTAACCCCGTTTTGGAACGGGGATAGCAAATGCCTAAAATGTAGCTGCTAGAGTTTCCAGATATTATGGCAGAGCCACAAGAGTTCACCACAGGAGGAATCAGATTTTAATAAGGCTTACAAGGTTAGGTTTTCGGGGTTGTGCCCAGAGATTGAGTTACTATTGTTTCTGAACTAAGTTTGTGTTGCATTTTCCTTCACATGGTGGCTCATCTGGTTTCAGGAGAGAAAGGTACAACAGCAAAGCCTGGGTTTGCTAGATGTGCACCACAAAGGAGGTGGGAGATTTGAGGCACGGGGTTGGCATGGTAATGACCTGCCAGTGAGAACCTAGAGATCTGGGTGGAGAGATTGTGGAGTTCTGAGTCAGAGTCTCCATGAGATAAAAACAGGTCGGCCATTGCCCACCAGTGCATGGCTGGCCAGACCACTGGGGGCCTCTAGAGGCACAAGCACGCAGACGTGCAGGTTCTACATTCCCTTTATTATTTTTTTAAATTTCCCACGACAGGCTATCTCACCCTCTGTTTTCCAACTAAGGAGAGGAAGGGTGAAAGAAGAGGGGAGCAGAGGAAGATGGCAGGGGAGGAGAAAGGAGGAGAGGGCTGTAGATAAAGAAATAAAATCTCTCTCTTTTTTTTAAAAGATTTATTTATTTTATGTATATGAGTACACTGTAGCTGTACAGATGGTTGTGAGCCTTTATATGGTTGTTGGGAATAGAATTTTAGGACTTCTGCTCATTGGAGTCGGCCCCTCTCACTCAGTCCCTGTTCTCTATTATTATACATAAGTACACTGTCGCTGTCTTCAGACACACCAGAAGAGGGCATCAGATCTCATTACAGATGATTGTAAACCACCATGTGGTTGCTGGGAATTGAACTCAGGACCTTCGGAAGAGCAGTCAGTGCTCTTACCCACTGAGCCATCTCACCAGCCCCCCAAAATAAAATCTCAAGCCATGAAACTATAACTTGAGTCCAATTTAATAAAATGTTAAACTGAAAATATTTAAAAGACTATAAATGTGTCTGGTAATCCCACATAGTGTGGAGAGCTATGGATGTTAATTATGGTTGTCAGTGCATTGCCTTCTTCAGTTCTATAGCTCTGTCACTTAAAGTATAACTCCCACAAAATAACCTTGCAGGCATCCAAAAGCACTAGAGATGGTGGTCTCCCTTGATCCTCTGTTGCCCTGGTAACTATGTTATAATTGACATCTCTGAATTTCCAAGCACCATAACTGTCAGGTCTGAAGGCACTCATTAGCACACCATGTTGTTTTTCCTCCCACACTTCTGTGGAAAGATTAAAAGACTCAAGACAATGCCAGAGCCTTTTCTCTTTCTGTTTTCCAGTGTGGCAACTGAACCAAGTGCCTCATGCATGCTGGGCAAATGCTCTCACACTGTGCTATTGCCCCAGCCCTAGTGTTTCAATTTAGTGAGCGAACCAATGGCCATATCAAACTGAAGAGAGTTTACCCTTTGTTTTAGCTCTTGTGAAGAACAGTTCAGCAAGACATTAAAAAACAGTGGTAGCCATGGTGAGCTCACTACAGTTGTAGCAGATGTTGTTAAAGTTGCTAGAGCAAGTCAAGTGGTGCACACTTGTAATCCTGGTGTTTTGGAGGTGGAGGAAGACAGAAGTTCAAGTTCAACCTTCCTGTATATAAAGTTTGAGGCTTGCCTGAACTATCTAAGCCCTTGTCTCAAAACAAAAAAATTCAGCAAGCACAGTAGTAGCAGCGAAGTCTCTACTCAGGAAATAATATTCTCTCAAATTTCTCTTTTGTGTATGCTCTTTAAATTTTTAAATTACATGTTATTTATCGTGTGTGTGTGTCTGTCTGTCTGTCTGTCTGTCTGTCTGGTACACATGCATGTGCCATGATGCACATGTGGAAGTCAGAGAACAACTTGCAAGAGTCAGTTCTGTTCTTCTGCCACGTGAGTCCTGGGGATTGATCCTGGGTGATCAGACTTGGCAGCAAGCACTTTTATCTGCTGGTCCTTCTCACTAGCCCATGGACATTCTTTTTTTGAGCCAGGCTCTCTTCATCTATGTAGCTCAGATCATCCTTGAATTAGAGATCCTCTTGCCTTAGGTTCCTAAAGTACTAAAAGCCTTAATAATTCTAAGGATTACAGGTGTATTATGCCACACTCAGGTGAGAAAAGGAATTTAACTGGTTTCTGGGAGAAGCATAAGCGTAAACTCAGTCAAACAGTAAGTGGGAAAACTATAGGTGGAGGGAACTGCCTATCTCAAAGCCTGGGACAAAGAAGTAGCATGTTTCAACTCCGTGGATCCCCAGCATGGACCAAGCATCTCCTAAGAATATTTAGAATCTAGGTGAGATGCTCAGGTCTCATATTATGCCTGTTGTTAAAAACTAAAATTGGGCTGGAGAGATGGCTCAGTGGTTAAGAGCACTGACTGCTCTTCTGAAGGTTCTGAGTTCAGGTCCCAGCAACCACATGGTGGCTCACAACCATCCATAATGAGATCCGATGCCCTCTTCTGGTGCATCTGAAGACAGCTACAGTATACTTAGATATAATAATAAATAAATCTTTAAAAAAAACAAAACTAAACTAAAATTGCAGGGTGTGTACCTTGGGACTGGAGAGATGGCTCAGCAGTTAAGGGTGCTTTCTGAAACAGCCAGTGGTGGCGCATGCTTTTAATCCCAGCACTTGGGAGGCAGAGGCAGGCAGATTTCTGAGTTTGAGGCCAGCCTGGTCTACAGAGTGACTTCCAGGACAGCCAGGGCTATACAGAGAAACCCTGTCTCAAAAAAAGTTTTTTTCTAAGACAGGGCATCAAGTGGAGGGATGGGGTTGCCATCCCACAATCAAAAACTCTGACCCAGAATTGTTCCTGTCTAAAAGAACTCCAGGGACAGATAGAGAAAAGACTGGGCAAAAGGAGGTCCAGTGACACAGCCAAATTGGGATCCATCTCAAGGAAAGGCTCCAAGGCCTGACACTATTACTGATGCTATGCTGTGCTTACAGACAGGAGCCTAACATGGCTCCCCTCCCAGAGGCCCAACAAGCAGCTGACCAAGACAGACACAGACACTTACACCCAACCAATGGACTGAAGTTGGGGACCTCTGTGGTTGAATTAGGAAAGGCTGGAAGAAGTTGTGGGGGAAGGCGACCCCATCAGAAGACTAGCAGTCTCAACTAACCTGGACACCCGAGATCTCTCAGACACTGAGCCACCAACAAGGCAGCATACAGTACGAGATCCCAGACACATACAGCAGAGGACTGCCTGATCTGGCCTCAGTGAGAGAAGCACTTAATGCTTGAGAGACTTGAGGCTCCAGGGAGTGGGGAGGAAGAATGGGATGAGGAACTGTTGGAGGGTGGACTGGGAGTGGAGATAACAACTAGACTGTAAAAAAGATTTAAAGATGATGTGAGAGAAAGCACTTTCTGTTCTTACAGAGGAACCAAGTGGCTCACAACTGCATGTCATTCTGGCGACAGAAGAATCTAGCCCCCTCTCTTGGGCTCCATGGGTACTGCACCCACATGCACATACCTACATGCAAATGCATACACATATACATAATTAAAAACAATAAAAATTCTTTAAAAGGATGTGAAGGCAAGCCAGTAATAAGTAAAATAAAAAGAGCTGGACTGGAGAGATGGTTCAGTGGTTAAGAGCACTGACTGCTCTTCCAGAGGTCCTGAGTTCAATTCCCAGTAACTACACGGTGTCTCACAACCATCTGTAATGGGATCTAATGTCCTCTTCTGGTGTGTCTGAAAACACTATAGTATACTCATATACATTTAAAGTTTCCTTGGACCTTTCTAAAAATCTGCCAAGTGAAGGTATCACCCACATTTGGAGTGAATCTTTCTACTTCAAATACCTGGTCAAAAAAAAAAAAAAAGCTCTTACACATGTGTCTAGCAGCTTTTCTCTTAGATGATCCAGTGAATCTGGCAGCCAAGATATGAAGTACAAATGTGCCCTTATAGAATGTAAACATGGGGGCTGGCGAGATGGCTCAGTGGTTAAGAGCGCCGACTGCTCTTCCGAAGGTCCCAGTTCAAATCTCAACAACCACATGGTGGCTTACAACCATCCGTAACGAAATCTGATGCCCTCTTCTGGAGTGTCTGAAGACAGCTACAGTGTACTTACATAAAAAAAAAAAAAAAAAATGTAAACATGGCCCAATGTATCCCTCCTGTTGCTTCTCACCATGTCATGGTGCTATACACACCTATATGTCCCTATTGGATACAATGTACAAAGGACAGGATTAACAACATTTAAATAAAGCCAGCCCAGGTAAGATGCATATCTATAGTTCTAGTGTTCCTACAGCAAGATGGCAGAAAGAGACAAGAAAATCTCTGGAAGCTCATGGTCTAGTCTGAGTGACTTGAGATTCTGCCTTAAACAAGGTAGAAGGTGGGGCTGAGAGATGACTCAGTTGTGCAGTCCCAGCACTCACGTTGGGTGACTCACAACTGTGACCTTTCTAGTCTTGAGCAGTGCTTGCCGCTTGCCACAATGGACTTATCCACCTTGGTGGAGTCATCTGCCCTGGTTGTACGTGCAAGTTCCCACAGGAACTTAGAAGAATAGACTGCCCACTGACTGACCTTGCTTTCCAACACAATCCAGCTGAAACAAAGGATGTGGCCCCTGGGCTTGCCTTATATAATCCCAGTGCTGAATATTAAACTTGGAGGCTCCATCAGAACCTGTCTTGGCTTCATTCTTTTGTTTCCCCCAGCCCCTCCTGTCCCATCTCTTTTTCATTTCAGCCTCCCTTTCAGGGAAACCCAGTTCATCCTTGGCTGCTGAATGGCTACACACAACTGTACGTAACTCCAGATCCAGGGTACCTGACACCCTCTTACAGCCTCTGTGGTCACCTGCACATATGTAGTACACATTCAGATGTACGTAAATAAAAATTAACCATAAAAAAAAAACCTACAATGTTGAAGAAGGTGAAAATCAATATGTTAGGTCATTCACTGATCTCCACATGTGCATGGTGGCATATATATATATATATATATATATATATATATATATATATATGATTGCACTCAGGTGCACACACACGAGACATGAGAGCACATATACACACAGAGAGAAAGACAGAAAGAGACAAAAAGAAGGGAAGAGAGAGACATAGAGAAACAGAGAGAGGGATCTGTCTTCTACTTTATTTTTGTTTGATTATTTTTACTTTTTTCGAGACAATGTTTCTTTGTGTAACCCTGGCTGTACTGGAACTGTACTGCCAGGATTATCCAGCCTCATCTTCCACTTTAAACAGGCTAAATCCTGGTTGTTTCCTCCTCTGTTCCCACCACTGAAATTTGACATTAACAGAACTTTCTAGTTGAGTAAGGAATTGCTGTTGTTTTAGATGTACATTTCCAGGCCAGGTTGGGGTGCTCGCTGTCAAGCCTGATAGCTTGTATTCATAAGGAAAAAGGAAAGGGATTTCTGAGTTTGAGGCCAGTCTGGTCTACAGAGTGAGTTTTAGGACAGCCAGCACCACACAGAGAAATCCTGTCTGAAAGAAAAAAAAAAAAGGAAAAAGGAGAGAACTAATTCCCCAAGGTTGTCTTGACCTCCGTATGTACTCTGTGGAATATTTACTTCCTCCTATAAATAAGTAAATATAATAAATAAAAATATATATTCATCATTGTTAGCAAAATAAATTTTTCCCCCAGCTCACTCTGGCCCAAAGATTTATTATAATATGTGTCTTAATCAGGGTTTCTATTCCTGCACAAACATCATGACCAAGAAGCAAGTTGGGGAGGAAAGGGTTTATTCAGCTTACAATTCCATACTGCTGTTTATTACCAAGGAAGTCAGGACTGGAACTCAAACAGGTCAGGAAGCAGGAGCTGATGCAGAGGCCATGGAGGGATGTTCTTTACTGGCTTGCTTCCTCTGGCTTGCTCAGCCTGCTCTCTTATAGAACCCAAGACTACCAGCCCAGAGATGGTCCCACCCACAAGGGGCCTTTCCCCCTTGATCACTAATTGAGAAAATGCCTTACAGTTGGATCTCATGGAGGCATTTCCTCAACTGAAGCTCCTTTCCCTGTGATAACTCCAGCTGTGTCAAGTTGACACAAAACTAGCCAGTACAATATGTAAGTACACTGTAGCTGTCTTCAGACACTCCAGAAGAGGGCATCAGATCTCATTACAGATGGTTGTGAGCCACCATGTGGTTGCTGGGATTTGAATTCAGGACCTCCAGAAGGACAGTCAGTGCTCTTAACCGCTGAGTCATTTCTCCAGCCCTACAAGAAATGTTTTGTTTTTTTGTTGTTTTGTTTTTCGAGACAGGGTTTCTCTGTGTAGCCCTGGCTGTCCTGGAACTCACTCTGTAGACCAGGCTGGCCTCAAACTCAGAAATATGCTTGCCTCTGCCTTCCAAGTGTTGGGATTAAATGCGTGCACCACCACCTATTTTTGTTTTTTTTTTTTTAAATGACTTTTGTTTGTTTGTTTTTGGTTTTTGAGACAGGGTTTCTCTGTATAGTCATGGTTGTCCTGGAACTCATTTTGTAGACCAGGCTGGCCTCGAACTCAGAAATCCACCTGCCTCTGCCTCCCAAGTGCTAGAATTAAAGGCGAGCGCCACTGAAGGAAAATGAGATTTTGTAACTTGTGATTCATGTAAAAGAGTTGTCTATGAGCCCGCGGCCTGGGGCTGAGAACAAAGCAGGACAAACAGGGCTATCTTGTCTGGGTCAACACCACCTGGCCGGAACCTCCTCTCTGTCTATTGCCCCTTGGCGCCGGGTAAAGTCATACATCAACTGGTTGCTATGTGAACAAGATAAGCCCCCAGCCCACAGGAACAAAGTCCTGATGCCCTTTCTGTTAATGTTTGAATAAGCCAATAATGTGTCTAGTGTGTTGCTATGCTGAATTCCACACCCCTAAGCCCCTTACCCCATAAAAACCCCTAGCTTTCGAGCCTCATGGCCGACATCCATTATCTCCTGTGTGGGATACATGTTGGTCCGGAGCTCCGTCATTAAATGACCTCATGTAATTACATCAAGGCGTTCTGTTCTGTTCGTGATTCTTGGGTGCACGCCGGATCGGGAATTGAGTGGGGGTTTCCCCACTAGGTTCTATCACCACCATGCCAGGCTACAAGAAATGTTAAGAAGCAATGTAGACACTTTTGGAGACAGAGGCAAATGCATTTCTGAGTTCAAGGCTAGCCTGGTCTACAGATCGAGTTCCAGGACAGCCAGGGCTACACAGAGAAACCCTGTCTCAAAACTCTTAAAAAATAAAAAAAGACATTTTTTTTTTCTTATTACTGCATCAAGGAGAAAGACTGTTTTTCTGAGTCACAGAGCTAATTTAAGGAATTGATTTGATAAGGTGTTGAGTTGAGAACATTCCCAAGAATATCAATCTTGTTTTTCTGGTACAATATGGAGAATAGCATGAATATTCATGGCATTACTAAATCACTTCTTTCTCAGTTGATTAAATCTATACACAGATATGTTGAATATAAGGGTCTTGTGAGTGTCTCAGGACTTTAAAGATTACTGCCTCATCTTATGAAAATGACTTTCAAAGAAACACCTGTAGTTATAATTGTTTTTACTCTCTGATAATTCTTTGCTTTGCTAATTTTTTTTTCTGTATCCTAAAGAAGTAAGATGAATCAGCTCCATCAAGACAAAGGCCCTGAGGGGCATTTTTCTCTTCTTCCTGATACAAGCTGGGTGAAAAGCAATTAAAAACTATGAGTCACTTGATTTCTTATTTTAACAAGAAGCCTGGGGATTGTTTTCTTTTGAATTAGCATATCTGCGCTGGTGACATAACTTGGTTGGTAGAATACTTGCATTGCATACATTGAGGCCCTGGGTTTGATCCACAACAACCTTGCCCTAAATCAGCATATCTCTTCAGAGAAACTTGTCCATTATGTTACAACTAATTCTAGATTTATTTATTTATACTATGTATGTACGTTCTGCCTGCAGAACTTATATGTATACCATGTCCATGTCTAGAGCCAGAAGAGGTCAGAAGGCATTGGATATCCTGGAAATGGAGCCATCCTGTGGGTGCTGGGTGAGGGCATATTGGGAAGCTGCTCTTGGGTAGGTTCACTGGTCCCAAGGAACAAGGCCAGGGAAGTTGATGTGGGGAGGGAGTCAGAAGGGAGGAGGAAGAGAAAGATTATACTCATGCAGGGAGAGAGAAAAGCAGAGAGAGACCAAAATGTCTGGATTATATAGGAAAGAGCTTCTAGGGAGGGGGGAGCGCAGCTCCTGGGGTGGAAAGTTCAGGGCACAGGGCGGGGTGTGCCAGCCATGCCCTGTAACAGGTAGGGCCTAAGAGATGCTGGGAGAAGCTGGAGGCAGGTCTGCTTTGGTATATAAAATATGCACTCCAACCATCATTTGTCTGGGTCTGAATCCCAACACTGGTAACTGAACTTCCATCCTTTGCAAGAACAAGTGCTTTTAAGTGCTGAGCCATCTCTCCAGCCTACAGCTAAGCTTTTTTTTTTTTTAAAGACAGGAATTCTGTCTTAGTTACGTTTTGAGTGTTGTGACAAGACACTATGACTAAGGCAGTTTATAGAAGAAAGTATTTAATTTGGGGCTCACAGTACATGATCATCATCAGTGTCATGTTCAAAGGAAACTCTATTTCCCCAAATTCTGTCAGGTAAAAGCCTGCATTCCCCCCAGGAACTTGTAAAACCAGTTCCCTTCTACCCAAAGGAGCCAATTCTCCTCTCGCTTGCAGAAGGTACAAAAGGCTGTCTGTGGTGTCCATTAGCATAACAAAGTGCATGCTGGCCTCCATGATCCGTCAGAAAAACCTGCTAAACTTTTCAGAGTTCATCCGAACTCTCCTCAGCTCTTCTGCCCTGACTTCCTAAACTTCCAGCTCGGGAGTTTCCTTCCCACCAGCTACTCACGGCTACCTCTAAGTATGCTGCTATCTCAGCTCTGCACTCTCTCTCTTCCCCACGTTGTCTTCACTCAGCCCTTTCCCAGCTCTCCCCTCTGTTCTTCTCTCACACCCAGAGCTAGTCTTCTGGCTGTGTTCCGTCAACTACCTCCCCTCTCTGCTCTGGACTCTTCCAGAGGACTCTGGCTGTTTGTCCCCTTATCTCTACAATAAGAACTTTCCCTTTAGAGATACCATAGATAGGTCATATCCTAGGTTTATACACGTGGTGTTAGCAACCAGGCATCTTCAGCCTGCCCCGGGAACCTAGCGACAGTAGGATAAGTTATCACTAAGTGCCAAGATGTGACATATTTCTACTGTCACCATGAGTTGCAGATCCTTCCTGTGCATATGCTACATCCCCTTATGATAATCCAATGCCTCCTCTCCTCGATCTCTTCTTCCCTCCACCCTCACCCAGGTGCAGCCTCTCTATACTCCCCCTATAATAAACCTCCCACGTGAGATCTGCTGTGCAGTATGACTTTGTGATGTACAAATGGCAACTGGCAGGCAGATATGGCCCTGGAGCAGTGGCTGATCAGAGCTTACACATGATCCACAAACTTGAGGGAGAGAGAGGGGAGGGAGGGAAAAGGGGAGGGGAGGGAGAAGAGAGGGAGAGGGGGAGGGGAAATGTCAAACCTCCAGTCCCGGTCTCCCCACACACACACACACCTTGTTGCAGGATAATTCATCACACTGTGAATCCTGAGATTGTGTTATGGTGTGGCTCATCCCTTAGCATACACCTTTAATCCCTGTGGCTGGAATATAGACACACCCTTAGTATACACCTTTAATCTCAAACAATGAAGGTAAAGTTAGCTTGTAGAAGGAAGCATCCATGTTTGAAAGTGATGTCCAACTGAGTGGCAGACAAAGTGACAAATCAGAGAAAGATGTGACAGACTAGGATGCGCCCAACTTTCATGGGAAGTGAGAGGAAAGGGAAACTACTAGAGAGAGCAGGGCAGAGAAAGAGGCAGTTTTTTTGTTTGTTTGTTTTTTTGTTTTCTGAGACAGGGTTTCTCTGTGTAGCCCTGGCTGTCCTGGAACTCACTCTGTAGACCAGGCTGGCCTCGAACTCAGAAATCCGCCTGCCTCTGCCTCCCAAGTGCTGGGATTAAAGGCGTGCGCCACCAGGCCCAGCAAAAGAGGCAGTTTTAATGGGAAAGGTTTACAGAGACAGGTTGAAGAGTGTTGGCAACTCCTCTAGGCTCCACCCAACAGCTACCTAGCAACAGCTTGCATAGCAGCCTGCCAGGTGCATGCCAACTTGGCATATAAGAAAAACTCTCAGGTACTCCAGTTCTCTCTGTGTGTCTCTTCATTCATCTCCTAGCTTCCCTCCCTCTTCACCATGTGTCCCTGACCAGCCTCCTCTCTCTTTCTCTCTCTCTCTCTTCCATACTTCCGTACCCTCCTCCTGTCTCTGCCTCTACCCCTTTTCCAGGTCCCCTTTCCTTCCCTCAATAAATTTCCTTTTGTACAGGGCTGTTGCATGGTGGTGACTCCTCAGGGGAACACCTTGGTTGGACCTGCTGAAGTATTCCCTACCGCCACATTAAATCACTATTTTATGAAGCACAACAGAGAGATCAAAGTAGACCCAGGTAAAGACAGAAGGAGCCAGAAGATTGGAATACATTGCTAAAGTTAGTGTGAGGCCAAACAGAGCAAACCGGTCGTAAACCAAGAGAAGCCAGATTGAATCAGTCAGCTTGGAGAGGAATTTGAGCCAGAACAGCTGAGCTGACCAGCCAGCCAGAATTCAGAAATAACTAGGAAGGGGTGAGCTTATTCAACAGCAAGTCTCAGAAGCTGAAAACATTCTAGGCCTAGATTAGATTGTACAGAGGCTAGAAGCTTCCAGTACTGGGCCTGTGTTAGCAAACGGAGGCAGTAAACCTTGGAGACAGCAGTTACATTATGTGAATAAAAGATATTTTTACACACACATAAAAGATATTTTACGTCGGGCAGTGGTGGCGTACGCCTTTAATCCCAGCACTTGGGAGGCAGAGACAGATGGATTTCTGAGTTCGAGACCAGTTTGGACAGCCAGGGCTACACAGGGAAACCCTGTCTCGAAAAACCAAGAAAAAAAAGGTGTGTGTGACCAGAGATTTGTTTTTATTTTTAAAATTGTGTGTGTGTGTGTGTGTGTGTGTGTGTGTGTGTGAAAGAGAGAGAGAGAGAAAGAAAGAGAGAGAGAGACAGAGGGAGAGACAGAGAGAGAGACAGGGAGGGAAAGAGGGAGGGAGGGAGGGAGGGAGGGAGGGAGGGAGGGAGGGAGGGAGGGAGGGAGATCGTGGCAAGCATGCAGGTGCCCATGGATACTAAAAGAGTGAGTCAAATCCCCCAGAACTGGAGTTAGAGGCAATTTTAAGTGGCCTGATGTGGGAGCTGGGTGTTCTTTCTATTGGGTTACAGGCATCTGCCCAGGGACCAATGGCTTATGTCATCACCTGCCACCATTACCTGCCACCAGGTGTGGGTGGCATATAAAAGGACTGCCTTGCCACTCCAACTCTCTCTATTCCCATTTGTTCCAGGCTGGTCTCTCTCTCCCCCATCTTGTCCTTTCTGTCATTCTCTGTCACCCTTCTCTGCTCTCATGACTCTTTTCCTGTCTATCTGCCTTGACCCTTTCTTCAGGCCTCCATTCCTTCCCCTTCCCCCAAGAACCCTCCTTTATACCAAGTCTGTTGCATGGAGTGATTTCTCAGGGAGATACCTTGGCATGGGCGTGCCAGGTATACCCCATACACCTTATATTTTATAACACTTCTTCCTCCTCTTGTTGAGTGCTTTTAACTTTCTTCCTCTTCTTTTGAGCCAGGGTCTCACTTGGCCCAGACTAGAGTGGAACTCTCTGAACAGCTGAGAATTACCTTAAACTACCAATTTTCTTAGCTTCATCTTAAGAGTTCTGAGACCAGGATTATAGATTGCACCACCATACGATGGTGGCAGCTTTATATGTTGCTGGGGATTGAACCCAGGGCTTTATGCATGTTAGGTAAACACTTTACCAACTGACTTACATCCCCAGCTTTGGCTCCCCAGGTTAGAAAAATGATAAAAGCACATTTTAGTGACACCCCAGCAAATCTGAATGCTGACTGGATCTGGGCTGGTGCTGAGGAAGGTGTGAATTCTCCTGTGCTGCTGTCGGTGGTGGTTAGGTTACTTTTAAAAGTCGTTCTTGTCTGATAAAGATAAGCATGCACTGAGCTATCTGGGGGTTATAGAGATGAGTCCATAGCAGGGAGTCCATCATAAAATGGGACAGTTTTCTTGTTACGGTTGCTTGTTTGGCTCTGTTTGACAGGCCTTGTTTCCCAGGCTGGCCTCAAACCTGCTCTCCAGCTAAAAACAACCTCAGTCTCCTGATCCTCCTGCCTCTACCTGCGCAGTGCTGAGATTACAGACATGTGCCACCAGGGTGGGTTTTATCTGGGGTGTCCCCTATGCACTTCACCCACACTCCTAGCCCTGTAATTACTTCTTTTATAACTTCAGAATAAGCTGAGCTAACTCGTGTCCCTCCATCTTGAACATGGCAAAGCTTGGTCCCTGCCCACTCCTGAGTCACATTGCAAAACTGCTCTAGACCTTTTTGCATTCTTCCAGAAACCCACTCTGTTAGGGTAATCTACCCCCACACATATTCTAGCAACTGGCTGTGAAGGTGTGCCCCTGTATTCTCAATTGTTAGTTACTGTGCTACAGCGCCTGGCTGGCAGGTGTGTTTACTGCTTCTTCGCCTGCCCCAAAAGAAAAACTATACCACTCCTAGGCATATACTTAAAAGTCGTGGACACTTGCTCAACTACGTTCATAGGTTTTTTGTTTTTTGGGTTTTTTTTGTTTGTTTGTTTTTGTTTTGTTTTGTTTTGTTTTGTTTTGTTTTGTTTTGTTTTGTTTTGTTTTGTTTTTGAGACAGGGTTTCTCTGTGTAGCCCTGGCTGTCCTGGAACTCACTCTGTAGACCAGGCTGGCCTCAAACTCAGAAATCTGCCTGCCTCTGCCTCCCAAGTGCTGGGATTAGAGGCATGCATCACCACGCCCGGCCATAGTTTTATTTGTAATTGTGAGAGACCAAACTGTGGGAAACCAGACTCTCAACAACTCTCACCCTGAAGATCCGGCTGACCCTTTGATGGGAGCAGTGTCACCCCCCTCCTTCTTGTCTCCACTTGGCGCCTGGGACAAGATAGAGCCTGGGACTATTTAGATAGAGCCGGCATTCCAAGATAAACTGCAAGATATTTGAAGCCTGCAATCAGCATCCACCCCAGATGTCCATCCCTTTCTCTATACTTTTATTGTTCCCCCTCGGCCCCTCCCTATTTTCTCTCACTGTGTGCTTATAATCAGGCTCCTAGACTCCATTAAACAGACCTTGACAACTCTTTGCTTGGTCTTGCTCCCTTTTCTCGCCTGTTTTATTTTATTTTTTCAGAGTTGGTCCCCCTCAATCCCACGAATAACTAGGTCCCGCGGGACAGGATATGTAATAGTCAGAAACCAGAAACAACCAAGATATCCCTCAACCAAAGATGGATAAAGAAAATGTGGTTCAGCTACACAATGGAGCTATAGATATTGAAGGTGGATGGAGGGAGAGCTCTGGGTAGAAGAGGTGATGGGGAGGGGAGTGGGGTCAAAAGTCTGGCTGCTGAATGAATGGCTCAGAATAAGTAGCTGTGTAATCTCCCCCACTGTGCTAATTTCCCTTCCCTTCCCTTCCCTTCCCTTCCCTTCCCTTCCCTTCCCTTCCCTTCCCTTCCCTTCCCTTCCCTTCCCTACCAAGTGTGGCATTTGAAGGATAAAGAGCTGGTGACTGGAGCTGGGGCTGGAGGAGAGAGACAGTGAGGCTGCGGCTGGACTGAAGAGCCTGGAGGTAGAACAGAGAGAGCCATGTGGTGGGCAGGCAGTGACAGGGAAGTCAGGTTAAGTTAGAGGGCTAGCTAAGGGATTGCCCCAGCATCGTAGTCAGGGTTTCTATTCCTACACAAAACATCAAGACCAAGAAGCAAGTTGGGGAGGAAAAGGTTTCTTCAGCTTACACTTTCACATTGCTGTTCATTACCAAAGGAAGTCAGGACAGGAACTCACACAGGGCAGGAAAGAGGAGCTGATGCAGAGGCCATGGAGAGTTCTGCTTACTGGCTTGCTATCCCTGGCTTGCTCAGCTTGCAAGCTCCTATAGTGGGCCCTCCCACCCTTGATCACTAATTGAGAAAATGCCTTATAGCTGGATCTCATGGAGGCATTTCCTCAAGGGAGCCTCCTTTCTCTGTGATAACTCCAGCTTCAAATCAACACACAAAACCAGCCAGTACACCCAACAACCAGGACAGCAGCCTTCTATTATGCAGATGTCTCTGTGTCTTATTCTTTTTTTTTTTTTAAAGATTTATTTATTTTTTATTTATATGAGTACACTGCAGCTGTCTTCAGACACACACTACAAGAGTGCATCATTACAGCTGGTTGTGAGCCACCATGTGGTTTCTGGGAATTGAACTCAGGACCTCTGGAAGAACAGTCAGTGCTCTTAACCGCTGAGCCATCTCTCCAGACCTGTGTCTTTATTCTTAAACCCCAAATGGGACACACACACATCCCAAAGGCCTCACAATACCACCTCAAGAAAAAGATCTAAGTTCAAGATTTTGGGGAGAATACTGGTACATGAGTGAAGTTGCTAGGTACATTCTAATCAGAATCAACCTCTGACAGCTGCTCAAGTCTCCTTATTGCTGTGGAAGCACTGGGAGGTGGACAGATCTCCCTCTCCCTCTCCCTTTCTCCCACTCTCCCTCACTCCCCCCTCCCCCTCCCCCTCTCTCTCTTTCTCATCCCCCCCCTCACACACACACACACACACCAGGGGTTTTTCCCTCATGATTTTTTTCTCTCACAGCAAGAAGGAGTGGAGGTATTTCTTCATCAACCCTTGGCAGATGTTGCTGGTGGCTATTTTCAGGGCCATTAATTTCCTAGCACGCTCACAGATGGGCAGAGGGGATTTCACCAAAGAGCCTCAAGCACCAACATGCAGGTGTGAGCTGTGGGGCTGCATGCGCTTCAGATGCAGGCAGGAAGGCAGCCATCTGCAGACTCAGGGTCCTGCCCAAGCTGTTCTTCACCTCTCCTTCCTTCCTGTTACATTGTTGGTGTTTTTGATGTGTATGGGTATTTTGCCTGCAAGAATCTCTGCATGCATGCAATCCCTACATAAATTGGGATGAATTCTCAGCTCCTCCCCAATAAGTAAATAATAAATGTGATAAAGTGTTTTATATTGACTGTTGGGCAAGGGAGTAGATACAGCTATTTACTCAGATAGCTAAATTTTTAAAAGTCAGCAGCTGTTGCAAACAAGGAGAATTTTATTTCCTCCTATATAATTCGGATAGAATTTTTTTTTTCTTGCTCAATTGGTTATCACTTCCATTCTATGTCCAATGGACGGAGCGAAAGTAGGCATTATTGTCTTAGATAATGGTGTAATAACGAAATATCTTGAACTAGATGTCATATAAGATAGAGAAGCTTATTTTTCATGATTCTGGAGATGTTGCAAGTCTGAGATGGAGTCATTGGCAGGTTTGATGTCTGAGGACAGCTTCCTGCTTCATAGATGACACCTTCTTGTGCAGTCTTGGCCAGGCAGAAGTGGTGAGAGAATACTTAAGACTTGTTCTGTTTCAGACCCAGGACAAGGGGCTGAGCTGCAAAACTTTACATACCAAAGCCGACCTGGCCTTCAGGTTCTCCCAGCATCCCTCAGTCCCTACCTGGCATACCCCACCCTCTACCCAGAACTTTCCAGCACAAGGGTGGGCGGCTCTCCACCCCTACCCCCACCCCCCAGCCATCTTCCTATATAATCCAGACACGTGAAAGTTTGGTTTATTGCTATGTATTGCAATGCTAATAGGCCTGCAAGTGGCTTCTCACTTTTACAGCGTTTTGTTACGCAAATCTTGTTCCTTGATTTAAATTGATTGGTTAAATAAAATTGGCTACAACCAATGACTGGAGAGATTAGAGGTAGGTTGGGAGTGACCTTGTTGGAGGAGAGACTGGGAGAATGAGGAGGAAGAGGCCAAGAGGGGAGAGGAACCGTGAGCTCCTGGCCAGGAGAAACAGCAAGTATCTGGGGTACACTGCTGGGAGGGTAGCCAGGCCTGCAGTTAGAAGAGCAAATTAAGGGTGACCCCCAGTAATTGCCAAAGCCAAATAAAATAACCATAGTCTGAGTCTCATTTATTTGAAAGCTAGTTGGGGATCTCTCTGTCCTATTTTCCTTCCCTCTTCATGTGAGCTTTCTCTCTTCCTTCCCTCTCTACCTTCCCATGACAATTTCCCTTCTTCCTTGGGGCCAGTGAACTCACCCTATAAATCTGCATTTATATATGTTTTAATCTGGTTTGAATTGGCTCATTTCACTGGTAGAAAAACAACTTATCAAGACTCTTAAAAAATATATTAGTCAGGTATGGTGGTGCTCTCCTTTAATCCCAACATTTGGGAGGCAGACCTGAGTTTCAAACCTGCCTGGTCTGCGTAGGCATTCCAGGACAGCTAAGTTGACATACTGAGACCCTGTTCCAAAAAGCCAAGAAAAGAGGTGACTTATATTTTGTGTGGGTGTGTATGTGGAGGCTAGGAATCGAACCTCAATCCTCTGCAAGAGTGCTCTTAATCTCTGAGCTATCTCTTTCTCTCTCCCTTTATTAAAAGATTTATTTTATATACATGAGTACATTTATTTTATGTACTGTAGCTGTCTTCAGACCCACCAGAAGAGGGCATCGGATCCCATTGATGATGGTTGTGAGCCACCTTGTGGTTGCTGGGAATTAAACTCAGGACCTCTGGAAATGTAGTCAGTGCTCTTAACTCTGAACCATCTCTCTGTCTCTGTCTCTGTCTGTCTCTCCTTTTTTTTTTTTTTTTTTTTTTTTGGATACAAATTCTGCTCACTGGAGAATGATGTTATTTCTCTGCCAGTGAAACATGCCAATTGAAGCCAGATTAAAGTATATACAGGCAGGTGGTCCCAAGGAATGAGACCAGGGAAGTCCCGTGGGAAAGGAGACAAAGGGGAGGGGGAAAGAGAAAGAGAAAAAGTGTGTGTACATGACAAGAGAGGAAGAGGAGAGGGAAAGGGAGAGAGACCAAAATGCAAAATGTTTGGTTTATATAGGAAAATGTCTCTTAAGAGAGAGAAAGACCAGCCTTGTGATAATAAGAGAGACAAAAGGAGGGGGCAAGCGATTCTGTTTATAGTGGACCAGGCCTACCTGTCTGTTGCCAGGTAACTGTGGGAATGGAGTCCAGACAGAATACCAGCAAGCCCCTGGGCTGGAAAGTTCAGGGTAGAGGGTGGGTTATGCTAGGTAGGGACTGAGGGATGCTGGGAGAACCTGGAGGCCAGGTCAGCTTTGGTATGCTTTTTTTTTTTTTTAAGATTTATATATTATGTATATAAATACACTGTAGCGATACAGATGGTTGTGAGCCATTGGCCCCAAGATTTATTTATTATTATACATAAGTACACTGTAGCTGTCTTCAGACACACTGGAAGAGGCCGTCAGATCTCATTATGGGTGGTTGTGAGCCACCATGTGGTTACTGGGATTTGAACTCAGGACCTTCAGAAGAGAAGTCAGTGTTGTTACCCGCTGAGCCATCTTGCCAGCCCCAGCTTTGGTATGTTAAATACGCAAGTCAGCCCTTTGTCCAGGGTCTGAAACCCAAGAGACCCCATCTTCATCTCCTACAGACACCCCCAACTCCTAAGCCTTATCTAAGTTAGGTTTCTATGTATGAGTTTGGAGGAATAAACATGCAGAACAAAGCATTATCTTGTATCTGATGTTAAGAGAAGTTTTCAGGAGCTGGAGAGATGACTCAGAACTTAGTTCTGTTCCAGTAGACTTGAGTTCAGTTCCCAACACTATGACAGGTGACTCACAACTGCCTGTCACTCCAGTTCCAGGGACTCCAATGCTCTTTTCTGTCCTCCCCAAGTATCCACACATGTGCCATTAACCCACACAGACACTCACATACAAATAGTTTCTATGTATTAAAAGTTATTCTTTGAGCATTTCATACATGTAGACAATGAAATATGGCAACATCGTCACCAGCTTTCCCCAGATCATTCCAACATAGCTTCCTCCCAAATTTATGCTTGCTCTCTCATACACTTCGCTCTCTCTCTCTCTCTCTCAATAGTTTATTATCTAGTTACTGTTCTACAGCTGCAAAGAGACACTGTAACCAAGGCAACTATCATAACAGAAACATTCAGCCAGCCAGGTATCCATGGTGGCTGCAGCCTTTAATCCCAACACTGGTGAGGCAGAGGCTGGAAGATCTCTTGAGTTTGAGCCAGCCTGGTCTACAGAGTTTCAGCCAGGAGTACACAGAGAAACGCTGTCTCAAAAGCCCAAAAAAACAAAACAAACAAAAAAAAGATTGATTTAATTAGGAGCTTGGTTACAGTTTTAGAGAGTTAACTCATTATCAGCTTGGCAGGAAGCATGGCAGCAGGCTTGGAAGATATGATGCTGAGGAAGTAGTTGAGATCTACACCCTGATCTAAGAGAGAGAGAGAGAGAGAGAGAGAGAGAGAGAGAGAGAGAGAGAGAGAGAGAGAGAGAGAAGAGCTACTCCTGGTGTGGGCTTTTGAAACCTCAATACCCAGCCAGGGACATACTTCTTTCAACAAAGCCTCACCTCCTAAGCCTTCTAATTCTTGCAAAAGGTTCCACTCTCTCGTGGCTATGCATTCAAATATGAACCTATAGGGCCTGTGGCCTGTGATGGTTTGAGTAAAAATGGCGCCCATAGACTCATGGATTTGAATGCCTAGTCATCACGATTAGGAGATGTGGCCTTGTTGAGGTAGGTAAGGCCTTGTGGGAAAAAGTGTGTCATTGGAGATGGGCCTTGAAGTTTCAAAAGGCCCAAGCCAGGCCCTGTTTTTCTTTCCCTACATGCTGCTTACAGATCACTGTATAGATCTCAGCTACTTTTCCAGCATCACATCTGCCATGCTTGCTGACATGCTTCCTGCCCTGATGACAATGGACTACGCCTTTAAAATGGAAATCAAGGCCCCAGTTAGATGCTTTCTTTTATAAGAGTTGCACTGGGAACGATGTTTCTTCCAAGCAACAGAACACCGACTAAGACAAGACCATACATATTCAAACCACCATACCCACTATATCAAATTAGTGCTGCCCATATGCCCATGGGTATGTGGTCATTCACTGAATCATTGTACTGGCTTGGCCTGATGCTGCTTGCATCCTAATCCTAATCCTGGCTCCTCAAGACCTGGTTGCCCCAGAGACGAGAGAATCCACACATAGACCCAAGTGACACTATGTGACTTTGCCCCCAACTTATTTCTGATTGGTGAATAAAGATGCAAACAGCTAATAGCTAGGCAGAAGAGACATAGGCAGGGGTTATGGTTTCTGGGCCTAGGGGCCTGAGAAGAACCATGAGGGGGAGAAGGTGAGGAGAAAGGGAAAGACACCATGGGTCAAGAAAGCATGGCCCTGAGGCTGGCAAATTGGAGTTACTCTGGCCCAGATGAACCAGAGTAAGTAATAATTCAGGGTTTCGATAGGAACCAGATTTTAATAGCATAGAAGGTAGATAACTGCCCAGATCTAGTGCCAATTAAGGCTTATTGTAAATATAAGGTGGTGTGCGTCTTTTATCCAGGAACTAAATGGTCAAAGGTGGAATAGAAACCCCAGATGAGGATTAAAACTTTCTGCAAGCATGAGCAATCTACCAGTCTCCATACCCACTAAAAGAATGAATCTCTAGGGCTGGAGAGACGGCTCAGTGGTGGAGCACTTGTTGCTCTTGCAGAGGACCAGGGTTCTGCTCCTACAATCATCTGCAACTCCAGTTACAGGGGATCTAAAGCCCTCCTCTGACCTCCCAGAGCACCAGCCACACATATGAGCTACATGAAGGCAAAACACTCATACACAAGAATAAAATAATGCCATTTCATTTTGTTTTTCTGTTTTGTTTTTTTGTTTTTTGAGACACGGTTTCTCTGTAGTTCTAGCTATCCTGGAACATACTCTGTAGACCAGGCCAGCCTCGAACTGACAGATATCCACCTGCCTTTGCCTCCTGAGTGTTGGGATAAAAGGCACGTTGCCACCAAGGCCTGGCTAAACAAATCTTACAAAATATAAAAAAGAACAATTCTCCTTTTCCCCAGCGACTATAAACTGCTAATAAATAGTTCCATGGTTAGAGGCAGGACCTCAACTCCTCCCCTATACATTCTTGAGATTTGACTGGCTTGGTCTTGGGTAGGTAACCATAGCTGCTGTGAGTTGATGACTGCAGTCCCCACTTTCTGTTCATCACATGTGTGCCTTGTGCCCAAGGTCAGAAAAGAGCCTCTGATTCCCGGAACCTGAGTTATGGAGGCTGTTAGCAGTAGGGGCTGTTGACTGAATCTGGGTCCTCTGCAACAGCAGCCAGTGCTCTTAACCACTGAGCCATCTCTCCAGCACCCGCTTCTCACTTTCTTAGTAGAGACTTCTGACCATTATCACGATATCCTCTGGTTGTCAATTTGCAGTTAAAAAAAAAATCATAAAATTTGTGTCACACATTACAGGAACTTGGATTGGGATTGTGTTAGGTGACGGCTGGTTCCTCCAGGGGATAGGAGCAAAGGTTGATAACAGTCTGAATCTCTTCCTTTGAGGTTCCTGTTGTCTCCTGCAGGGAGGTGGCACTGTTGCTGCACTTCTGAAGCTGGGGTTGGAAGGGAGACCGGTTTGTACTGTCTGGAATACAGTCAGTTACAGTCCCCCTCGTCTCATTGTGAATCATTCGTCTCCTTTCTCCCAGAGAAGAACCTAAAATTTTCTCTTGACCAATATACTTTTAAAGAAAAGCTCCAGTATTCTTCTAGGTTGAGAGAGGGTTAATAGATTTATTATAAACTGGCTGGTGGTGGAACAGGCCTTTAACCTCAGTGCTCAGGAAGACAGACAGATCTCTGAGTTCCAGGCTAACCTGGCCTATACAGAGCCAGTTTCAGGATAGCCAGGACTACACAGAGAAAATCTGTCTTGAAAAACAAACGAACAAACAAATCTAGGCTGAAGTAAGAAAGGGATCCCATGGGCATATTATTAAACTGCCTTTCTGATGTTCATATTTAATAGAGCTATACTCAATAGTGCGAGGGAAACTTCTCCACAGTAGTCAGCGATGAATGTAAAGATGCTGAGAATAAATGACTATTGAGCACCCTAGATGGGACATTTATATCACTCCCGCCCCAACCAAGGCTTGAGGAACACCAGATAGGATAGATAGAACGCCAGAGTCTGAGGACAGATGGGCATGGTACAACCTTCAGGATGTGACATTGCCGTGAACTCATTGCAGCTGTGGCTATTAGACAAAATCAAGCCTGCAGGATTACTCAACATTCCAACAATTAGCACGGACTGGACTCAGTGGGTGTCTTGGGGTTACTGCCGTTGTGATGCGATACCAGAGCAAAAGCACCCCAGGAGGAAAGAGTTTATATGGTTTACATTTCTAGAGTCATAGCTCACTGAGGGGCGCCAAGGCAGTACTGAGACCAGGCAGAACCTGGAGGCAGGAGAAGCTTACTGGCTTGCTCCTCATGACTTCCTCAGCCCGCTTTCTTATAGAACCCAGGACCAACAGCTCAGTGGGTGGCACTACCCATGGGATCACTCAGACGCTGACTCCATGGCAGTCTTCAATCTGGTAGGTCAGGAGACTAGACCTAAACATTTGTTTCCCAGAACTAGACAAATCCAGGCAAGTCAGTTATTGGAAAAACCCTAGGCCTCAGGCAGCCAATCAGAAACTGCCTCACCATCAGAGGCTGCCCACCACCTGGCCTCAGGCAGCCAATCAGAAACTGCCTCACCATCAGAGGCTGCCCACCACCTGGCCTCAGGCAGCCAATCAGAAACTGCCTCACCATCAGAGGCTGCCCACCACCTGGCCTCAGGCAGCCAATCAGAAACTGCCTCACCATCAGAGGCTGCCCACCACCTGGCCTCAGGCAGCCAATCAGAAACTGCCTCACCATCAGAGGCTGCCCACCACCTGGCCTCAGGCAGCCAATCAGAAACTGCCTCACCATCAGAGGCTGCCCTACCACCTGGCCTGAGGCAAGGGCAGAGTCGGCAACAATTTCCAGCCCCCTAGCAACCATTCTGGGGCTTCTCTGGAGATAGAGCCAACCAAATGAAGTAAAGGTCACCTTTATCCTTGGAATTCCCCCAAACCACTTTAAATTGGACCTTGGAACTAACCTGGGCATCTCCATCTTGGCAGACCCCAGCATGCTGGACTTTAGCAAAAGCTCTTCACTTTTGCATACAACTTGAGTCTAGGGTATCATTCTTTAGCAAATCATGGACCCTTACACCCCCAGTGGGCTGAACACTCCTCCATCAATCACTAATTAAGAAAACGTCCCACAGGCTGGCCCACAGTCCAGTCTTAGAGAGGCATTTTTCTCAACTGAGGTTCCTTCCTCTCAGATGACTAGCTTGTGTCAAGTTGACATAAAACTAGTGAGCACAAGGCTTTATGAAAAAGTTCAGAGAGAACAAGGAGTGGGGAGAAGGCTATATTGGAAGTGTCTAAGCCGGGTGGTGGTGGCACACGCCTTTAATCCCAGCACTTGGGAGGCAGAGGCAGGCGGATTTCTGAGTTCGAGGCCAGCCTGGTCTACAAAGTGAGTTCCAGGACAGCCAGGGCTATACAGAGAAACCCTGTCTCCAAAAACAAACAAACAAACAAAAAAACAAAAAAACCAACAAAAACGGAAGTGTCTAAGAGAAGTGGGAGTTTAGAGATGGGGCTGGAGATGCTCAAGATATATTGTTTACATGTATGGAACTATCAAATAATAAATAAAATTAATATTGAAACAAACCAAACAACAAAAGGGCAGGGGACAACACCAATTAGTATATGATTAGCATTTCCTCAGAAGCTTGGTAGAATTGCATGAATAAGCTTAGAAGTAGGTGGTCTGAATTATTTCTGTGTGGTTGGAGACCAACGAAAACCAAGTCAGTAGGAAGTGGTATGATACTTTGCTGAGAGATCAGGTCCTGATTATCACCATGAAACAGAAGTTGTGGGCTAGCTCTGAAGATTAAGAACTGAAGGACAGCCCTTACTGGCAGGTCCCAGAATTAAACTTTAACAGGAACAGCAAGTTGAAGATGCATTCTGGGGAAAGTATGTTAACAAGGGGCATCATTAATTCCCAATTCTTGATCTTGTTCTGTCTTGGTAAGTCCTAGGAGGAGTAGGGCCATTTGGGGTGGGTGGGTGGGTTGGAGAGGCGGACGGAATTGGTAAAGACAGTGAGGTAGCCAGTGAGTCCACAAGGATAACTGACTATGTTTCACTTTGTAAACATGAGCAACTATTGGATGGTTTACACACATTTTCCTCTTTTCTCCAAATCAGTAGGTTCTGAGCTTCTCAATGGCTTTCTGCCAAATGAATGAGACTCGTGTGTGTGTGTGTGTCTGTGTGTACACATGTGTCTTCCTCATGGCCAAGGAAGACATTACATATATAGCCAAAATGGTCAATGCTGGTGCTCAGGACCCCAGACAATGGGATGATACTGCCCACAGTTAAGGTGGGTTTTCCCACCTCGACTAGCCTAATCTAGGCAGTCCCTCATGAGCATTCTTTTTTTTTTTTTTTTTTTTAAAGATTTATTTATTATATGTGTGTACACTGTAGCTGTCTTCAGACACTCCAGAAGAGGGCATCAGATTTTTGTTCCGGATGGTTGTGAGCTACCATGTGGTTGCTGGGATTTGAACTCAGGATCTTTGGAAGAGAAGTCAGTGCTCTTAACCGCTGAGCCATCTCACCAGCACCCCCTCATGGGCATTCTTAGAGGCTAATCTAATCTTGGTAATCCCTCACAAGCATGATCAAAGGCGTCCTTTCAAGTTGACAATATTAACCATATATTGTACTGAAAGACCCACAACGTGAGGACTCCCCCATGTTCTGACTCAGGAGAGGCGAGACCCCAAATCACTCATGAGAAATGGTCTTGATGCAAATTGCAAGAGGACTTTTATTTCAAGAGCACTCTCGGGATCACAGTCATATACCATGAAGCAGTAGAGGACCGTGGTGCCCGAGTAGCTGGGTAAGGTAGTATTTAAAGGAAGAAACCACAACTCAAGGGGGTGGGGAGGGTGTTGTTGGAAAATACCAAAAATACCAGTTAAGAGTCAATGAGGAAGTGCAAAGTCACAAGAGTCACAAGGTATACCTGGTAATTGTGCGGGTTATTTCTCAAGACAGTTTCTAAGAGCCCCTAACAATAGCACATTTACATAGCTGTTTCCATGAAAGGTCAGGGTGGGTCAGGGTGACTTTCTTTGAAGGAACATTCCCTGAATCCAGGAAGCAGGTGAGTGGAGGAATGTCGCTTTCTGTTTTATGATTAGCATGCCTTGGAGCATTGAGTCACAAAGGTCACATTCTCAAGCCTGGGCCTAAAGGCCTAGAATTTTTTGTTTGTTTGTTTTTATGTTACACTTTTTCATTACATAATAATGTATATTATATATGCGTGTTGTATATATGTCATATATGTATAATAATATATTTTTCTATAAATACTGTATGTATAATTATATTGGATTTTCAAGATACGGTTTCTTGGTGAAGCCCTGCCTGTCCTGGAACTTGCTCTTTAGGCACCTCAAACTCAGAGTTCCGCCTACTGCTGCCTCCTAAGTGCTGAGTCTAAAGCTGTGAACCATCACCCATCACCACAAGGCTGTATAAATATATTCATATATAAATCTGTGTGTGTGTGTGTGTGTGTGTGTGTATGTATGTATCTGGGTTCCAAGGATATAACTGTGATTGCCAGATTTATGTAGCATGCGCGCATGCACACACACACCACAACACACCTGTGAAGGTCAGAGGACAACTTTCAGGAATAGGTTCTCTCCTTCCACCACATATGATCCAAGTCAGATCATCAGACTGGCAGCAGGTGCCTTTGCTAGGTGAGCCGTCTCTCTAGCCCTGCTGTAAGTTAGCAGATGGAAGAATTCTTCTGTAGAATCTTTAGAATCTTCTAAGTAATACGAAAGATCTTGTCCTTGAGAGTCTAGAAAAGAACACCCAGCCTAGACATCTTAATTTCAGAGTCTAGGAGCCGTGTGATGCCCCTCTTCTGGCCACCACGGGCACTGCATGCCTGAAATGCAAGCATAGACTGACTTGCAAGATAGATGGTAAGAGAGTGGACTTACAAAAAAAAAAAAAAAACGAAAAAAGAGAGAGAGAGAGAGAGGACTTACAGCATCATACACCATGAGGCGTCTATTATTTTTTTACATCCCTTCATTTAAATGGTTCCCAGGGAGCAGGACGATATGTCATATACAACTCTAAGATCTACTTTCTTCCAGGGTCCTTTGACAAACTCACCTTGAATATCTGGCCCAGCTCTGTGGTTCCCACCAGAGGCAATGTGACTCTGCTATGTATAGCTAAGATACAAGGTGCAAAGTGTGCTTTTTAAAAAGAAGGTATTAATTTGTATCTCAAGACACGAATTGGTTTGTCAGGCTGGTCATCTGATTTCAATCTTGTTATGGGATGGAAGTATGCATTTGAGTTCTATCTCACGGAGTTAGAGCAGTGATGCTGTGAATGCTATGGGAGTGGGAACCCTGATGAAAAGTTCAGTGTTGAAATCCTATTATTGGTCACAGGTGAGGAGGGGCTTCCTTAGAACGACACTTGTCAATCTCCCAAAGGGAGAAAGGGAGGGAGAAAAGAGTGTTCGTCTTCAGAGGGGCTGGGGAGGTCAGGAGGCAGTTGCGATAGAAATGAATACTTTTAGTTATTGCTTTTATTTTTGTATGTGTGTGTTGTGCATGTGTGTGTATGCATGTCTGCATGGGGGGTATGTGAGCATGCATGCAGAGCTTGAAAGTGATTAATTGTTCACGAAGATGGGATCTCACAACCAAACCATACCTCCTGGGTGTGGTTACTTTTGTTAGCCAGTTAGCTTTGGGGGAATCCTTCTTCTGAAGTTGGAGTTACAGGTAAGTCTAGAAACTAAGTAGCTTAAGGGGATCCAAAATCTAGTCCTCATGCCTGGAAAGTATTAGGATAAGAAATAATTAAGTGTGTAGGAAGAAATAAAAGATGAGAATTTACATGGCCTCAAATAATAAATTAAATAAATAATAAATTAAATAAAGTGCACACTTTATTTAATGCCCGAGGGCTGTAGTCTCTAGTTCTGACCATGCCATGATCAGGGCACAGGACCCAGTCACTCAATGACCAGAATTCAAAAGAACATAGATTCCATGCTTTCAGCTGAGGTTTTAATCGCTAGTGGTAGTGAAGCGGGAAGACAGAATTCATAGGGCAGCCATAAAATTGGTGAGTGAGCGTGGTAATCCACCTGTAAGTCCAGCTTTAGAAGGCAGAGGCAGGGCGTACTTTCAGGTAAGCCAGCTGGTGAGAGTAACCATGTCCAAGAGCTATGATGTGATTGTGAGAGCCTGCCTTGATGAATAAGATAGAAGAACAATTGAGGAGGATTCTGACCATATCAATGTCCAGACTCAATATGCATGCACACATATGAGGTTAGCTGCGTCCTTAGGCTGGTTTTGAGACTGCAGAGCTTATTGTATCTTTTTGCAACAACCTAGTGTCTGGATTAGGGGGATCTGCTGCTTTCCTTCTACAACCCCCAAATAGTTGATCTTCTTGGGTTGTTTCTTTGTTTTCGGGAAACTCTTTCCACAGCAAATACTCTAACTACTGAGCAATCATCTCAACCTTAATACCTTAGTTTTATCTGAGACTTAAAGGAAGGGGGAAAAGTCTCCATTTTTAGCTAGATGCTGTGGCTCACACATATGATCCCAGCTCTCAGGAGGCAGCAACAGATGAATCTCTGCGTGAGCTCCAGGCCATCTTGGTCTTCATAATGAATTCCAGAATAGTCAGAGATACACATTGAGGCCAGATACATAGTAGGACAGATCAGACATCATGAGAAAAAGGTGGGAGTATAACCCAGGCCTTCCTCTCTGTGACTCTCAGGACGTTTACCTAAGCCTTCCCTCCAAGCTCACCAATGTGACATTAAATGAGAATGCGACCCTGCACTGTCAGAAGCCAGATAATGTGACTGAACACAAAATGTTCATGCTATTGAAGGAAGGCAACTCTGAACAGGTTCAGAGTTCAGAAAGCAACAGAGCTGACTTCTTACTCCATAATATGTAATTTCCTGAATGGCACAGGAAATTACAGTTGTGTCTATCATGAGAAAGGAGCACCTTTCTGGGCCTCACATCCCAGTGATCACATTGAAATCTTGGTGTCAGGTAAGTTTTAAATATTCTCCTCCAGGCACATGTATAGCAGATGTGCAGCTGAGTCTCCCAACAACTGGAGCAGGGGTCGCTGTCCCTAAAGCTGTTGCCTGTCTGTGGAATCAGTTCCCCAACAGGGCTGCTTTGTCTGGCCTCAGTGGGAGAGGATGCACCTAACCCTGAGAAGACTTGATGCACAAGGGGGAGGGGATATGGGGGAGGGGAGCTTCAGCCTCCCAGAGGAGAAGGGGATGGGGGTGGGGGGAGGGACCTTGTGTGTGTGTGTGAGGACTGAGACGAGGTGAAGCAAGTGGGATGTATAACTTTTAAAAAATGAAAATAAAAAAAAAATCAATATTTTATTGTTACTGTAGAGATAAAAGAAATTGTTTAAGGGGCTGCAGTTAAGCATTAAGCACACTTACTGTTCTTGCAGAGAACCAGGGTTCAGTTCTTGGGACTCAAACCAGGCAGCCTACAGCCACCTGTAACTCCAGCTCTTCATGGAATCTGACACTCAATTCTGGCCTTCGAGGGTACCTGCACTCAGGCACAATCCACATACAGACATACAGACATGCACAGGCCCTCTCTCTCTCTCTCTCTCTCTCTCTCTATCTCTCTCTCTCTCTCTCTCTTAAAACTAATAAAAAATAAATCTTAAGAAAAGAAAATCATAATTAAATGTTATTTAGCTTGAACTCACAGAGACCCAACTGCCTCTGCCTCGGCTTAAAGGCATTCCCAAGAGCTTTTAAGCTTTTTTTCTCTTTTCTTCTCTCTTCTCCTCTATTCTCTCCTTTTCTCTCTCTTTTTTTTTGAAGGCAGTGTTTTTTAGTGTAATAGCCCCCGCTGTCCTAGAACTTGCTCTATAGACTACTAGGCTGGCCTTGAACGAAGAGATTTGCCTGCTTCAGCCTCCTGAGCTGGGATTAAAGGCATAAAGCACCACTGCCTGGCTGACTTTTGTTTTTAAACGATGTGTTTGTGTGTGGGTGTGTGCATACGAGTGCAGCTTATTCGGGGGCCAGAAGATGGAGCAGAAGCTCCTGGACCTGGAGGCCCAGGTGGCTGGGAACCTCCCATTGTGAGCCCTGGGAACTGAACTCTGATCCTTTGCAAGAACAGTTCCTGCTCTCAAAATGCTGAACCTCTCTCCAGATCTTACTGCGGTTTCTGAGATATATTTCCCAGTTTCTATAATTACGCTGGTTGTTTCCCTAATTGACATGAGTCGTGTTTCTTCTTTCTACCTTATTCATGTTTGGGATTTGCTGTTTTGCTGAGGTGAACATGATCAATTCTTTTCTAGTTACTGATATTAATCTGTATATAATAACCTTGATTAGAAGCTATTCATTTTCAGGGATTGAAATACTATTCCATCCTTCTGTGGCTTTTTATGCTGAGAGGACTGGTGTTAATTTTTGTGACTTCATAATTTTTCCTTTTCAAATTTTAATATTATTTCTATGCTCTGTGGTCTTAGTACTTTAACTATGATTCATCATGGACAGGCTCTTTTATTTTATTATTATTTTTTATTTTATGTATATGAGTACACACTATAGCTGTACAGATGATTGCAAGCCTT